>NW_026652289.1:98001197-98243898 GCF_009828535.3 Hylobates moloch | reverse complement strand
AAGATTCCATAGCAAGATTTTTTTTTTTTTTTTTTTTTTTTTCGAGACGGAGTCTCACTCTGACGCCCAGGCTGGAGTGCAGTGGCGCGATCTTAGCTCACTGCAAGCTCCGCCTCCTGGGTTCACACCGTTCTCCTGCCTCAGCCTCCCGAGTAGCTGGGACTACAGGCGCCAGACACCACGCCCGGCTAAGTTTTTGTGTTTTTAGAGACGGGGTCTCACCGTGTTAGCCAGGATGGTCTCGCTCTCCTGTCCTCGTGATCTGCCCGCCTCGGCCTCCCAAAGTGCTGGGGTTACAGGCGTGAGCCACCACGCCCGGCCTCCATAGCATATTTTTTTTAACAGAAGCATACAATAGGCTGAAATGAGCCATGGTGTAGAAGTCAATCAATGCATTTAGCTCTGTCCAGTTTTACAGCCTATGGAGGTAACATAAGCTACTATCGTTAGTGCAGGAAAGAGTTCTATTTGAGTCCATCTCCCTTGGACTCAGCATCAAAACATTTTTCTTGTAAATCAGGCTCAGTCCTTGGATACCTTCTGAACAATAATGCTTTTACCTGTTTCAGATACTCATTTCTTACCTTGGGTCCTAGTTTAGGTAACTAGGTAATCCTCTCGATAACCTCTCTAGTACCTCAATCCCTCCTAGGATTTGTATTTCTCTTAATAGTTCTCATTCTGGGATGTTGAGAGCCTATCTAAGTGATACCAAGAGTTAGAGTCCTAAATGCTTTGGAAGCCATCATGGTGGTCGGAGGCGTACTCTCCAGGTGGCAGGTTTTCTCTGCTGCACTGGAGTCCCTCTCCTCCCTTGTTCCTGAGTTGTATGCCAGAGCCTAAATTGCTCCACTGGATATAGCTATTCCATCTACCTCATTCTCACATAATTCATCATAATTGATTAGGCTACTCTTTGCTATCTTACACCAGAGTTCAGAGTTTATCTTATTCCACACAGCAATCTCAAAAATGATTTATAATTTCTATAAAATACGTCTCTGTTTGAGCTTGAAGAAATAACATGAATGATGACATGAGCAGAAACAAGCAAAAAAAAAAACTATTCATCTGAGGTTTTGACATAACACCATTTCTTGAATCTCTGAGATACAGTATTTTGCACTGTACACTTTCCAACAACATTCCTAGTACAACCTGGAAATTGCCATCTTTCATTGTCAGTTAATATTTTCCTCAAAAAATGCACCATGCCTTTAGCTTCCCTACAAAGGCGGGTATTCCAGTCTTATAGTTTGGGAGCCATTTAATAGTTATACTATAACTTAACTGTGTTTATGAACTCTGCAACATTTTTGTTGTTCCTGTTCATGGGTCTTTGTATATCCTTTTGAATTTCTTACCTTCTATAAAATTTTTTAATTCTCAAAAACTAACCTTATTGGCACTTAACTTCTTCACCCCTAATAAAATCTTTTCAAGTGGCTAGCATCACCTCCCCAGACTTACAAAACTTCCTAAAAATATGACACTATCTCTTAGCACAAACTATTATCACTCACTTTTTATTAAGAGAGCTCAATATGTAACTACATTTGCTAACACAAAATTGGCTTACTTTAAATGTACAACTTACACAGATGCTTAAAAACATAAGCCATAATCTTTCATGACAAGACTGGCCTGCACTGGCAACAGGATGTCAGGGAAAGAGCAACAGACTTTGGATTCTGGGCAAGGCACAATAGGAGTCAACCAATACCCTTAATTCGCTATATGGTGTTGAGCCTTCCTTGTTTTGCTCCTCTGAGACTCAGTCATCTCACTTGTAAGATGAGGCTAACAGTACCTTCTTCCCAAAGCTATGGTGACAAGTATGAAATTAAAATGCCTAGAACTGAGTCTGATAGAACAGCATACCTATTGGTTTCTTTCCCTTTCTCTTAGTTCCATCTCACAGCAGAACACACTTAAACACTTCAGCTCCAGTTGGGACTAATCTCCTTATACGTATTATCTTTCTCTCCTCTGAACCAATTTACAAACACATGTCTTCTTTGGGTTCTAGTCTTGCCTCCTAGATGAATTTTACTGTTGGACCTTTTAAGCTTTATCTCTAGCAAGAAGTAGTGTCCCTAGCTGGTTCTCTACTGCTTCTAGGGACCCTTGGCCACTTCACTCCTCAAAGGTCTCCTTTGACTCCAAAAGCACAGACAGCAAAAGCAAAATAGGCAAATGGAATTACATCGAAGTAAAAAGCTTCTGCATAGGCAAGGAAACAATCTACAGAAAGATGAGACGATCCATGAATTGGAAGAAAGTATTATTTGCAAACCATATATTTGATAAGGGGCTAATGTCCAAAATATATAAAGAACCCAAACAAGTCAATAGCAAGAAAGTAAGTAACCTGGTTTTAAAATAGGCAAAGAACCTGAGCAGACGTTTATCAAAAGGATAGATGTAAATGGAAGATATATCAAACAATGCTCAGTATCTCAGGGAAATGCAAATTAAAACCACAAAGAGGCTGGGCTGGGGTGGCTTTTGCTTGTAATCCCAGCTACTCTGGAAGCTGAGGCAGGAGAATCACTTGATCTCTGAAGTTTGAGGCTGCAGTGAGCCATGATCATCAAGGTACTCCAGCCTGGGTGACAGATACCCTGTTGCTTAAAAAAAATAAAAGAAACAGCCAAAAAACCAGTGTGATATCACCTCACACCTGTTTCAATGACGATCGAAAAGATGAATAATAACAAGTGTTGGTGAGAATGTAGAGAAAAGGAAATTCTTGTACATTGTTGGTAGGAATGTACATTAGCACAGCCATTTCGGAAAATACTACAGAGATTCCTCAAAAACTAAAACTATAATTACTAGAAAATATGATCTACCAATCCCACTTCTTCATATTCAGTCATGTGTTGCTTAACAACAAGGATACGTTCTGAGAAATGAGTCATTAGGTGATTTTGTCATTGCTTGCCCATCATAGACTGTACCTTAAACAAACATAAATGGTACCACCTACTATACACCTAAGCTATATGGTATAGCCTATTACTACTAGATATGTTTAGATACATAAACATTTACAATTTAACATATAGAGCATGTTACTATAGTGATTACTGTAGACAATTGTAACACACTGGTAAATGTTTGTGTTCTAAACATATTCAAACATAGAAAAGGTACAGTAAAAATACAGTATTATAATCTTTTGGGACCACCATCATGTATAAAGACTGTCATATATGCTGTCCATCATCACCTGAAATGTCATCACGCATCTCAGGGCTGTATATCCAAAGGAATTGAGACTGATATTTCAAAGAGATAGCTGCACTTCCATGTTTACTTCAGCAATATTCACAATAGCCAAGATATGAAAGCAACCTAAGTGTCTACCAGCGGATGAATGGATAAAAAAGTAGATGTACACACAATGGAACACTGCACAGTCTTTAAAAAGAAAGGAATCTGTAATTGTGACAACATGGATGTAACTGAAGGACATTATGCTAAGTGAAATAAGTCAGGCACAGGAAGAAAAGTACTGTATGGTCTCAATTATATGTGGAATCTAACAAAGTCAATCTCAGAGAAACAGATTTTAGGAAGGTGATTACCCGAGGCTAAGGTTTGGGATAGAGAGTGAGGTGGGAAAAGGGGAGATGTTGATCAAAGGGTAAAAAGTTTGAGCTAGACTGGAGGAATAAAATGTTAGTGATCTACTGCACGGTATGGTGACCACAGTCAATAATAACATTGTATATTTCAAAATTACTGTAAGAATAGATGTGTCATGTTCTCACTAAAAATAAAATGATATGTTTGTAAGGGGATGGATATGTTAATTAGCTTGTTTGAATCTTTCTACAATGTATATGTAACTCAAAACATTGCATTATACTCCATAAATATACACAATTGTTATTGTCAATTAAAAATGTTACTGTCAAATAAAAATGTCAATTAAAAAAACAAGAGAATCATTTTATATTATAGATCATTCTAGTGTATTAGAAGCAAAAAATACTAGACAAAAGATTATTGTTATGCACTGCATTTTTATGGAATATTTTGCAAATAAGTTGCCTTCTACTATTACCAGTATTGCTATGCTTGAAGGAAGATTTACCAAAAAAAAAAAAAAGCCCCAAGTTGTCAGATAAAATGTGGAATGATAAGAATTTATTTGTAGGCAAAATTATGCACTAAATGGTTTCTACAGGAAAATCCCCTAGGAGTTTTGATACAGATGATTTCTAAAATTTTAAATTCATACATACCTTTTAAGGAATACATCTATTGCTCTTCTATTTTCATATGTAGATATTACTAAAGCCTTTTCACAAAATGTAATAATCTACTTAACTCCGAAAGGTTGACAAAACATCTTTTGTTTTTAAGTTAAGAAAAATTGGCCGGGTGCAGTGGTTCACGCCTGTAATCCCAACACTTTGGGAGGCCAAGGCAGGCAGATCATGAGGTCAGAAGTTCGAGACCAGCCTGGCTAATATGGTGAAACTCCATCTCTAATTAAAAAAATACAAAAAAAAATTAGCTGGGCATGGTGGTGCATGCCTGTAGTCTCAGCTACTCGGGAGGCTGAGGCAGGAGAACCCAGGAGGAGGAGGTTGCAGTGAGCTGAGATCGTGCCACTGCACTCTAGCCTGGGCGACAGAGTGAGACTTCGTCTCAAAAAAAAAAAAAAGAAAGAAAAATCATTAATATTTTTCCTTAGACTGATTTTACCTCTTTCAAGTTAAAAAAGGGGGAAATTAAGAATGCCGTGTGAGCAGGTATATTTGCTACATAGCTTTTAGTAGGACTCTTCAAATGTGCTCTGATGATCACATTCCTCAGAACCATCAAGGGAGCATGTGAATAGCCAGACTGCACCCTCCTGACCTGGACTGTCCACAGGTGGTGAGCTTTTTTAGTTTTCATTTTAGATTTTCTTTTATTATGTTTTTAATTGTGTGTGTGGTTATTGCTCTTGTTTTATTAAAGGGCATATATTACATCAGTAACTCATGTAATTTAAATGCATATGCCTGGCCCCATTGTAGGACCACCAAGTCAAAATAATCTGTGAGAATATGCCAATAATTGGTCATTTTAAAACAACATCCCAGGAACAACTACTACAAAAGCTTTCCAGATGATTCTAACAACCAGCCAGATTAGGATCCACTAGTCTAACAAAGTATATACCTTAGGAAATTTTAATACCTTCAGTTTTATATCCTTACTTGGAAGTCAAAATATTCTGACGGTTTTATAACCATTCAGAAAACAAAATATATACATGACGTAAAAACCAGGAAGTATGCTAATTTCCAATATCACAGTCTCTTTCAGAGCAAGATTTTTGTTCTTCTGCTAGGAAAATTATTAATACTTCAAACTGATGTTAAGTTCTGATTTCAGGTAAAGTGTATCAGACTGCAAATACAACATCCATCAAGCAGCTGTTTTAGTACAGTATTTATTGCACCCTACAAATCTTGATTTATAAAATGAACCAAGGATTTGAAGTAGAAACACTGAGAATGAACTATTTCACATCAAAACCTGAGAGTCCTAGAAATTTAGTGGCTTTCATATTCATACTGGTTTCTCGTAAATATCTCTGAGTTGAACTAAACCTAGTGGCTGACTCTGTTCTTCATATTTTATCAGTTTTTCCAACTTAAAACTTGAATAAAAACAACCTTTGAAATGAATAAGCATATTGCTGCTCTAAATAGTCAAAGTAACAATCCCTGTAATTCTGAATCTACCAATTATTAGCTGAATGACATTAAGCTAGGTAAGTTTTCAGCATCTGCTTCCTCACCTGTAAAATGGGATAATAATAAAATAAAATTAATAGTGATGTTATAAGAATTAAAAGAATGAAAAACAGGTAAACAGCCTGGAAAGTGCCTAATACATAGTAATTCTGAGTAGTAAGCTTTTATGCCTATTCTTCTGAGCTCTCAGGAGATAAAGTCATAATCTTAGCAATTAAAAGCCACAGTTTGAATTTGGATTTGACTTTAAAGTTTGTGGTTTTTTTTATTTAGTATCCCACCTCTCTTGATTCAGGCATTTATCCAACACATATTAACTCAATGCCATATGGGTATAAAACACTAGGCCGGGCGCGGTGGCTCACGCTTGTAATCCCAGCACTTTGGGAGGCCGAGGCGGGCGGATCACGAGGTCAGGAGATCGAGACCACGGTGAAACCCCGTCTCTACTAAAAATACAAAAAATTAGCCGGGCGTGGTGGCGGGCGCCTGTAGTCCCAGCTACTCGGAGAGGCTGAGCCAGGAGAATGGCGTGAACCCGGGAGGCGGAGCTTGCAGTGAGCCGAGATTGCGCCACTGCACTCCAGCCTGGGCGACAGAGCGAGACTCCGTCTAAAAAAAAAAAAAAAAAAACACTAGTCTAGGCACAGTGTAAGTTAAAGGATTAAAAAAAAAGACAACTTGCCTCTAGACTATTCTGGAATAGAAAACGAGAAATGCACATAAATATGAGAGTCAGTGTGATAAGAGGCAAGTACATGGGAATTTTGAGGAGACAATAAATAGTTAATTCCAGCTGATAGGTGGTACAAGGCTGAAGGTGGGGGATCAGAGAGTCACCATCATGGTATAGGAATCAAGACAGCTGCACAAATGGTGCCAACTCAGCAGGGGCCAGCAACAATGGAAGAATTTGACCTCATGGGGAAGCTTCTGGCTACACACACTCTAAGGTCTCTTCCTACTGGAATGCTGTTCAAGGTGAAGATTCTCTGAAACATTATCATCAAATATCCACATCTATAGACATTGGATTTTTCTGGTCCTCTGGATCCTGAAGACAACAGTTGAAATAAATAATTCAAATGCGTGAGCTTATAATTCCATAAAGCTATGTCAGAGAGACAGCATCCCACAGTTTGACAGCAAGAGCTCTGCACTCCAATCTGGCTAAGGTTACTTATGGAGAAAAGACAGCACTGCTACCTCATGATAACTACGTAGCCATGGAGAGAAAAAATATGCTGGCATCCGCCCAAAGCCCAGTAAGCAGATGGCCATGGGAACAGAAACCATCATGACAATTGGCACCTCTTTGGGATGCTCTGAGCAGGAAAGGGGCCTGGAAAATGTCCTTCTTTGGCTGTCCTTCCTTCAGAGGCATATGGGTGGCACAGGATGGGGAAAACTGCCTGACTGCTGCCAAGGGGAGCAAAGATAGCCTTTAAAATCTAGGCTACTGCAGCTTCCTGGGTAGTCAATCTGGTACCTTTCAGCAACCAGAGACCATCTTAAAGATGTGTGTGCTGATTTCCTCTAGGACAGATGATATCCAGCGGATTCCATTCAAAGTTGGCTCACAGGATAATAAGAAGCCAAGCTCCAAGAGGATGGAGGGGTCTGAGTCCTCTATAGCCAGGCCTCATATGTCAGATAAATGGCACAGGATTGTTTTATCTGTGGTTTTATTCTTAACCAGGTGGCTATAGATAACCAAGAGCACGTGTGTATTCCAAGGTTAAGTGCCATTCACTGAATGACAAAGTTTGTTAGCTGGTTGAAGGGTCATCATCAGTAACAATCTGCTTTGCAGAGGCTTGCTAATTTGGAATTTTTAGAAGTTGAAGAAGATCCATTTTTCTGAAATGTATCATCTTGTCCTATTTATGATATTGCCTAACATTTCAAGCAACTACATTAACCAATTGGCATTAAAGCATTTCTCTATTATGTCACAACATATATACACAAACCACACACACACACACACACACACACACACACACACACACACACATGCTCATGCACTCCTTAGTCTTCATTTGCCTTTGAGTAAACTCTGAATCAACAGCAAATAAAATACAATGTCAAACTGCTGGCCTGTATCCCAAGAAATAGCAAATGAACTTCAGTAACAAGGACATCTGACTCTCAAAAATCACTCCAATGTAAGATAGATATTATTACCACATGAATTACATTTGCATAACATTTGACTACTTTTCACTCTTAAATCAGTTTTAAATATAGTTGAGAACTACCCATCCCTGCAAAAAAACAAAAACACAAAATGTCACAACAGCCAGTGCATTCAAGATCCCTTTGACCTATATCATTCCTAAATAAATTACACAAACTGTGTTGTTTTATAAAGACAGATTTTTAGAGTGGCAAACCCTAGTTATTTCGGTTGTCATAGAAATTCAAATAGTTTAGCAGTAAAGATTTCTGATTATTCAATAATCTACTCACATCCACCACAAAATGGCTCATGTAGAGGAGTTTGATCACAGCTTTGGTCAAGACAGAGAAGCCATAACCAGCTACTGGCTGCAGATATTATTATGTTATTTGATAATAGCAAGTAACACTTGGTCATATATACCTTTATGAAGTATTATGTAGAGTAATAGCTTAGTTAATGATGACAATCCCATGATCGGGAACATAATAATAATATGCAATTTGTTTAAATTGAGATAGTAACAGACCATCCCAAAAATGTAAGTAATTAGCATGCAACTAAAATAAATGGTAAGGGATTGGAATAAGTGCGGAGGAAGTTGGGTTGAGAAATAAAAAGTAAACAAACTCTTACATTTGCATATAACAGTCACTTTCCAAAAGAATATAATCCAAAGTTGTTCCCACAAGAAAGCAATTAAACTTGTTAGTTAAGGTACTCTTCTCATTTCCATGGTGGAGAAGGGACTTTATTCTTAAGAAGGTAACCACTCAACTCTATCCCCTTACTGATCTCTTCTCAAAGAATAGCTTGTGACCACTCAGGCATGACCTAGGGCCTTGGCTCTACTCCTCTCCCTGACTGTGCCAGTAAGTTGTAAGGGAGTCCGTGGTCTTCCACGGGACTGTCCTATGAAGACACAACTTTTCCTATGGGCAACCCCTAAATTGTTGAATGGATAGGAAAATGAGTGGTTAAGTCTCAGAGTCCATCTTTTCACATTTTTTTTAACATTACACCTTTCTCTCCAACCCTGTAAACTTACTGGAACCAAGAAATAGATGCCAGGCTGTTGGCTTAACCTTTGGTTTCACTCACCTTTTCTTTGACAACTGATGCCACAAAGTTAGTTGAGGTAAAATGGGGTTTGTGCCTAAATTTAGCAGAGAAATCTGATCCACAATGTGTTGGGTTAAGTTTGGGCTCATTCCAATATGACCCATTTAACATATTCTTTGATTTTAAATCATCAAGCCCAACTCCTTAGGAGAGCTGCCTGAGTAAAACAAAATGCTCCCCAGGGTAAGCATGAAAAGTCATTGCAAGTAAACTCTTTCACCCAAGTAAACACAGAACATGCTCTAAAGAAGTGCTACCCAATGTTAAAACACAATTAGCTCACAATGTAGCATTTAAACATGAATACCTCCAGCCAAGATCTTCTCTTCCAACTCCGCCATTTGCTTTTTATAGGCCCTTAAAGCTGCTTCTTTGAAAGAAGGACGAATTCTCTTTGGCTTTGTGATCTCCACTGGCTGTTCAGGAATGTTTTGGTTTTCATCTTCTCTTATTTCCATCTCAGCTGATGTTTCATTTAAGGGTTCTAATCCATCTTCACTAACCATATCGTCTGCTGGACCATCATAACCCTCATCTTGTGGGGTTTCATAAGGTGTTTCATATGAAAGGTGATCATATGCTTGCATTTGTTCATCTGTTTCAGTAATACTAGCCCTGTTTTCTAGTTTAGCAAGGACTTGTTCCATCACTTCAACATAATCTGTTTCATTATCAGCCACTGGTTCAGTATAATCTTCCTCATCCTCTGCTTTATAGTAATAGGGCTCCGTGTAGACATCAGAGTCAAGTGTGGTACTTGACTCATTTGCAGTTGATTGAGATAATGTCCGAAATCTCCCCATTAATGAAGAGCCACTGTCCTCATACCCACTCAGACTCTGTGTGCTTTTGTTCCATACTACTTCCAAGGCTGATTTAGCCCTCTGCAGTGTAGATCCAAATTTTGGGAAGCTGAAAGTCTTATCTGAAAGGTCAATGCTTAATCGACTATGCCATGATTTGGGTGGGGCATCCTCTGAATCATCACTTTGCAATTCACTTTGACTTCGATACCTCATGGACAACTGGTTTTGATTTTGGCATAGCTCATTAGAATTAGCTCCCTGATAAGAGTCATATTGGCCAACCCACTGGGCTTGGGGTTCATTATCCAAGCCAGGGCATGGAGAAGAATTGTCATCTTGAGTTAAGTCGTAGCTCTCTAAGTCATCTTGAAGATCACTGTGGCACTTTCCCAAGTATTCTAGGTCTTTATTGTAAACACCAAGCTGTTGGTCAGAAAGACTGTTTGTTTCATAATCAAAACCTTCCTGGGTGGATGAATCCAAGCCTAAATCAGCTCCTTGCTCTACTTGATTCCATTCCTTCCATGGAGAAAGATCCTCATGTAAAGAGAGCTGGGAATCACTGTAATGACTCCGGTCTCCAGATGCACACACCATGCCGTTACTCATTCCACTATCCACAGTTTCTGTGTTTTCAATTTCAGTCTGTCCTTGGATACCCTGAACACTTCCATTCAAATGCTGGTCCTTGGGACTGTCATACAGGGTCGCTGTTCCTTCCTGTTTCCTCTGCCATAGCTCCCGGTCCGAAGACGACAGGAGACAGCTTCCATTAGTTCTAGTGAAAAACTGATTTTCTGAAAAATCCTCTGAATAAGACTGACACAATTTGGAAAAATCTGATTCAGAATGACTAAGTTTAGCAGTGAAAAAATCACTCTGTGAGTGCCAGAGAGGTGTTGCATCTGCATAATGGGTTGTGGTTTGCTTTTCCAAGATATCTGATTCTGGCAACTGTGAGGAGATTTTATCATAATCTGATTTATCTGAAATTCTGCTGCTATTAGCAGTTTTATTCTTGGATCTAGCACTGTGTGATTTTGAGCTTGGCTTGGAAGTACCTCCCTTTGTTAGAAGCTCTGACTTGGAAAGCACAGCGTAACTGTTTCTATTGAGGTCAGATTCAAGATCTTCATCACTGTCATCAGGTGACTGCCAATTGTTCTTCTTGATTTTTGGCTCTGGAGTAGACAACTTTATATCCATGCTTTCATATGTCTGGGAGGACGGTATCCCTTTCTCTTTCCTTTCTCTGATGTCATGAGTCAGAATATCTGTTGAGACTCCAATGCCTGTTCCTTTGAGTTTATATGATTTTTTTAAGACAGAATCCCTTTGCTGAGGGGTTTCAAAGTACACAAGTATAGGTCGAGGCTTTGCATTTGGGCAGTCCCTCTGGTGTCCTATCCTCTGAGCAAATTCAATTTTAATAGCATTTGGTGCATCTGAAAAACCCATTTTATCTATTAGAATTTGGTACACCACACTTTCAACATATTCAAATCTTTCTTCAGGCACATTTAAAAATCTCAGGCTTGCCTTGCTACCCATATGACCTAAGTGCTTAATATAATCATGGATGTCTCTAGTTTCCCTCCGAGACTGGACAAACCCTGTACGTAGCTGCTCAATTTCACTTTGTACAACCTCCACACTGCTGGAGATCTCATCGATGGAGTGCTTGAGAGCATTGACGTGCCCTCGTAATTCAGAAAGTTCTGTTTCAATCTGACTTATTCCCTGAAGTTCCTTAAAGATCATTTCCATGACATCATGTGTTTGGCTAATGCAGCCAGAGGAACTGAACCCTGGCTCCAGGGCATTTGTCTTTGGGTTTCGGACAGTTCTGTCCAAAGACTTGCTTCTTATTCCCCAGGATTTTTTCATGGTGCTTAACTCTGAGTCTGAGGAGACACACTCTTGACTCTTTTTCCATTTTCTCAGTTTTCGTAAAGCTCCCAGTTTTAAGCCATGTAGAGTACGCTCCCCGTCAGAGCTGCCCTCAGAGGGTGCAAGGCTGCTTGAACTCTTTCTGTTGCGTCTAACTGGCATTGTGTGTGTTGATTGTGCCTGGTTTTCTGTGCTACTCCTTAGTTCATTTAATGATTCTGAGTAGGAACTCTCAGTTGAAGAGAGCTCTTGAAGCAGATCCTCATTATCACTGTTGGTTACTTTAGCATTCTTTTGTAGGCCATTGGCAATAGCTACTCGGTAACTGAATGTTGGTGATAGGGAAAACTCTTTACTAGCCTCGTCTTCCTTAGTGGATAAGTTGTGAGTGGATGAACACTTTGCAATCTTCTTTACAGTGCTTTTAAAGGTATAAGAAAATTTGGGGGATTTGGTCTGGCCAGCAGTGGGGAAGTCTTGATCCTTTTTCTGCTGACGATACTCTTTGTTTTTGTTTGTATTTCCCAATTTCTTTGTAAACATTCCTTTGCAAAGCTTATGAATGTAAGGTAAAATCAAGCTCTTGAAAAAATTAGCCACCATGGAGAGCAATTAGTGCAAGCTTTTCCGCCCCAGAAAAGTAAACAAGTATCAGGATGAAAATCTGAAAATCCAAGGCAAGCATCACTGTTCAGATGTTCTGTGAATCACTGGAAAGAGCAGGAAGGGCAGGCATGGCTCTGCCACATTGTTGCTGTCCTGTGCAAACCAGAAGCCAAGCTCCATCTATGAAAGACATTCTTTCCTGGAGGAGGGGTTTCATGAATCTCTCTCATTTCCACATAACTCCATGCAGTGTCTAAAAAGAAATGAATGTTAAAATAAATATCAGAATTCAATTCTAGATTTATTCCACTTCCAACATGTTTCAAAAGTATTCATAATACACAATGTGTGAAAAATTGCTGAGGAAGTAGGAGAATATATGAATTTCAATGTAAATTTACTTTTAAAATAATCACTTAAAGCAAATCACTACCAATAACTACGTTTATAATGTTTTTGGATAAATCATTTATGGGTGGACACAACTGAAATAGTAATAAAAGGTAATTATGATTATTTAGAAAACATTGAGTAATATGACAGGCAATTTATACAGCCATATTGACTTAATAAAGTCATTTCTACTTTACTTTCTTTCCTAATATCATGTTTACTTACACAAATGTAAGAATTTAAATCTATGTATATTTCCCTCACATCCCAGATATTCAAAATTCACAAATTAATATTATCTATATATATAACTGTTTTTATTCATTCAAACAATCTCTTTCTGACCACGTGAATAAATAATCTCTATGATGACTAGTTTCTTGAATTATGTGAAGAAAAAGAAAATAAAGTTTACATTTAATTTTGCTGGTTTGCCAGCACAGGGCCTTATATTAGTAGGAACTCAAAGCTTTGTTGAATTGAACTTAATATTTTATCAGTGAAATGTAACCTAGGATAATAGTAACAGTCAAAAGGCTTTGTTGGTATTCCAGTATGTGTTTGGGTAGATAACCTATTTAATTCATTAAAGAACACATCATAAACTACAGATTGTCTCAGAAATCTGCTCTTTTATCAGCTCTCTCCACTTGGAAATCTGCCAGTTTCACTTCAATCAGGCTCTGCAGGGGATTTGGGAATACATGCTCTGGCCAGGAGCCAAGCTCCACAAGAGACAGGGGAGCACAGAAGAGGAGGAGAAAAGATGGAGTGAAAGAGATGAACTCTAAAGAAGTCCAAGTCTTTCTGGGTTTCAAATACTATCAGGGTATAGTTCTTCTGCTCTGAAACAATTTGGTATTCATTCACAAACACAAACCAGGACCTATTTTCTACCAATAAAAATGTCAAGAAATTTACTTTTGAGTTGATTTTAAAAGCATTTTTTATACTCCTTTGTGACATCTCCTTGTGGAGAAAAGGCTTTGGAAAGTTAAGCTGCAATCAGGTAGATAAATTATTTTTAAACCAATTTTGGTCGAATAAAATTTTCTACCCATCACTCAACCCAAAATCCTTGGTCTTCCAAACTTAGAAACAGATGCTTCTTTTTGTTTAAATCAAAGTAGCAATTCTGTTAATGCCTCTGTCCTGACCGGCATTACTGGTTCAAAGCTACTGTTCTGGGCAATAATTGTTAGAAAAAGTTTGAGTGGGAAAGTTCAATGTGAAATGAAGCCCACCAAATGCAAACTCAGGAACAGGTGTCCACAGTTGCACACACGAACTCATTTGCTTGTATTCCAACCACAGAGAACAACCTGTTATTCACTAAGGGCTCCACACTCTTTCATGCCTCAGTAACTTTTATGTCCTCTCTAGCCAGAATATCATTCATTATCCAGCCCTCACTATCTGTAAAAATTATGTTTAAACTCCAAAACCATTTCAGCAACCACCCTAACTGAGCTCATCTCTCTCCTAGCCACTTTTTATCAAAGAATTGGCACACATTTCAGCCACTTAGTATCTCCACCTAGTTGCCCCAAATTAAACTCCATCCAGAACCTAGCAATTTTCCTGAATTACTAATCTCAATAATGTCATCATAATCATCCACTTGCCCACAGCACATACCCAGGAGTCATTCTAGATCATGTGTCATCCATCTCATGTTCATACCTGAGGTGACATAGTAATACCTTAGTAAGGAACACTGTCATTTCTCATCTGGACTATGACAGTTGTATCCTACGTGGTCTTCCTAATGATGATTTGTACTCTTTTTTCAAATCCTAAATTTCTAAAATTCATACAATTAAAAATATATGTCTTCCTTCTTGAAACACTATTTTAGCAGTCTAATTTTCTATCACTCCCATAAGCACATCTGCCTCAGTCATGGTGAAGTAGTAGCAGTTCCCTGATTACCATGTTTTTACCTCACTAAAGGGCCTTTTTCCATGCTGTTCCCTCTTCCTCCAATTCCTTTCCCCTTCCCCTCTCTATTCACATGTCTCTTTCATAAATATCTACAGAATATCTATACATTTGAGACCCAGCCAAGGATCAACATCAGCTCATTTTACCTCCTCAGCATACAGCACTTCCTCCTCTGTGCTCCTGCAATGTACCCTCGAAATACCATAATTATTTAAGTGAAATATTTTATCTGTATGTCTGCCTTTCCTATCTGACTATAAACTCTTGAAGGAGCCATATTCTATTTAATTTTAAATTTTTATATTCCTTGATACATAATAGACTCATACTGTTTGTCAGATAGGTGATTATATAAATGAATGAAAGTAATAAACCCATGAACTAACACATAAACAATGTAGGTTCCAGTAAGCCTAAACTGGCTGCATTGGGCCTTACACAATCCAGAGAAGGAGAAGCAGTGTGAGCAGAAGGGAAGCATCTGAGACATTCATGTCATGTGCAAAGATGAAGAAGCATCCACTTTGTCCAGAGAGGGATGCCTCTGATGGGGAGCAGAGGATTGACAAAATACAATCAGAAGGTAGAGAGTTTTGAAATTTAAGAAGTCCCATTTGAGGAGTAGGCACTAATAGCTATTGGCTTTCAGCACAGTCCCTTGATCCAGATTACCTGCAATGGAATCCCAACTCCGTGATACGCTAGCTGTGTGGTCATAAGAAAGTTACTTCCTTGGGAGGCCAAGGCAGGCAGATCATGAGGTCAGGAATTCAAGACCATCCCGGCCAAGATGGTGAAACCCTATCTCTACTAAAAATACAAAAATTAGCCAGGTGTGGTGGTGCATGCCTGTAGTCCCAGCTACTCAGGAGGCTGAGGCAGGAGAATCACTTGAACCTGGGAGGCAAAGTTGCAGTGAGCCGAGATCATGCCACTGCACTCCAGCCTGGTGACAACGCGAGACTCTATCTCAAAAAAAAAAGAAATTGTTTTTTTTTGTACAATTTGGGACAGAATAGATCTCCTCATAGGATATTGTAAATTTAATGAGAAGAGTAGTGAAAAAGTTCAAGAAGCAATTACAGAAGACTAATCAGGTGGTATCTGATGTGAAAATTATGATATAGTGGGGGGCAATCTAACAATTCTGCTAGGTTGGAGAATGAAAGAGGAAGAACAAAAACATTCTAAAGAAGCAGTCAGAAGTGAAAGGGAAGGTAACTTTTATCTCTATGGTTCAGCAACAATTTCCTAATATTGAAATCTCATCTTCCTAGTTACTGAGCTCCTACTGTATGTGTGTGATACAATCCCATCATAAAACCATAGATGCCTTAGGGAAAGAGTTGGTGAGTCCAAAATAACGGCTGTGGAACTTCCTTCAGACAAGTGACTGAGATAGGAAAGGAAGATGACATTTAATGATCACCTGTTCTGTTTCAGAAACTTAAATTATCTCCGCGATCCTCACAGAAACTCTTTAAAGAAGGCATTATTATGCCTATTATATGAGGAGATAAGAGATTCAAAGAGATAAAGAGATACAGCCAAAAACTGCACAGCTAAAGAAAGCAAAAAGGTAGTTTGGTCCTAGTCCTGGAGTCTATGAAACAATCATTTGTACGTAAAGTGAATGTTACCAGTGGTAACTGACACAAACCCTTACACCCAGCCCATACAAACCCACATACCTACTCCTCTCTCTGAAGTTCATTTTTTTAAAGGAAAATAGCTCAAATCAGGAAAAACTCAAGGTGGATGAGAGGCAGCTGGAGGGTGAACGCTAAGATAACATCATCTCAACTACTTGAATTCCAAAGCTCCAGATATTTTAACTTTAGTTACATAACCACACATCGTCTTCAGTAATGAACTTTAGGGATAAGATTTAAGACTTTGGAAAGAAAGTCTTTGAGAGAGATTAAAACAATAGACTATGCTGTTATGGGAAGCCTTAGTAATAATATTCAGTTACTATTTACTATGTACTAAGCACTGGGTATGCAATTTTCTAAAGTTTATCTCATTTCATTCTCACAATAATTGTATAAAATAAGTATTTTTAATTTCCAGATAAAGTGACTCAAGGTTTAGTTTCTGAAAACTTGCTTAAGGTCATGTGATTAACATGAAACACAGCCTTGACTCGGAACCCCAGATTTGAATAGGAAGTGTGTAAACTCTGAAACTAATATTAGTGTTCAATGGGAAATATGTTTTGCAGATATGTTAACATATTCATTTTTAAGAGAACTATTTAATATGACTCTAAAAGCTAGATACCCTAGTGAGCTAAAGGAGATAATAAACTTTTAAACAGTCAAAAATTTATTGCTAAATCATTACCAGAATTAAGTTAAAGCATTTTCAGATCGACAATTTTATGTTCCTTTCTAAATGCAGTGAAGTATTTCATGTTCCTTATTAAAGGCAGTAAAGTACTAAATACCCAGGTGAGCTGGATATTTAGAGGTTAACTTTCAAGACAGACAAAGAAGACAAAGGGACAGGACCTCTTATGGTACAGCCCAAGTACGAGCGCCTGCCCAAGTCCTGGCCTCAGGACTCACGCTTGTCTCGCTGGCCCTTATTCTGATCTGTATTCCTGTCTTTGGTCTAGAAAGATGCTTATTACCTGGCTTTTGTTATTTTTAGTACTGGGTTACATGAGCAGGATGTGTGGGTTTGTTCCATAGATAAATGTGTGCCATGCTGGTTTCCTACACCTGTCAACCCATCACCTAGGTATTAAGCCTAGCACGCATTTAGCTACTTGTCCTAATGCTCTACCTCCCCCGCAACCCACCCTGCAACAGGTTCCACTGTGTGTTGTTCCCCTCCCTGAGTCCATGTGTTCTCATTGTACAGCTCCCACTTCTGAGTGAGAAGATGCAGTGTTTGGTTTTCTGTCCCTGCGTTAGTTTGCTAAGGATAATGGCTTCCACCTTCATCCATGTCCCTGCAAAGAACATGACGTCATTCCTTTTTATGGCTTCATAGTATTCCATAGTGTATACGTACCACATTTTCTTTATCCAATCTATGTTTGATGGGCATTTGGGTTGATTCCATGTCTTTGCTGTTGAATCACTTGACTTTTTGACTTTCTCTTTACTGTTATTTGCTTAATCCTAGACTAATATTACTCTTAACTGCTCCTTCACTTGCATTAAGTTGTGTTACGTGTCTTGGACTGTGTTAGGATTAGAATTATTTTCCCACAAGAACATAGCAAGAAAGCCTCTGCTTTTCAATACAATAGCACCTCATCAGTAAATGCCCTATAATATAATTGCTGATTTAAAAGAAATTATTTCAAAATACATAAAAGGGTGATATGTAAATGTGGTTCACCACACATCTGTTCAACAGTAAATTCTTGGTGATTTGAAAAGTAGCTGACTCAAAGAAGCTTCCCATCAGGTAGGAGGGCAGAATCACTGCAACAGAGAAGGAAGCAACCCTAACAAAGTGCAGAAAAGGTGCAACTGAGCAAGAGGGCCCCTGTGCAAAACAGCATTGAGCAGCACACTGACCAAGTAACTTTATAAGCAAACTCGTCCAAACACAGCAAAGAAGAAAACCAGAGTAGGTGGAGATGGAAGGGCAAGCCAGATACACCAATAGCACGTGAGGAGCCACCAGGATTGATAAGGGGGAGCATGTCGAAGTGGAACAAGTTGGGACAAGGCAGACGATGAGCAAATAGGTTGATATTAAAGATTAAATTTTAAAAAGCATCCTCTAGAATGTCTTTATCAGGTCAATGAAGATTTATACCTGTTTTATATATCCTTTCTACATGAAGGAGTAAGAGGATGTGTATATAATGTGACTGATGGTCACAGGGATGACTCTGACAATGACAATTGCTAGAACACAGTAACACATTAAATAATGTTTAGGGGAACTGTTAGTTTTTTGCCTTAAAGGCAAAAGCAATAAACAAATAAATATTAAAATATTTCAACAAAAACGACCAAATCAGAAAGTGAATAAAAGGTTTATCCTAAGCTAATATACTATTTTTAAAAAATAAACAGAAAGACCCCTTTCCCCCAAGAGTGAAAGTCAAATGACTCAAGCATCCTCTTTAATTCTAGCTAATCAGTTATTTTGTGAATTTCTTCACCCAACTACAACCCACATACACTCTTTATTCACTCCCATTGCTGCTACTTTTGTTTAACAGTAAACAATGGCACTCAGTACTAATATTTCCATAGCACTTAGGGTCTACAAAGTCCTTTTGTGTGGCTTATCTCAAATAATCTTCATGGTAATCTTGTAAGGATAGTATCTCAGTTTGTGATCAGGAATGCTGAGCCTCAGAGATGCTGAAGTAGTTGCCCAAATCACCTAACTCTAAAATGATTTCACTATAATAATTTACATTCTCCTTATTTTAGACGTAGAATACTACAGTAGTTTACTGGCCCCCTAAAGTAATATCCTCCACCATTTCAAACCTTCCCATTGATTGAATTTCCCTTAAATATCCCATCAAATTTCCCTCAAATATCATTTTCTTCTCTTCCTTCTCCCCATGAATGATTGTATACCCTCTGCTCTAGGCCACGTCATGGTACTGTGGATGCACACATGTATTCTTCCATTGTCTTATTCTTGTTCTTCACTCTGTCTAGAACGTCCTCCACCTAATCTGTTCCAAATAATTCAAATGAGAAATCGAGACTCATGTTTTCCACAAAAGTTATTTAACTTGTCATCTCTTCTTTTCATTATAGTCCTTACAGTCTATAGAGTCTGAACCGTGACATTTAGTCCTTAATTATTCTTCTAAGCTGTTTACCAGACAGCTCTTACACATGTTTTTCCATTTTTAATGTCTATTATATATCAGGCATTGTCTTGAGTGCTTTTTATAGATTACGTTGATGTTTGATAGTAAACTTGTGGTAGATACTTTTATGAATTCCCATTTTACAGATGAAGAATACGAGAGCCTGAGTATCTAGTCCAAAGCCACATAGTTGGAAGTCATGCAGCCAGCATTGCAACCAACGTGACTGGTTTTAGAGTCCTTTCTCATAAACGCTATGCTATGCTACTATGCCCACGAGGACCAATCTTAGGGAACTAGGTGGTGACCTATGTAGTATGTTTGAAGAACTCCCCTACTCAAGAATAATCTATACTAGGTTTTATTATTAGAGCTTTATTTCTTTTATTTAAAATTTTGGTCTTTGTTGAAATGCAAGTCTCACCACTGGGCCCCTAGGTTTTAAGGCTTATCAGGCACATTGTACTTTGGTATAAATGGTTTATCAGGATATCCCTCAGGACTTGGAGGGAGAGTACAGAGAACATTAAGAAGCCTGAGTCACAGAAGCACAGGTGACCAAAGCAAACCGGACAAATGGAGTCACATCAAGTTAAAAAGCTTCTGCACAGCAAAAGGAAACAATCAACAAAGTGAAGAGACAACCCAGAGAATGAGAGAAAATATTTGCAAACTACCCAACTGACAAGGGATTAATAACCGGAATATATAAGAAGCTCAAACGACTCTACAGGAAGAAAATCTAATAATCCAATTTAAAAATGGGCAAAACACTTGAATAGACATTTATCAAAAGTATACAAACAGAAAATGGGCATATGAAAAGGTGTTCAATATCATTGATCATCAGAGAGATGCAACTCAAAACTACAATGAGATATCTCAGTCCAGTTCAAATGGCTTTTATCTCAAAGACAGGCAACAACAAATGGCTGGGAATGTAAATTACTACAACCACTATGGAGAACAGTTTGAAGGTTCCTCAAAAATCTAAAAATAGAGCTACCATATGATCCCGCAATCCTGCTGTTGGATATATACTCAAAAGAAAAGAAATCCTTATATCAAAGAGATATCCGCAATCCCATGCCTGTTGAAGTACTGTTCACAATAGTCAAGATTTGGAAGCAACCTAAGTGTCCATCAACAGATTAATGGATAAATAAATGTGGTACATATACATAATAAAGTACTATTCAGCCATAAGAAGAATAATGAGATCCTGTCATTTGCGACAACATAGATGCAACTGGAGTTATGTTAAGTGAAATAAGCCAGGCGCAGAAAGACAAACATTGCGTGTTCTCACTTATTTGTGGGATCTGGAAATCAAAGCAACTGAACTCATGGAGATAGAAAGTAGAAGGCTCGTTATCAGAGGCTGGGAAGGGTAACAGGGAGGTAGAAGGAAGATGGAGATGGTTAATGGGTACAAAAAAATAGAAATAATGAATACAATCTAATATTTGATAGCACACTAGGGTGACTATAGTCAGTAAAAGTGTTTTTTTGTTTGTTTGTTTGTTTTGTTTGTTTCTTTGTTTGAGATGGAGTCTCACTCTGTCGCCCAGGCTGGAGTGCTGTGGCGCAATCTCGGCTCACTGCAAGCTCCACCTCCTGGGTTCACGCCATTCTTCTGCCTCAGCCTCCCGAGTAGCTGGGACTACAGGTGCCCGCCACCACGCCAACTAACGTTTTGTATTTTTAGTAGAGACGGGGTTTCACCATGTTAGCCAGGATGGTCTCCATCTCCTGACCTCATGATCCGCCCGCCTCAGCCTCCCAAAGTGCTGGGATTACAGGCGTGAGCCACCGCGCCCAGCCTATAGTCAGTAAAAGTTTAATTGTACATTTTAAAACACTAAATGAGTATAACTGGATTGTTTGTAATACTAAAGATAAATACTTGAGGGGATGGATACCCTGTTCACTGTGATTATTACACACTGCATGTCTGTATCAAAATATCTTAGGTACTCCATAAATATATACATCTACTATGCACCCACAACAATTTTTTAAAAATTAAGGTCTGAGGATGGGAAGAGTCTACCTTCAACGGGGACAGGTAAAAGGGTATTCCAGAAATGAGATACTGAGGAGCCTTGAATAAGCTTTGCCTGTTTACTATCTTGGCATGGCCTGACCCCGTTCCCAGCTACATGATGATAAGCACTATTGCTTTTTCAATCTTTGCAGCATCTTCGTAATCGCATGCACAGAGAGCAGAGTACAGGTACCTTGGCTTACAGATAAGCAACTTAGAATTATAACATTTCAAAGATGAGTTTTTTTGTCATAAGGTATTGTTTTGTTTTGATTTTTATCCGCAGAAACAAGCCCCCTCCCACTTTTTTTCCAACAAAATCAGACGTTGAAACTCACTATGATTGGAAAAGCAGAGCTCCTTTAGCTGAATTAAGGCAGCAGGGTTAGAGTCCCACTTCACTGCTTCCACAAAAAAATTGCAGCCTACAGAAACCCTCTACAGTGTCGTTGAGGTTGGGGAGTGCAGTTTGAACAGCACTGATCCTCAAATTGCACACAGCGTGAAAAGGAAAGCTAGGAAGGTCAAAACACTTGCCTTAGTGCATACGGCAGAGCTGGAACGAAAACGGAGGCCTCCTACCCTGACTTCACTATTCTTTCCTCTGCACTGTGCTGCCTTTCCTCTACAGCAATCACATCCCAGGGTTTGGCACCTTCCCACTGTGCCCAACATTCTTTCATAGGGCAATCTAACTCTGTCCTTAAATAATTCGACTTTTACCTTCATTCTCTACATTCAATATCTGTAGTTTTCTGGAATTGGAAACTGTTTGAGATTAAAAGAGATTTCTGAAGGCAAATCCTGTGAGCAATTTTGACATTTGTTAGAATTATTGATGGAGAGTTAAGCTGTATAAAGGAAGGCCACTGAGGACCACTGCTATTCTAGAGCAAAAGCTTCCATTAGCTGAAATGTTTCTCACGTCTTCTGTCCCACCACGTTTGACACATTACCACCCGAGTGTCCTATACCAAGGCAAGGAGCCCGTATTCCTGTTTAAACAAATTACCTGCTCCTCTGTGTCTCCTAAGGTCTATTCTGTCTCTTATTTGGATTAATCTGTATCTTGAAAACAACCCCGCAAGGTAAAATATTATTCTCATCTTAAAGACAGAAGAGAAAAAAAAAGCTGGACTCAGAGCTTCTAAGCGACTTACCCGAGACTTGCTCAAACATACAGTTAGGATTTGAATAATTTTCTTTTCCTTTTTTTTTTTTTTGAGACGGAGTCTCGCTCTGTCGCCCAGGCTGGAGTGCAGTGGCGCAATCTCGGCTCACTGCAAGCTCCGCCTCCCGGGTTCACGCCATTCTCCTGCCTCAGCCTCTCCGAGTAGCTGGGACTACAGGCGCCCGCCACCACGCCCGGCTAATTTTTTGTATTTTTTTAGTAGAGACGGGGTTTCACCGTGGTCTCGATCTCCTGACCTCGTGATCCGCCCGCCTCGGCCTCCCAAAGTGCTGGGATTACAGGCGTGAGCCACCGCGCCAGGCTAACATTTTTGTATTTTTAGTAGAGACAGGGTTTCACCGTGTTAGGCAGGATGGTCTCGATCTCCTGACCTCGTGATCCGCCCACCTCAGCCTCCCAAAGTGCTGGGATTACAGGCGTGAGCCACCGCGCCCGGCTGATTTGAATAACTTCTGTATGGTTACCAAACCATACTGCATCATACTGTTCAAGTGGGATAACATCAATTAAATCACGGAGCATTTCCATCCTTGATGGGATGGAGTCATTTGGTGCCCACCTGAGCTCTATCATCCCCTGTGAGTGGGGGAAGGTATAGAGGGGAGACTTAAGTCAGATTGGCTACTTTAGATCATGGCTGTGCCACGTCCCCATGGCGCACTTTGAGCAAACTATTTAAACTCTGTTTCTCAGTTTCCTCATTTAACAAATAAGATAATGGTACCAACTACCTCATATTGCTATAACGATTAAATAAGAAATAATTAGAGAAGTGCCCACAACAACAGAAGTACTAAAGTACTAAAATACTTTTTAGTACAAAAGTACTAAAATACTTTTTAGTACAAAAGTACTAAAAATGTTAACATTATTATTAAATAATACGATTCCCATCTGAGCAGACCTTTCCTCTACCCCTACTAGTTTACTGATTGCAGGCCAGCCAAGAAATCACCACAGTGACACAGACGCTCTTTGGGGTTCATTTAGACTAACGCAAGCTGCTCAGTTGCATTAGTCTATTTTATAAGGTATAGTAAATTTCACACTAATTTTGAAAGTTCATGAGGAAGATAAAAATCTATAGTGTTACATGTAGTTAAAAGCGTTTTTAATTCCCAGACAGGAGCTAATGCACCCCTCCATCTGTGTCACAGGCTCATCTGATCATCACAGATACCTTCTCCAATGCATACAAACACCCTTACTATACTGTATGACATGTATTATAGGATCTAACATGAGGCAATATGATCCCTCATTTTTGCCTCAATTTTCCCAAAGCAATGTACTAGCATGTCTGATAGTTAATAGCAGTTTAATGACTTTTCATTGGAAAAAAGTAATAAATTTATCAAAACCTGTCATGAACTATCACCAACCTGCTCAGCTATAAACAGAATTTGACCTAAAAGTTAGTAAGGTTGAAGAGGAAAAGAGTTATCGTGTCCTTAATACAAATCTATTACCCTCCTAAGATGTAAAAATTATCACACATTATGAAAGAGTAAGATTGAAACTAAAAAAAATTTTTTGTATTTCTCTAAGAGTTGCCTACAAAATGAAGTATTTTGGCCAAAAATATGTCTGTCCTTTGCTAAAATTACATTAAATATACGTATAACAAGAAACTAGGAATATTGCTGGGAAGTTGGTACATTGATTAGATGTCCACAAGTCTAATTTATGAAGTCTAAAGAGTGCTGCACCTTGAGTGTCTAAACAAAAATCTGTTCACAAAGTATTCTTTATATATGATTAGGTGTTGCTAACTCATTTTGCTCAGTTTTATTACATTCGATCTGTCCATAAATTCACTCTAATGCCAAAAGAACATCCTTAAAAGCAACACATTGGGTTTAGTAATTAGTGGCAATTTCAGACTGATTTCTAATGTGGTTTTCTAAGACCTCTGTGAAGAACAAGAGGCTGACTTACAAATTTTAGCAATGTTAAAACCACTTGATAGATCATCTAAAATTGGTTTCACTCCTGGATTTTACTAAAATTAGCTATAGATTTATGCTATGTGATGGTATAATAATATCACCACCTGCATTTTTATTTGACTTAGCTTTCAAAACATGTTCGTATATATTCTGTGGCTTGATTTTAAGAATAGTTAGAATGCTTAGCCATGGAGGGAGGTGTCATTATCTTCAGTAGATCAAAGTTTGGAGAGGTTACTTGACTTGCTTAAGGGCACAAAACTAAAATCCAGTAGTTTTAGTTTGGCTTGTGGAAATTGGCTCTTTTTATTATAATCAGATGCTGTTCTTGACTCTGATATCTTTATGACATTTCTTGAAGTCTTTGAATCACTCTTTAAGACTCTATTTTAGGAGGCATACTCCATTCTAACTTAAAACTTCTCCCTCAGAATTGCTTGTCTCAAGCAATTTAGCTGTCTTTGAAGTAAGGGAAATATGGAAGTCATCTAATTTTTCTGTCAAAATATCACATACTCATTACATACAAAAACTGTAGAAGAGATATACTTTATTCATATGCACAGAGCTCACTAACCAAGACACATACTGGTCCTTGAAATAAGCCTCAAATATTTCAAAAGACTAACATCTTACAGAGCATATATCTTGACCATAATAAAAGACATTTAAAAAACAGTAAGAATGAAATATGTATAAACGCTCCATCTCCACAGCTATCTTTTAAAGTTAAACAACATTCTTCTAAATAATCCATGGGTCAAAACCCCCAAAAACTGAAATATTTTGAAATGAATAATTTAAAAAAACAACATACCACAATGTATGGGACACAGCTAAAGGCAGTGCTTAAAAATGAATGTATAGGTTTAAATAATCTAGGAATCTATCATCTAAATTTCACCTTTAGAAGCTGTCCAAAAAAAGAGCAAATTAAATACATAACAAGTGGAATGAAGAAAATAACAAAAATAACAGAAGAAGCCAATGACAAAAACCCAGAAGTTAACAAATAGGTAATAAAAATTGATGAAGAAAATAAGAAATACAAATTACCAATATCAGAACTGAAAGACAGAATATAAGTACAAATCATACAGATATTAAACCAACAATGAGAATATTATACAAACTTTATGTCAATAAATTCAATAATGGATAAAATACATCAATTCCTTCAAAACCACGTATTATAAAAACTAAGGAAGAATTTTTCTCTATGTATATATATCTTACATATATTTTATATGTATGAGAGAATAGATGTATATATATAGATATCTTACATGTACATATGTAATCAAATATCTTCCATAAAGAAAGCTCCAGGCAGAATTTTTAAACTAGAGGATTCTAGAAATATTTAAGGAAAAATGTGTTAATTTGAAACAAACTGTTTCAGAAAAGAGGAAGGAACACTATCCAATTGCTTTATTTGGCCACAAAACCATGATTTCAAAACTTGACAAAAATGTTACAAGAGAAGAAAAAATTCAGATTAGTATCCCTCATGAATGTAGATGAAAAATATTTAACAAAATATTAGCAAATAAAATCTAGAAATGTGTAAAAAGATCAATAGATCGCGATCAAGTATAATTATTCCAGGAATTTAAGGCTGATCTAATTTTTGAAAATCAGTCATGCAATTGAACACATTAAAAAAAAAAGAAAGGGAGAAAAATAGCATAAAATCACTTATGTACATGTAAAGAAAAAAAGGCACTTAACAAAATTCAACACCCGTTTATGCCATAAAACATTTCTTAGCAAAATAGAAGAAAACATCATCAATCTAATAAAATCAAAATCTACATATCAGCTTATAATTGAAGGCAAAATATTTAATGCTTTCTCTTAGATAGGGATTAAGCTTGGTATATCCACTCTCACCACCTGTATTTAACATTGAATTGGAGGATTTAGATAGGTCAATAAGGGAGAACAATGAAATCAAAAGTATTAGAAAGGAAAAAAATTAAATTGCATTTTTCCACAGTTGACATGAGTATTTATGTGAAAATCTTAACGAATCTTCAAAATAAGTGTAAAAGCTGAAAACTAAATTCAGCAAGCCCACAGAACATAAGCTCAATATAGATAAATTATGTTTCTCACTACTAGCAGTAAAAAACTGAAAAATAAGATAAAAAATCAATTATAACATCAAAATCATAAAATTTTTAGAAATAAATTTACCAAAATATTTTCCTGAATACTACGAATATTGCTGAAAGAAATTAAAAAATAACTAAAGAGATAACATATGATCAGAAGTTGAAAAATTCAATGTTAATATATCAATTCTACCCAAAGTGATCTATAGATTTAATAGACCACAACAAAATCCCAGCATATTTGTTTTTAAGAATTTGGAAATAAAATGCTAAAATGTATATGGAAATGGAAAGATTCTAGAATACTTAAAACATTCTATAAAAATAACAAGATTGGGCCAGGAGTGGTGGCTCATACCTGTAATCCTAGCACTTTGGGAGGCCAAGGTAGGAAGATCACTTAAGCCCAGGAATTCTAGACCAGCCTGGGCAACATGACGAAACCTTGTCTCTACAAAGAATACAAAGATTAGCTGGTCATGGTGGCGCACACCTGTAGTCCCATCTACTAGGGAGGCTGAGGTGGGAGGATAGCTTGGGCCTGGCTGGTGGAGGTTGCAGTGAGCCAAGATTGTGCCACTTCACTGCAGCCTGGGCAACAGAGTGAGACAGTCTCAAAAAGAAAAGAATAATAAAAAATAAAATAAAACAATATTGGAGGATAAACACTACCTAATTTCAAAATTTACTAACAGCTGCAGTAGTAGTGATACTGATATAACTAGAGAAAAGAAATAATTGGAATAGAAGTTCAGAAATAGACACATGTGTATAGATAACTTTAATTTTTAAAAAGGATATACCTAATGCTAAATGACGAGTTAATGGGTGCAGCAAACCGACATGGCACATGGATACATATGTAACAAACCTGCAATTGTGCACATGTACCCTAAAACCTAAAGTATAATAATAAAAAAAAAGGTACAAAAAATTCAGTTAGGATTTTTTTCAATAAATGATCCTGGAACAATTTTATAAATGTCAGAAAAGTAGCTAATACTGCATACGGAATTAATTTCAGCTGAACTAAAACTGTAATGCTGTGAGTATAACATATAAAAGAATGTTAACGCAAACTTAAGCTATAGAAAAATTTCTTATAAGTATAAATAAGCACTAAATATAAAACAGAAATTTGACAACTTGGAATTCATCAAAATTAAAAACTTGTGTTCTTTGAAAACTATTAACAAAATAAGAAGGCAAGTCACAGATTGACTTTGCAATGCACACATCTGATTTGTATCACACTCACATGCTTGCACACACACCAACCCAAAAAATCAACAATAAAAATACAATATAAACAAAAAAGGTCAAAAGACTTGAGTAAACACTTCACCAAGGAAGGTATTCAAATGACGAATAAGCACATAAAACTGTACTCTACAGCATTAATTATAAGGAAAATACAAATAAAAAAATCAAAATGAGATACCATTTCATACAGATGAAAATAGCTAAAATTTCTAAAGACTGGTTACACCAAATGATGGAAGGGATGTGGAGCAACTGGAACTTTTATATATTGCAGAGGACAATGTAAAATAAAATCACCTTAGGAATGGCTAATTTCTTACAAAGTTAAGCCTACATGCACCCTGTGATTCAGTAACTTTATTCTTAAGTACTCACCCATGAGAAATAAACATATTTTCACAAACAAACGTGTGTATAAGATTTTTTCTGATAGCTTTTTTCATAATAGCCAAAAAATGAAGAAAAAATCCATCAGGAGAATGAATACAAAAATTATGGTATATTTGAATAATGAACCACTACTGCACGTGACGTTCATAAACATTATGATGAGCAAAATAAATCAGGCGCAAAAGAGTACATACTCTATGATTTCATGTATATTAAGTTCAAAGCAAGAATAATTTATGATATTCAAAATCTGAAACACTGTTGGCTATGAAGAGTGGCAATTGACTTGAAGGGGATATGAGAAAGATTTTTAGGGTGATAGAAATGCTCTATATCTTAGAGTGGTTAAGTGTTTTCTTTTTTTTTTTTTTGAGACAGAGTCTCACTCTATCACCCAGGCTGGAGTGCAGTGGTGTGATCTCGGCTCACTGCAAGCTCCACCTCCCGGGCTCACGCCATTCTCCTGCCTCAGCCTCCCAAGTAACTGGGACCACAGGCGCCTGCCACCACACCCGGCTAATTTTTTTGTATTTGTAGTAGAGACAGAGTTTCACTGTGTTAGCCAGGACAGTCTCGATCTCCTGACCTCGTGATCCTCCCGCCTCGGCCTCCCAAAGTGCTGGGATTACAGGCATGAGCCACCGCACCCGGCCCCTAGTGTTTTCATTTTTAAAAATTCTTTTAATTGTAAGCTTAAAATATATGCACTTCACTGTAAATTGTTGTCCAATAAAAATATGTAAATAATAAAATACAAATATATACAGAAAAAGTGGTTCACCCCTGCAATCAAAGACATAAGGGCCTAAGCAGTGTGTTGAAGAAACAGAAGGTTCTTTTGACATTAATCCTCACCACAAAGACCAGGCCTCACCTCTCAAACCTGCTTGCAAATTGTCTACCTGATACAGAAACGTCTTCTTGATTAAAGACGAACTGAAGTTGTCCAAGGCTTCACTGTCATACAATTGGAACAAAACTACAATAAGTATTCAAATATATACTTGTTTCAGTACTGTATGTTTGCTGTACATCTCTAATATGCAAGAATTCTTCCTTTCCAAGGATCACATCTCTTCCTGTTCTCTTAATGGAATCACTTCTCACCACCTCTAGGAGTGTTCTCTCTCCTTTTGCTCACATCTTCAGTCTCCTTCTCTTTACTGAGTCCACCCAGCCTAAGCAATAAGCATATTCATATCTTCCATGTTGTAAATAAAAAACAAACAAATGAACAAGTCTTTGGCCATCCTTCCATAGCATTACCTCCTCCAGCTACTGCACATCCCACCTAACTCTTGAAAAGCATCATGGAAACCTCTTTCTCTACTTCTCCAAGAGTCCATACATCTCCAACCTCTCACCATCCAGTTCCAGCCTCAGTACTCTACTGAAATTTCTCCTTTATTGGGCATAAAAAGTATTTGTATAAAACCTTAATCTTCTCCAACCTATCACTGCATCTGAAACCATTAACTACCTGGCGTTCTTTAAATCAGCCTATTTACTTCCATGACAAATGTGACCTGCTGGAGCCAATCTCTGACCACAGCTACTTCTATCTGGGTGGTCACATGATTAAGACTCATCCAGATAGTTTCCCTCTTGGGAACTTGAGAGAGAACATGAAGTCTTTCATCAGGCCTTTGTAGACATTTCAACAAGAAAGTGACAAAGCTTTTACTTAAGTAGTCAAGTATAAACCTTGTAAAAGTTGAACAGTGAAAACATTTTCAGGGGGGTGAAAAAAAAAAAGAATGCAGGCAAGAGGAATGAGAGTGGAAATAAGAGAACAGATGGCCCCAGAGGGAGGGCTGCCTTTTTTTCTGACTGATTTCTAGGTTGAAGACTGGGGCTACTGGGAGTTTTATCTGAAGGGTGGTAAAATACCTATTTAAGTAGGTTTCTTTCTTTACAAAGAAGCCCTAACAAAGTCCTTTACTGGCGCTGCTCCTCTTTTCAGACTTTTCTTCCCCTTTCTTCTAACTAGCAAATCAATATGTCTGCATCTATCTTCTATTCTTTGCATTAATTCCTATTTGTTTGTTGACCAGTTGGGTCTATGTAACCACTAACATCTCAAATTTAATATTTTCAAATTTATCTTCATTCATGAACTATAGTGTCCCCTCAGTTTCTCATAGAGTATTTATATACAAAAGCAATATTATCCTAATTATACAGACTGGACATCCAGGTTCACCCTTCATTCCTCCATTTTTTTGTCACACATCTCTAACCAGTTTCTAAATCTTACGAACCTTAACTTCACAATTTCTCTCATTCCCATACCTCCTACCTCCTTTCCATTCCCAGAGCTACCACCTTAGTCCAGGCCCTCATCAGTGTTCCCTTGAGGTCATTATCTTGTTTTTTATTTTAAAAATACTAAAAATATTAAACATTTTTGTATAGATTCTGCAATGTTTCATACTATACATATTAAAAAACACATTTAATTAATCCTCACCACACATATTTACACTTGACTATTGACATGGCTTCCAAGCTGTTCTCCCTTCATTAATTGTGCAAAACTCTAAATGCATCCTTCTTTCGTAGTAAAAGTAGGAATTTTAAGTTTTAATGAATGTTGCCCTGGCAGAAAACAGACTAGAACACAGATGCTTACAGAATTAGAATCCTCCCCTCCTTTCCCCTTTAGAGTATTTGATCCAGTGTGATTCTCTTCACACAATGGAACTTCATTTGATTCTAATTCTTGGATAAAAGCCCATTACTTATGCTTCAAGGCACTCAAGTGAAATGGGCGTGGCATTTATAATTAAAATTTAAATTAGCATCACACTAAAGAGAGCTGCAATTTCATTTTCCTGTATCTTAAGGTGCTCTTTAAATAAATCCATAAAGAAATTATTTCAAAATACCTAATAGCAAGATATCTTTTAAAGTTTTCTGCAAAGATAGAGTACATTCGATATAATTATAGGTAATATATGCTGCCAATAAGGAATTTAAATATCAAGTCCAGTTCTTTAAAAATTTTATATTCTTATTGTGGGATACCACATTATACATGTAAAGTCTCTTCTGTTTAAAACTAAAACATTCTTAGTATCAGCAAGCTCTGAGAATAATCAATCACAGAAGATACAGTTAATAACTTGATCTATAGCAAGTCCAAATATTGGTGTAATTGAAATAATAGGAAGAAATTAAGAAGGTAATATGAAATTTTTTATACCGATAATAACCACAGAGGTAAAAATATACAATGTCTATCCATCAAAAGCTCCTTCTCACAAAGGAAGGTAAAATCTCTCTCTTCAATAAAACCACATTAAGAATAGGCCTCCAATTATACCTGTGTTTTTCCATTCCCCTGACATAGCCCAGACCATTATTGAGGCCTTGACTACAGCTATAAAGTAAAGACCCAGAAGAATGCTGTGGGAAATTAGAGAGACTATCTTTGACACCACAGATCATGGGACCACAATCTGCTATTTTCTAAAACATTGCAGATTAAAAAAACACAACAACAACAACAATTAGAATATCCTCTGAGCAAATTTTTGTGTCTTTGGAGGGAGAAGGACATGGAAGGGGTATGCCAGAGTGCATACACTTTCTGAATATCCCTGATACTCACGTCAATGTAATGCCAACCATAATATTTGCATTCCAGCCTCCCATCCTCACCTTCTCTCAGAATGAATGGAAAGACTTGATGTGGCACAGCCATAACGTGCCACACAAAACACCCCCTTCAGGACTAAGTCACTCACCCCTTCAACTTTCAAAGGGGTGCCAGGAGTTCGTAGTTGACTCACTCCCTGAGAGAGGTTCATGGTCAAGCGCTCATTATCTCTCTTCTGCTGCTTTATACATCCAATGATGAATGGATGTGGGGGTTCAATTGCTTGAACCCCTTGCTTTAATACAGGGACCATATTGGCATCAGTTTCCTGTGAGATTGGTCAAAGACTCTATGGCAAATGCATTGCAGCTCAGCTTTTCCGTATACCTAATCCAAAGGAAGTTCAGCATATATTTCTCTGTCTCACAGCCTACTTCCCTGGTAATCTGACCTAAGAAAATTGATAGCAAGGGAGCACTGAGGAAGTGACTCCAGATAAGCTATTTTATCTATGTCCTCAGTTAGACTGGAAATGAGGACTTAATCACTGATGCTATGTAGAAAATGGATAGTCCGTGGTGTATTATAGCAGTGTGATTTTTAATGTTTTCACTGGCAGTAGACTGGGATGGGATATGAGTAGAAGGGAATGAATAAATGCATACATACTGTATCTCAGGTATTTGAGAGGTTCAGGGGAAGAAGTGATTCATACTCTGGAATACAGTAACTGTTGCTAGGGCCTCTTGATGCAGTATAGAAAGACAACAAAAGGGAAGAGTGATTAATTACTAATGTAAAGCTGAGTTGAAAGACAACAGACCTCCAATGTCACCACATAAATAAATTCTTCCCTCTTGCTGCAGATTCAGAAAAAGCTGAGCACCAGGTCCAGGAATTAGTCATAAGAGTTATAAATCTCTAGAGGAGGTTGAATTCTCAGCTTGGGCAGCTTGGATTTGCCGAGGCCAAGGCCTTAGGAGAAGTAGGACTGTGAGTCATGGGACAGGACATCTGGGTTAATTCACCTGAAACTCTTGGATCCCTAGATTCTGCTGAATCCTCTAAGATCGCAAAAGTCGCCCTCTCCTTCTTGTTGGGGCTAGCACTTCATCCTTGCTTGAAGACAATATGGAGCCTTCTTACTTGGAGGAAAATCTTTGCATCCACCATGAAGATCTACCACAAACAACCTCCTGGACCTCCAGACCAACAACTAGAGTAAAGTCATAGCATTCTCCAGCTGAGAAATGGCAGGGTCTGTTAAGAGGGAAGAGAGACTATATATTGAAGAAGCTGTAAGACCTCACCAATATGTATGCACAAGTAGGAATGGGGAGAGCACATATGGACTGGATTCTGTCAGTGCTACATCAGTGGAGAGGTATGCAAAGTTAAACAGAGGAGAATGTATCATTATGGGATACATTCCTTCTCCAGTGATATTAAATTTAACACCTGGCAAGGACCCATAGGAGGCACGTTAACACAAAACTAGAGTAATTCTTAAAAGTTTGAAAATTCATGGTCTGCACTAACAGATATTATGGAAAACAGTAGAGAAAGGGATAATAAGTCTCAGAGAAGTAGATGTACTAGAGTGAATATACTATATAACGCCAGAAAACCTGTCGGCCAAGAATATTCCATGGGAGTACACACCATTCACTAGTGAGATAAGTAAGGTCATTGTGAGATTCTGAACAGCATCATTGAGTATCTCAGTGATACCTATCATCTATATGTCAGGGACGTTACAGGACTAGGCTCTGATAACAAGGGCAATAACAGGATCCCCAAAACAATTGAGGTTAGGTAGTAATGTTTAACTATCAGAAACAATGTGGGTGCAATTACCATAATAAGTTGCAACATTGGAGTGGCAGCCATGGAGGCCTAACTTAGAGCTATGGAGTTGGCTAACAGAATGCAGTTCCTAGAGGCAAGCAGATGCACACTGCTCCACAGAAATTGTTTAATTTATACAAGCAAAAGAAATAATGGATGATTAGAAGGTTGAGGACAGCCTTCCCCGTAAGATTCACCAAGTCTGATCTAGATGCTGCTGCTGCCAAATATCCAATCTGCCAGCAGCTGAGACAAAGGTTGAGCACCTGATACAACAGCTTTCAAGAAGATGGACCAGCCACTTAGTAAAGATTGATCACGTTGGACTTTTTCTGCTCTAGAAAGAAAAATGCTTTACTTTAATTGGAATCAACATGATTTTTGATATGTTTACCTTTCCTACCCACATAATTTTAGACCAAGGGGTCTACTTCATCTTAGTGGAGATGCAGCATCGGACCCATAGAAGTACACATCATTTACAATTTAACCTTATATACCCCTCTACTATTCCTATCACAACAAAGCCCAGAGGATTCCAATCTGCATATATATACCCTTCTAAGGCATATTTCAAGTACCAGGTTATACCAGGGTTTGAGATAGGAAAGATCTGTGCATCTATCACTACTGAAAAATAAAAGTAAAAACAAAAGATTTTAAAATTTTATTATACAGCACTTCAGTGTAACTCCAATATGTCCTTCATATACAGATACAAATAGGTCATTTGCAGCTAGAGTTGCATCACCAATTTCTTGGCCAGCAGAGGGCAAGATAGAAGAGCCCCTTCATTCTTGCTCTGCATGTAATCTTCCTAATCTTTTGCTGGGTTTTTTGAAAGCTTTATAATTCTGCATTCACTTTTCACTCATCATCTCTTTTTCATCGATGACCCCATTGATACATGGAATAATTATCTGCATGTTTGGGATAATTCAAAGAGTCCTGAGTAAGCAAGAGAATGGGACAAAAAGCAGGTATATATTTTTTAAAGTCCTTTAAGAGAGTCTTTAAGAGAGTATGTTTTAATAGGGTAAACATACCTATCTCTCTTTAAGTGAGAAGGCAAGTCTACGTAAGTGAGAAGGCAAGTCTACCGAAGATTCAGCAGAGAAACTCCTGGTTATCATGGCCTGTTTACCTTTTGGACAAGCTGACCTGTTCTCCCTTTATGAATTTTGCCTCAAGTAAGTAAGCCTTGTCCTTTAACCTGCTTAGGAATAATGGGCAGGGTCACAGGAAGAAACATAAATATCGAATCATGTTAGACTCTTCACCCATTTTTTTCCTCTGGTTTCCTTATCATGACAGTATCAGAAATCTCCAAACTCTGACATGCAGAACTATTGCAGTGCTACCTGTCAGCACTTAGGACTAGCCCCCTTTTAAAGCAGCTGTCAGAGTAGCCATGCTGGCTGCTGTCTTCAAGAAAAGTGCAATTATACATTAGTATAAATAAGTTCATACTTTCAAAACCAGGTAAATCAAGGTGAATACTGCTTTACAAAGGCATTTAGCACAATTTTCCTGGAAACAAAAAGCTTGTTCCCTAGAGAATTTAACATTACGGTTAACTTGCAGATATTATTCTATTTGGCTATTTGTATATCTGAGAGTAAAAAAAAGAAAACATGTTTTACATGGCATAATAAACAAAACAGAAATATCCTACATTTGCCAAAGAAGAAATAGAATTAATGGCAAAATAGGTAAAACATGAGGAGTTACAGTTCTAATTAAGGCCACTGCCCTGCTGTGGCGTCTTTAGGAACTGTTTGGATTAATATTTTTTCTTTTTATGTTAAATCCATGAATTTCCTACCAGGCTATTATTTCAGGCAGACGCCAAGAAACATTGCCTACATGTTTTTTTAACAATTAAGTAGTGCTTGTTAATCAGATTTTGTTGACAGCTTTCCAGGACTGTAATTGAGGTTGCATAACCTCGCCTTCATTGATAAATGCAATTGAGATACAGTGTCTAGATGAGAAATATCTGACCACAATTTGGAGGTGAGGTATCTATTTAACAAATTCAAAAATATTGAACCACATGCTGACATTAGAGAGACAGCTCAATTTCCTCTGTACTGTTTCACTCACACCAAGCATTGCATCTATTTAAAAGAATCTTTTATGAGCCCACTACCTGCATGGTAGTCAACACAGAGAAGGTTACTGATGACGATGAAGAAGTGAAAGATACATTCAAGGGGAATCTAGCTAGCTAGAAACCTGGATTTGAATTCAAAAGCTTTAAAAATACTGACAATATGGAGATACCAACACTTTATTCATTCACACAGTAAATATTTACTGGGCACCAGCTACTTATTGTGAGCTGTACTAGGTCTGAGAAACACAGTGGTGAGCCAAACAGCAACAGGCCCTGCCCCCTAAGAATGGAACGAACAGAGAGAGTTTGGAAAGTGAGCAATTTCAACAAACAGTAGATTTTCCCTGCAGCAAGAAGTGACTCTTCGATGTCTACTTCATGAAATTCAGACCCAACAATAGCCCTGCTCCTTACCACACTTTTTCTGTTCTAACCCAAGATATCTCTTTACCTCCTTGCTTGGAAAGAATGTACTTTCAAACCCTCCCTAGCAGACCATTCCTGTTGCAATTCTAAATCTTGTAATTCTATATTCATATTTCCTTCCCCCAAAAGATGCAAGAGCTTGTGATGGTAGATCCTTTTTGATTCATCTTCACATTTCTTCTGTGCAACCTAGCAAAGAACCCAAAGGCTTCTTAAATAACAAAAACAGCCTCCTGCACTCTACTCACAATAATTTTGTTATTTTTTTGTCTTCCGTAAGCATTTTGTCTAGAATATTCTCTCTGACCAATAATAATACATCCTTTCTTTAAAATATCAAGAAAAATTATTGTAAGAACTATTTTTGTATTAATAATGTCAAACACAGGAAACTGCTGTATTGTATCTCATCAGAACCACTTTAATTCACCAGGGTTTCTTCCTTCCCTCCTCCTCTCATACCTAATATATGTAAGCATTCTACTAGTTTTGCAGTGAAGAGAACAACAGCATAAGACTTGCCTTCAGGGAACTTACAGTCTAGTGAAAATAGAAGAGAAGGCAGATACAGGCACTAGAAATTCAGACCAGCCTGGATGGTGAGGGAGAGAAGTATCCGGAAAGCCAAGCCTTTAGGCCTCTGCACAGGTGACCACACACAAAACTCACACAAACACATCTCGTCTGAAACTGAATTTCATTTCTCCTGCAAAAGCTGCTCACAGTTCTGTAATTAACCCAAAAGAAACTCCCTAGATGCCAAATGTTTTACAGATGGTTTAATTAGGGCAAAAGCAGCAACTCGAGACAGGAAATATATCTCTCAATCAGGAAAGAACAGAGACATCCTTCAGATAGCCTAAGGCACACAGCAGTAGCAGAAAATGTAAACACAGTCACATCGTGCACTGGGATTGCTACACTGAATTTTGTGGGCATGTTTCAAACCCAAGCTTGGCTATCTGCTGTTGTCCATGACAGTCCTGCCCCATCTTCTGTCAGAGCCAATTGCTGAGTCCTCAGGACATTTTTGCAAACGAATTGCAGAAGTACTGTAAGCAAAAGGTAACTAAGATAAGCCTGCTAGTACTCGAGAATATTAAACAACAACAACAACAACAACAAAAAGCCTGTCTTTCATGTTTAGAACTGATGTTCTACTTTCCCTTCTGTAGGATGCTAGCTTTGAATTGCTCTTCTGGAGGAAGTGATGGATTTTGTATAACCGCAATCTCTTTTCTACTCCTCTTTAAAACCAATTGTTTTCCTCTGGCAAGATTATGTGTTAGGATCCAGGCCTATATTCTCGCAAGGCAAATAATCCACATAGGAGGTTAACTTACTTTCCCGGTAATTTCCACTACCTTCCAAGTCAAATAAAATAAAATTTGAATTACCCAGACAGCCATTCCTCATCACTAACAATGTGTTATTTAACCAACCAAGAAATGCCTATTTATCTAAAATATCTGTTTATCAATTTCAAATAATTAGGAAGTGAAATGAAGACCAATTATGCTAAACATAGTTTAATATTTTATACTGAAGAAAGCACTAAAGAGAAATCTGAAGAATCTTTCATGCCACTATAGTGTATATCATTATTGTGCAATATTACAGACAAAAGATAAGCCAATCTATAAGTAGTATCCTCACCTGTAAATATCTATTATATTTATCCTTCTTCTAAAGCTACTACCATAAATTAGTTAATGGTTCATTAACGTTTGAATTCCTGGTAAATAGGATTTCAGAGTGTCTTTCCACTACATTTCAGATTGGTTGGTTTTATCACTCACTTTCACAGACATATAGTAACAAATTTATTTGCATTAACATATGAACAGGCTTTGCTTTTTGGTCCAGTTTCATCTGATGTTAAGTAGTACAGTAAATTATCTGTCCTCTAAGAGTTTTAGATAACTGAACTAAGAGACTAAGTTCACAATGAAAAGTGAGGCAATATGTGACTGAACTGAGAAGCAATTGAAAACCAGACATCCAGAAACTGTAACTACTTTAATAAGTACTTTCTTGGTGCTGCATAATTTTTAAAAACCATATCTAGTGTTTTATAATCTTAATTAAATTCGGAATTTTTTCATATCTTCCGTACTTATCAAATTTTCAGAATTCTAAGAAATGTCTTATTCTCATAGAAGGATCCTGTATATTTCTAAAACAACAATCAACAAATAATATCTTGCCAGTAGGGCCTGAGTTACAGAGAAGTGAAATGAACTATAAGAGAAATTCATCAAGGCTTATAGTGTCAAGTGTCTTAAGAGAAAGGTAATATGAAATCTAGAAACAAAAGGAAAACTTCCAAAGCTAGGCTCAACTTTTCTCTCAATAGATTCTAGAGTTGACCCCACGCTTTGTCTCTCCTAATTGGCATTCCCTCCCCGTTTCAAGTCCAAACAAGGACTTCAAGACATATTTTGCTCAGACCTTTCGTTCACTCTTTGAGAAATTTTCTTCCAACATAAAATATCACAGGTGAGTGTACTTGTCTATAATGAGGCACACTGCCTCCTATCTTGAAATAGATAGAAGCTCTAAGAATTTCCCCAAGAAAACTTTAAAAAAGATCACTGGGGATTCCTCCCTGGATGTCTTTCCATAATCGTGGCTATTGAAAAATCCACTGGGAGCTAGATGCCATCAAGCAGGACCCACAGTAGTAGAAACAACAACAAAAACACGTTCAATGTGCTCAGGAGGGAGGCAAATGAAAGTTGAGATTATCAGCTGGAGTCAAAATGGGAAGATTTAGACCAAAGGAAGAGAGGAAGGATATGGGATATAGACCCAATGAGGAAAATATTGTTACTACAAAAACCAGACGAAAGTAGTAGTCTCAGAACCCCCTGATCAATAAGAGGAAGACAAACACCACAGTGAGTTGACATTGACCTGTAATGTGACATGGTTATGACATCAGGTAGGCAGCTCCCCTACTAATAAAAGTCCGTCTTCCACCACTCTCGTAGCTATACCTCTTCCGCCTTTCAGTGGTTGTGTTCATGAGCTACATGGACGCTAGATCCTGACATTCATGTTCACCACAGTTACTGAAGTCAGGAGCCTGAAGAGTAAGAATAAATCAGGTTGCTGGTCAGACTCTAATCTCTCTTCTTGTTCCCGGGAGCATTTTACAGTGGTAGACACTTCATGCAACCCACATCAGATGTACTATAAAAAGTTAAGAAAAAGACAAACAACCCCATCAAAAAGTGGGCAAGGGATATGAACAGCCACTTCTCAAAACAAGACATTTACGTGGCCAACACACATATGAAAGAAATCTCAACATCCCTGATCATCAGAGAAATGCAGATCAAAACCACAATGAGATACCATTTCATCCCAGTCAGAATGGCGATTATTAAAAAAGTCAGGAAACAATAGATGCTAGTGAGGCTGTGGAGAAATAGGAAAGCTTTTACACTATTGGTGGGAATGTAAATTAGTTCAACCATTGTGGAAAACAGCGTGGCAAGTCCTCAAGAATCTGGAGCCAGAAATACCATTTGACCCAGCAATCCCATTACTGGGTATATACCAAAGGAATATAAATCATTCTACTATAAAGACACATGCACACATATGTTTACTGCAGCACTATTTACAATAGCAAAGCCATGGACCCAACCCAACTCCCCATCGATGATAGACTGGATAAAGAAAATGTGGCACATATACCCCATGGAATACTATGCAGCCATAAAAAAAGTATGAGTTCATGTACTTTGCAGGGACATGGATGAAGCTGGAAACCATCATTCTCAGCAAAATAACACAGGAACAGAAATCCAAACACCAGATGTTCTCAATCATAAGTGGGAGATGAACATTGAGAACACATGGACACAGAGAAGGGAACATCACACCCCAGGGCCTGTTGGAGGGTGGGGACTGAGGGGAGGGAACTTAGAGGACGGATCAATAGGTGCAGCAGACCACCATGCACATGTATACCTATGTAACAAACGTGCACGTTCTGCACATGTATTCCCGTGTTTGTTTTTTTAGAAGAAATAAAGAATAAAAAAAAAAAGAAAGTCACTAAGATTTGCTGCCATAACACTATGGAAAATACATATAAGCTTATATTAGAATCTCGGGGCCATTGATTTAATCAGAAATAGGCTGTCCAGAGCAATCCCAAATTGCCATAAATGTGCTGATAAAGTCATTACCATTTTAGGACACAGCAGAGGTTTCAGTTTCCTTCTGACTTGAATTATTTTTCTTGTTATTTCCAACTTTGCATACCATACTCTTCTTCCCTTACCAGTCTTTTCGTCTAATAACATATACATTTCCGATATAAAAGCAAATATTTCCTGAGCATTTATCTTCAATACACAGATAATGACAAATTTACAGCCAGTGCTCACTGAGAACTTCCTTTATATTATTTAACTTACTCCTCCTGTAAACTCTGTGAAGCAATGGTCTTTATAGTGTCATTGTTTCTAGTTGAGAATTTAGACGCAGAAATTTTAAGTAACTTGCCAAAGTTTGCACAAACACTATACTTAAGGGATTTATTCTCTAGCTAAGGCTTTTAAAAAGTAACATTCAAAAATACAGGTTTTAATTGTAATCCAAGACCAAAGAAGAAATCTTATAAGAGAGTATACGATGCATTAGTAAATTAATCAGACAAATCATTTACTACTGTGGAATTGTATCAAATGTCAGTATCTGGAAACTGTGCATTATCTGTCTAATTGGGGCAGAGATTGGATAAGGAAATAGAAAAAGAGATAAAGCTGGGAAGGCAGTCAGATCTCGTTGTAAAAAATATCTTTCCATACTAAGTATTTAAGGCTTTAGTTTACAAACAATATAGTGTCCTTGAAAATTTTTGATCAGGGAGTGACATACGTCATGTTCAAAGCATTTTTTAGGACAATGAATCTGGCAGTAGTATGCAGAACAGATGCTTACAGAAAAGGATCATACAGATAAAACAATTGGAAGATTCAAGCAGTATTCTAGGCATAAAGTTATAAGAACTTGAACTAGGGTGGTGTTAAGAGGAAGATAACAGAAGACGTGGCTGGAGACCATGTGTTAAAGAGAAAACAAGAGTAACTGAATACCATCCATGAGAAAGGATAAGGCAGTGAGGATGATTTGAGATTTGGGTCTGAGAAGCTGAAGCAATTAGGAAGAGATGCTGCTTGAGAGACCCAGAGCTGAATTTCTTGACTTTTGAGACATGTTAGTGGAAATCCTGTCAAAGAGGTAATAGAAGCCACTGGAGAAATTCAGGTCACCAAGACGAAAAGTAGAAAGAGAGGATCAGGAAAGTTTCCACTCAAGGCTAAATGGAGAATGAAAGCAATTACGGTAGGCAATTTTTTTAATTTGCTGTATTTATTTATCAAGCATTATATTTATTATTTAAAAAAATATGCTCTTCAACCACTTTCCAGTAATACTGTGGCAACTTATTGTGTAATTAAGCAAAATATTCTAATTTTAGGGATTATTTTCTAAGAATAATCAAATATTAATTTTTACATATATGAAGTTATCCATACATTTTGCCTCCCACCAATCAACCTTCTTTGAAAGTGAAAAGGAAATGTAAATTTTCCTTAGGTTTGAGCAGCTTCATAGTTAAATTTCCCCTTCAGCCATGAGAGCTCCCTGCAGCCCTCTTTTATCCAACATATTCTCATTGAATGTGCCAATCCAGAGAGGAAGGCACTAGAGAGAGTCAATCTGTTCCAGTAACTAAGTAGAGTAGGTACATATTCTTTACTTTTAAAAGCTTTGTTCCATAAATGACTCTTAAAAAGTTAGCAGCTAAGTATCCTAATGCTATTTGTTTCTTGTTAACGAAGTAGCAGTACTTCAACATCTATCAGAGCTACAGCAGATATTTAATGAGTCACAGTAAAGAGCCTTATACGAAACGTGCAGTTTCATGGATTATAATTAAGCCAATACTTCTGCCTTGTTGTCTGAAGGAAAACAAGTTGACAAATTTCTTACTCAATTCTAAAACCATGAACACTGTTTCTTCAGTTTATCAGGTAGACAAATGCTATTTACCAAGCCTCTAGCTTCTCAGGAGAAGCAAGTCAGAGTCAAGTAATTCTGTAGCTACATTTGAAATGGAGTCAAGCCTACAGAGTCTGCACGATGCAGTTTTTATAGAATCTCTGAGTTGAGGAACTAGAAGAGATCTTCATGAACATCTAACCAGTCTAACAGACAACCAAGGCTTACAAAGAAAATGATGGCCAAAGTTTACCCAGCCAATTGGTGACTGAGCTAGGATTTGATTAATTACAGTATTTTCTATGAGACAGGAAAAAGCACTGGACTCTTGTTGGAATGTGTCATTCATTCTCTAGCTTTATCTCACTGGTGATTTTTACTTAAGATTTCTCATTAATAAACAAAGCAACTATTTAGACTTTTTCAGTTGTGTGCCACTTAACAATGGCATGATTCAAAACACAACCCTTCTTCCTCCAGTTATTCTGAGACCATATCATCAGTGCCCCCTTTCAGAGACGTGCCTCAGGGAATGTGCCTAAGCCATTAGTTCTTCCCACCTATAAAATGGAAATAGCCACCCACTCTGTCCAATCACTGCTCTTTTTCTTTTATATTTTACATGCTTGGAGAAGCTACTTCTAGAGTAAATAATTTCAACTTATAAAACACATGAGGCAAAATATTTTCATGCAAAACACTTTTTCCCCATCAAAAAGACATATTGCACCCAGATTCTCAAGAACCAGAAGGCTCAGAAACAAAGTATGTTTTATCCTGAACACAGGATTTGGGCCAACAAAAATTGGCTGTTGGGAGCAAAAGACAGGCTGAAGATGGGATTGTGAAAATGTAGGGAGACAAGAAAGTATTTGAAAGGGAAGCCCATCTTTTATGATTACTTTTTAAAAATACTTCAAAATCTCGGAGTACAATTTATAATGTTGAGTTCCTATCTTTCTATCTAGCATTTATTTCCACAAAATATTTTCCTAACTCTTTATATAGGAAGAATAATATAAAACTCTCTTCCATATCAAGATTATAATTAATTTCTGCATGCTGAGGCTAAAATATACAATATAACTAGGATATAAAAGAGCTGGGAAACATTTATGTCTACTGCATCACAACCATTTTGACAAGACATGGAGAAACGATTCAGTATGTCTTATTGTCTACTTCTCCTCTGGAGGACTTTTGACCTAGAGGTTAGAATATTTATTCCTGTCTCCCTTTCTATGCCTTAAAAGACTACAAGTGAAACAAATACTGCCGTGGCATCCGTTATCTCTGTAGAGATTATAGAACTGGTGATCAGTCTTTTGCATTCTCAAAAGCTACAGATTGAGAGGGCTATTAATAAATCCTTTTTTATTTAAGCTAGAAGAAAATTGGAGCCTAGTGATCCAACCACAGACAACCTAAGATCCAGAAAGGATTTGTAATAACAACAGAAACACAAATTTGATGCTTCAAATTTGCAATTTTTTGCTACAGTTATTCTAAATGCATATTACCAAATGAATTGATATTAGGTACAAACTATGACCTATTTATAAACTGGCTTTCTAGCTATAAAAGTGTATTTCAGAAACAAACTTGGCATATATTTAAAACTCTTAAAATTTCTAGCTGCCAAGCAGGATTATTTTTCTTGGGTGACAAAGTGATTCTAATGTCTTCAAAAATTCTAGAGAATGCCCTTCTGTAGTAAAGACTATGGGATGGAAAGAAGGAATAACAGAAACGTATATGTTGAAACTGGAAGACAATGTACAGGTGGCATAATACTTCAGAGAAGTTATGGCAGGGTTTATGCATTGCATTAGCTGAAAAAGTTAACAGAAATGAAAGTGCCTAGAGAATTGGGGAAAAGATATTATCATACCAAAAGTGTCTGATATTAAAAAAAAACAGAGGTTTGCCCTAAATCAGCAAAGTCAATGAAGTACATTGTCTTCTGCACTGACCTTCCTTCCAACCCCACCTCAGCCCCAACATACATTTGGTGTGTTTTGTCTTTAAAAGGGGAATCACTGCAATTATCCTCTGTTTCCAATGACCCATGGGCTCTTAAGCAACTGGTTCTGCGCACCACATACTATATTGCTTCATATTTAAAGATTAGCAACCCTATCAAGTTATTATATGGCCTGGAAAGGAAAACAGTTTACTTTATTAACAATAAGCACATGAAAAGTGATTTCTCTAGGCTGCGCTAACACTTTACCTCCTATTTCACCTGGGCATGAATTTACCTGGCACATAGTGATGATGATCTCTGGAAGGAGTTTCCAGATTTCTTTAATGGAAGTCTAACAACAAATTATTGAATGCTAGGAAATAAACCCATACCTATTATCCACCTTCAAATTCTACTGAAAAAACATTGGCAATTCTACTGAAATTACTTTCTCAACAAAATTCCATTATAGTTTGAAAATACAACTTCGTGAATTAGAGTTTCAAATATTCTTTTAGATGATCCTTTATCAGTTTATTAGTTTAAAACATTATTTAATGGATTCAGTAAAATTACTTCTGTAGTGTTTCACCTACAGACATCATAAGCTTCTTTATACAAGATGTCAACGTAGAAGAAACACACAATGATTTTCACTCCCTCCTAACAAACATAAACTTAATACTTCGCTCATCTTCTAAATCACTCCTCTGGTCTCAACAATTGCCTATACTTGCTTACCACATTTTGACATTGTTGTTGTTATAGTAAGTGTGGAATTTAAAAACAAATGATTTCCTCATTTTGTGTACGGCCTAAGTGCTCCAGATTGCTACCATTTGGCAAAAATGAGGTTTATAGTTTTCAAAGAGCAGGGTGGTGATTTACTTTACAGTATGCATAAATGACAATTTAAAGCCCACTTACCTCTATTACATTTGAACTTTTTAATCATAAGAAAGTGGGAACAACAACAATTAAAAGCCAGGGTCCTAGAGCTTTGACATTAACTCTGTGTTAACACTAAAAATCGATTAAATATTTTATATACACAGAAAAGTAGTACTTCCTCATTCTCGTTTCTCCCCTCCAGAAAATCTCATTTAATATAGACATATGCACATTTAATTTATTGACAATTTAACCCACTTTTATGAAAAGTATTGATGAGCAAAAGGTGGTAAGATGATTTTCTAAAAATCCTTAAGTTTTTTATTAATTTCAAAATTATATAAACTTAAAATTTTAGCTTCTTAAAGAAATGCAGAGTACTTTAAAACTAATCTTTACATGTATTACCCACCCTCAAACCTCTTTCATGTTTTTCCTTAAAAGCCTAACAATGAAAATTGATTTTTAAGTTTTGTCATCTCCGTCTAGGTACTAAAGGCAGCCAACATTACTATTGTTGTATATCTGTCTTACTGTTGATGATACAAGTATATTGATGATGTAATTGCAGAAGTTAGGGTTTACTCATGCTGTTTTTAGACTGCCTCCTTGAGCACCATAGAACAGTTGTAAAACAGAACCAAGCACACAATTTAAGCAATTCATCTCTTGAAAGTAAATCTGCAGGACCTTCTTCTTGAAGAACTGATGAAGAGCTAGAAATAAAAAATCATTGGTAAAGCTTCTTTTGCTTCAGACTGGATGCTGAGCTGGAAAAACACTTGGGTGACACACTAGTGTATGACATCTTGGCTTTTAACCCTTTCCTAGAAGCCCTTAACTTTTGTTCTCTGTTGAGCTCAATTTTTTTCTTCCAAAATTCCAAGGGGTTATGGAATATCCCAGCCTTTCATCTCAACCCTATTTGTCCCTATGTAGATATTCTCCTGAAAGTTGACTGGAAACTAAGCAGTCATTTATCATTCTGAATTTTTTTTTTAAAAAAGCAATGACTGAGAAGTCATGATGCTCCATAGAATCACGTACATTATAAAAACAGGAGAGCCGAGATTTTACAAATGTATCTGCTACGCTAAGAGAACCCCATGGTTGTGATTCCCAAGTGCAGACAAAAAGAAGGGACAGGAAAATACAGACAGAAAATCGCATGCAGATGAAGCAGTGCGTGCAGCGGAGGAAAGAACATACCTGAGGGATTCTCCTTTAAAAAAAAAAAAATGTGCCCGCCGGCTGGGTTGTTCTTCCCCTCCTTTTGGAGTGTATGTGTTTTCCTTTTAGGAACAGCACTTGCAATTGTGTTTCTAGTCTGGTTTCCTTTTTTTCAGTCACAAATAGTTAGAACAGGAGTGGAAGCCGCGTCCCAGGGATCCGACTCGTGCAATCAGGCATGTCTTGGTCTGCAACGGTGTCTGTTCTTTTCTTGTCAATTCTGTCGCGCTCCCCGGGTAGCCTCCGAAGCAATTCTACAACTTAGCTGCTGGCAAGAAACTGCCTTTCACGCTTCTCATTGCCAAATACCTTCCGCAGCTCATTTCTCATCTCTGTCTCCCAGAAAGCAAAATGGGATCTCTCTCCCGTGTGTTGACGAGCGCCCGGGCTCATCCACATTTGAGGGTGAGAAGCAGCCGGGCTGAGTGCGTGCTGGGAACTTCACACATCGCCGGCTGCGGCTGAGGCTTTTCTGAATGCAGCACCGACACTGCGATCCCCAGCCTCCTCCTCCACCGAGAGCGCCCGGGCTCCCTCTCCTGCCGCCGCCGCAGCTGCACGGAGCAGCTCCGAGAGGGTGAGCTGCAGCCCCTGCTCACAGGAGACGCACTGTAGCCACCGCCAGGTGTGGCCTTCACCACCGCACTGACAACTAACTGTGTGGGACACAGCTTCATCGCTGGGAGACGCCTGAATGCCAGAGCTTCCCCAGCCTATCTTCCCTGTATCGCTGGATGATGATGATCTAGGAGACAGACAGGCATGGCCAATTCTGCTAGTGGAATAGCGTGGATAATACTAAATTACCCATGTTACTCAACAATGACTGTTTTAGATGTACTTGACTGTACTTGGAATTATGAAAGTAGACCGCACACGGTATCATTCCCTATGAGCCACCAAATGCAGCTAACAGGACCCTGTATTTAAATAGAGGAGGTACTGACATCCCATCCCAGTTGGTTTTTCCTCTTATTTTTGTGGAAAACCATTTGAAGGTGATTCCTGAACAATTTGAATTAATGACACATGCATAAATCAAAGTGGGAAAATGATGGGTAACTTACAGTGATGCAAAGGTTTCTCTTCTCACTTAGGAGTAATGTCTTTTCACTTGATGTTAACATTTTAAAGATCTGACTGGGAATTGAATGGACTTGCTTTCTCTTTTAGTTTTGCTGAGTAGAGGAGGTGGGGGGAGTAACAGTTCCCACTTTCCATCAATAAAGCATTTTCAATCCTCTAATCCTCCTGTTGAAACAAATAAAAAAGTACCGAATCTTAAAATAGAGCCTTAAAGCAGCTCGAGGCCTGGAATAATTTGGAGGTTTTAAGCTACATCTGCTCTACTGCTTACTTAAAATTTTACTTTTCTTTGCTTTTTAGAAAATGGAAGGATATTTCCAGGACTGAAGAACGTCACCTAGCAGCTGTGGTTAAATACTATAAGAAGCATATATACAGATTTGTATGGCATTTTTCAGTACTTGGAGGGATGAATATGTCTTGACTATCATTAGAATTGACTCCACCTAAATATTCAATAATAATAGTTGCCATCAAAATAAACAGCTAAACCGGATATAGCATTTTTTGGCAAAACTTGTGGCAAAACATATTTCACCTACCATATGTGCCAACCGATAAATAACCTCTCCATGATGTTTAAAAAAGTGTCCCCAGATGTGACACAATATATATGCTGGGTACTAGCAGCTGAGCCCTCCCCATTCCCAGCTATCAGCCCCACCTTTAATTCAGAGCAGCACAGCTTCCCTTACCTGCTGCTTAAGTGACTGTTAATGGACCTGAGCAGCTGCTCAAGGTCTAATGATCTGCATCAGGGGCAAGGACCAGGACAGTCTTATTCCTGCCTTCACTCATCACTGGAGTGGCAGGCAGGACAAAGCTCTACTGCCCCCGGCTGTAAGCACTGGAGAGCAGCACAGGAAAACCGGTTAGACCTAAAAGTACTTGATAAGGCGAAACTTGACTTTTTTATACAGAAAAACTCATGCTAGCCAATACACTATTTTGAAGAACGTGTTTTAATACGTAGAGAAAAGAACACCTATTCACTGAATCTGTTTTCATTTTTTGGTGTGAAATAACCACTCCGAAGTGCAGAAGCTGTGGTCAGCTGAGAGACCCTAGCACCCAGAATAAGGTAAATGTGCATACATCTTCAGTAAATTTGGATTTAATGTCAGTGATGTAAATGTTTAAACCTACAGAAGGAAATAAATGAAAGATGATTCTAACTATGAGTGGTCTATAAAACATGTATGTAGGAAAATTAGCCGGGCTTGGTGGTGGGTGCCTGTAATCCCAGCTACTCAGGAGGCTGAGGCAGTAGAATCACTTGAACCTGGGAGGTGGAGGTTGCAGTGAGCCAAGATTGCACCATTGCACTCCAGCCTGGGCGACAGAGCAAAACTAAAAAAAAAAAAAAAGAAAAAAGAAAAAAGAAAAGAGAAAAAGAAGAAAAAAAAAACATGTATGTAGTGTCATGAAAAGTTGTGAAAATATTGCTCTAATTCAAATACTCTCGTAGAGGAAATGAATCACACCAGGGGTGGTAATCATTAGTTTTTATTGGAAAGAAGAAATAATGTTTCATGAATGCTTCAATGCCAGTATGTGTGTTTTAATGAATGCCGTGCTAAGCTCTAATAATCAGGATTCTGGTCATATGTTTCAAAATGGAAATTGTTTACATCTCTGAAAGTGGCAGGAATCATGTATTTGAGGGACACTGGCTGCTAATAAAATATGTTGCTGTTAGAGTGACAGAGCTTTATGACTTTATTGACCTGCAGGGACATCAAAATCCCTAGTAGAAATGTTTTGGCTTTTGACGAGTAGTTTTCACTACTGAGTACCTGATTTGAATAACATATAATTACAATAATGAGATTTCAACAGTAAGAGCCACATTCTTATCAGTAAGATGCATTCTGTTTCTACAGAGCTTTTCAAACTCTTGAATTAATAACATTAAACAACACAGGATAAGAAGTAATTTCTACTTATACACTCACCCCATCCACAGGTACATGCCTCAAAACTTATAGATGGTTGGATTAAATAATAAGATCATTTCTCCTCCAAATGCTTCAGCAGTCGTTTCAGAAAGAATAAAACCTCTGGGGTACCATTCACCTCTCGTACCCCAAGACATAAGCTGAGCCAGATCACTTGTCTCATTTATGGATCAGGTGGAAGAAAAGCAAGGAACATGGGTCACCGCTTATTTTTTAGTACAGTAGTAGTGAAGCTTGACTAAACCAAAAGAATCAAGTAAAGGGGTCATTCTTGTACAATTCTGTCATGGCCTGTATATTTGGCTTTAAGCAATAGAGGAATCCTTGAAAAAGCATAAACCAATCCTGTGTGCATGGAATTGTGTTTTCAGTTTTTTAGAAAACCTCGATCTTTATTTTAGGGAATTGGTAACCAACCATTGAACCTCACTATTATATTTTTTAAAAAACAATACTCTGACCAATCATTGGCTCTCTGTTTCCATGCAAATGGATTGGCAAAATGGATTCGTTGTCCAGATAATTGCGGAGAAAAATATGATTATGTTTAAAACAGCAAGTTGGCATTTCTAGCTCTATATAAGTAAATAATGTATAGGAGAAAAAATATTTGGAAATAAACCATCTTATGCAATTTGGAAAGATGTGCCTAGCATAGATTACATGGTAGTAAAACACACGTTAAGTTCTGTTCTTAAATTAAAGCTTTCCATTAAATTATGGGTCACTTTAAAATGGCACTTTTGAGTAGAACCGACAGTGTGTAACTTTAGAGACCAGGTCACACGAGGTGTACTGCCACTTCCTGTTTGCCCACTCTGGTTTGTTCACTCTGGAGGAAGTTAGTTGCCATGTCATCAGGATAGCCAAGCAGCCTAGGGGGAAGTCCACATGGCGAGGAACTAAGGACTCCTGCCAACAGCCAGCCAGACACAAACTGTGACCTCCTGCCAACAGGCATGCGAATGAGCCATTTTAGAATCTGACCCTCTAACCATGTTCAAGCTTTCAAATGGCTGCAACCACTGCTGACACGCTAAATGCAGCCACATAAGAAACCCTGAGGCAGAAAAACCCAGGTAAGCTATTCTTGAATTTCTGGCCCACAGGAACTGTGAGATAATAAATGTTCGTTGTTTAAATGCAAAAAAGAAAAAAAAAGTACTTTTGACTTTTCCAACTGAGGAATGAGATTAACTATTTTTCAACTGTGGGATTTAAATGTATCTAAGTGATTTAAGAAGTAAAATTTTAGGCTCAACAAATTCTGTCACAAGATATGGATGCTGTACTTCTCCAGTCAGTATTGGCAGTGCCTTCTAAGCACTTTCATAAATCTCTGTTGCAGCACTGATTTATTGTACAGTATGATAACTACTATTTTACTCATCTGCCTGCTTTTCCTTGCTAGACTGTGAGCTCCTTGAGGGCAGAGACCATGGTTCATTCATTTTTATATCATCCATGCCCAGCTGAAGGTCAGACTCATTAAAGGTAGGTTGATGAGTGAGTGAATAATAGTGTGCTTGCTTAGTAAAGCACAGAGTTAATGAGGCTAAGGACATGGGTTGAGTCCCTGTGTAGCCAATTAGCTTTGTTCTATTTCTTGGTCCAAATGGCGCCCTTAGTTCTCACCAGCTGTCTCACAAATTTGTGCCAGAACAAACCTTCTAACTATATATTCCAACAATAGTGAGTCAGTAACACAATAATAGTGTCTAAAACTTAACACCCTTAAAAGTGTTATTACATACATTTTCTTATTTGATACTTATCTTTAAAAATCTGCAAAACATTATAGTAGTATTTTATGGTTCCCATACTGTAATGATGAAACAGGCTCAAAGTCTTGCAAGACTTGTCTGGTTGTACAGAACTAGTAAGTGGTTAAGACTGGATTAAAAATCAGCATTGAACCTCTATTTCAAAACTGGATCCCCTGTAAAGCAGACAAGTGTTTACTTATACAAGCATAATAAATGGCACAATCTGTAATTTTTTGAAAAAGATTAATAACTAAATGGAGTAAATTATTCAAGCAGACACTCTTTTAGAATATTTCTGCTTGGGTAATGATTGCTAGACTTTGGATAGAAATCATTTGATGTCGAATGCTGTTTGGTGTGACAGCATCTATACTTTCATTCTGTTGTTCATTTTTTATTTCCTTCAGTAAAATTAAAAATGTGTCAGCAATGTATTCCAGCAAATCATCAGATGAAGGGACTTTTAAAGAGGTTCTAAATTTTTTTAAAGACAGCATTTGGATGACCTCAAGTAAAAATTTTTTTTCCACTTTTTGGGTTTTTTTTTTTTAATTTTGTTGATTCAGGAAACTGATTTAGTGATATGGCACAGCATTGAAGAGCTCAGACTCTGAAATCAGGGTGCCTGGTTTCCAATTTGGGCTTTAGCAAGTACAATTTTTCTGACTTTAGTCAAGTTTCTTAGCATTTCTAAGCTTGCTTTATCTGCAAAATGGGTATAAATATAATTTCTATTTATACTCTTGCTGATGAATCAAATGAAATAATCCATGTAAAGCAATTTAGATAGTATATACTTATTATGTAGTAGGTACTCAATAAATATTAGCTAGCAATAATTAATATATTAAACTTCTTATCAAATATTGTCATTTTCTACTATAATCTGCCCTGCATTCATAATGGTGACATTTCCAGAGGAGTAAATGTTTTAAAATTCTTAATAAGTTTTAGAATACCAAAGAGCCATTCTTTGATTCAGAGTTCCACTACTTTCCACCTGTAGGGCCATATGCTATTTATGTAATCTCCCCGAGCCTCAGTTTTCTGTTTGTATATACTATGTGTTCAATATGTCTATTTCTTTTTTCCTTTTCTATTCTTTATAGATTTCCAAATGCAAATTTCAATTTGGCTTGACAAAAATGAAAACTATAATCTTAATAATTCATATTCTCAATGTCTTATGTACACTAGACATTTTTCCATGTTTGACAATAAAGTTGATGTATATATTGAGCTATCTTGTTCAATATTGGAAAGGATGAATGTCTTAAAATACATATGTACACAGTGATAAACGATCATTGGGTTTTTCTTCCAAAAAAAAAAAAAAAAAAAAAACAATGACTTCCTTCTCTTTTTTTGAAGGCTAGAGTGCATATGTGAATAACATCACATGCCAATCATTCAGGAGTTATCCAATATGCACTGATGACACCAAGTGCAGTGAAAATAACCGCAGCAGAAGCTTCCTGATGACTGGGTGAGAATCATTATTGACCACAAACTGCATGGATTCAAATTTTGTGGAGATGTCCTTTGTCTAACAGGTTTTTTAGAAACCATATTTGGTACTAAAGATATTTTAATTACCCAATTTCTTGTTATAACCAAGAATCATACTGAAAGACCTTTCCACCTAACTGCCTAGGATGTGTATAAAGTGTGAAGCAAGTCAGGAATGTACTTCTTTGAAATGGTCTGAAATATTTGTATCAAAATATATCCACATAGAGCACTTTATTTAATATGATTGGACATAGCATCCTTTCTTTTTACAGTGTTTCAGATTCTCCCGTTTCCTAGTTGTTATCTCCAGAGAGCACATCCACATATTCTGTAGAGCCCAGAGGGCAAAAGCAAAAACAAAACCCTACTTTCTGGTTTAGGTCCAGGGAGAAAGAAGCCCTTATAAGCATCAGAAGGGTTGACTCTAGGTCAGCTGTGAGCTAAGTGATGTTTTCTTCAGAACCCTTCACTGTCCAGGTCTTTGCCTATTTTTCTCTCTCCTTCAGCAAACTCTTTGGTTACTTTAGCAAACTCTATTGAGAGAAAGCTCTATAAAGTACCAAAAGCTAAATTGCAAATTAATAAAATATATCACATGGGAGGAAGAGGAAGTCAAGACAATGAAACCATAGTCATTTAAAAATGATTCTAACTGGTATTTTTGCAGTTGGTAATTCTGATTTATGAGTCATCTATAAAATGAAGGAAAATAAAGAGTGTTACCTATTCATGTTTTTGTTGTAAAAACCAAATGACTTAAAAATATAAAGTACTTGACAGTATCAGCTGTTCCTTTTATCAACACCATCATTGTCATTTTATAAATAGGTGCTAGAGGAAGAGATGGTCTACCTCTGGAAATGCTAGAAGGGAGCAGTATCTGATAGGATCATAGTAAGAATTAAAAGGGAGATAATAAAATCTTTCTCATATAGATAAATGTTCCAGTTTCTAGATATATTTCTTAAAAGAAAGTATACTTTTTAAAACTCCAGAAAGATCTTCTTCTCTAAAATATTGCCCTCTTATAACACTGAAATTCCAACAGCTAGTAGAGACTTTAATGAATCATCCTATACTGAAAAATAAAAATACTTCCATTTTTATTTTCCTCCTGAAAATATTTTCTTCCATTCTGTTAGTTACCTATTCATTTTGCTGTTTCCTTCGTCATACTGAAGTTTCTAAGTTTGATGTCTAATTGATCTACTTTTGCTTTTGTTGCCTGTGCTTTTATGGCATATTTAACAAATCACTGAGAAAGTCTTGAAGCTCTTCCATGACGTTTTCTTCTAGGGGTTTTATAGTTTTGTATTTGACATTGTAAACTATAATCCATTTTGTAATTAATTTCTGTACATGATATAAGTATCCAATGTCACTCATTTGCGGGAGCATCTCCAGTTTTCTCAGCATTGTTTGTTGAAGAGGCTGCCATTTCTCCATTGGGTGGTTTGCCAACTTGAATAGACATTTCTCAAAAGAAGATATACAAATGCCCAATGAGAATATGAAATAATGCCCAACATCACTAATCATTAGAGAAATGTGTATCGAAACCACAATATTACTTCACATCCATTAGAGTAGCCATTATAAAACACACACAAAGAGAAAATAAGTATTGGCAAGATGTGGAGAAATTGGAGCCTGCGTTCACTGTTGGTGGAAATGAAACCTGGTGTAGCTACTATGAAAAACAGTAGAAAAGTTCCTCAAAAATTCAAAAATAGAATAAACATATGATCCAGCAATTTCATTTCTGGGTATATATCCAAAAGAATTATTACTTTTTAATCAACTTTTAAGTTCCAGTGTCCATGTGCGGGGTATGCAGGTTTATTATACAGGTCAACATGTGCCATGGTGGTTGCTGCACAGATCAACCCAACATGTAGGTATTAAGCCCAGTATCCCTCAGCTTTTCTTCCTGATGCTCTCCCTCCCTCTGCATCCCCCAAACAGAGACCCAGTGTATGTTGTTTCCCCCCATGTGTCCATCTGTTCTCATCGTTCAGCTCCTACTTATAAGCGAGAACATGTGGTATTTGTTTTTTTCTGTTTCTGCATTAGTTTGTGGAGGATAACTGCTTCCAGCTCCATCCAAAGTAGGATCTCAAAGATGTATTTGCACAACTGTACTCAATGCAATATTATTCACAATAGCCAAGAGTTAGAAGGACTCAAGTGCCCATCAATGGATGAGTGGGTAAAGAAAATATAGTATTTATATACAATGGAATATTTTTCAGCCTTAAAAAGGAGAGAAAATGGCAGAGTTCAGTGGCTCACACCTGTAATCCCAGCACTTTGGGAAGCCGAGGCGGGTGGATCACCTGAGATCAGGAGTTTGAGACCAGCCTAACCAACATGATAAAACCCCATCTCTACTAAATACAAAAAATTAGCCAGGAGTGGTGGCACATGCCTTTACTCCCAGCTACTTGGGAGGCTAAGGCAGGAGAATCGCTTGAACCGGGGAGGCAAAGGTTGGAGTGAGCCAGGATCAAGCCACTGAACTCTAGTCTGAGCAACAAGAGTGAAACTCTGTCTGTCTCAAAAAAAAAAAAAAAAAAAAGAAGAAGAAGAAGGAAAACTTGTCACAAGCTACAGTATGAATGAACTGTGAGGACATTATGCTAAGTGAGATATGCCAGTCATAAAACAAACAAACAAGAACATACTATATGATTCTAGTTATTTTAGATATCTAAAGTAGTAAACTCAGAAACAGAAGGCAGAAGAGTGGTTGTCAGGAGCAAAAGGAGGGGGAAAACAGTCAGGTGGTGGGTATAGAATTTCAGTTTTAAAAAATGAAAAAGTTCTAGAGATCTGTCCCACAATAATGTGAATATACTTAACACTGTGCACTTAAAAATGTTTAAGATGGTAAATTTTATGTTAAGTGTATGGGGATTTTGTTCGTTTGTTTGTTTGTTTGTTTGTTTTGAGACAGCACCTTACCTGATGCCCAGGCTGGGGTGCAATAGCACATTCATGGCCCACTGCAGCCTCCAAATCTTATGCTGAAGCAACCCTCCTGCCTCAGCCTCCTGAATAGCTGGGACTACAGGTGTGTGCCACCATGCCTAGCCATTTTTTTAAAATTTTTTATAGAGACAGGGTCTCACTGTATTGACCAGGCTGGCCTCAAATCCCTGCCCTCAAGAAATCCTCCTGCCTCAGCCTCCCAAAATGTATTACGTGTGTTTACAACAATTTTTAAATTGCTATCTGAAGGAGGCATCAGGCTATGTATTAACATTCAAAAATAATTTATCAAATTCCTGCTTGAGTTAGAGGATAGAATGCTGCAACTGGCTCCATCCTGAGCATCTTACAGCATGACCAGGGCTGCCCTGTGGTGTTTCATCTTTCTCAAATACTCTCCCTCCCTACTCTTGTCTCTTTTAGGCATATTTTCAATAGTCAGTTATCTTGCCCTGATTCTCTTCGTTATCAATGTGCCATCACTTTCCCCTGCTGTGCCTTCTACTATCTGTGGGTAGATCTCTGAACTCCAGAGATTCTGGAATGAAAACTCAACTCAGGCATTTGGAATGTAATTATTCTCTTTATCCTATAAAACAGAGGTGCAAACACAAATACTTTAATAGTAAGGAAGATTATGTCAGTGGATTCAGTCCATCGAGTGTGATAAAATTCAAAAAGATGGGGATTGTGGGGATTGTAGGAAACTGCAGAGTACCTGCCCTCTCTAGAGCAATAGCTGCCTAATGAGAGGAGCACGAGACAATTAAATCTGCTGGTTTTCAAAATAGAGCAGAAATAAAGAATGTTGTGTAAATCTTTGCAATGTTTAAAACAATCTGAATGTAAACAAAAACTGGACTCTTTCCAGTTTGCTGGCCATCAGCTTTTGAGTCTTGCTATAAAGCTCAAAGAGATAAGGAATTTAGATCCTCTCTCGAACTCAAATTACAAACAAAAGGAAGGCTGACTCCTATTTTTTCACGGAGAGATCCAAACACAGGACCTTGGGAGACCCTGGGATTTAGGATCTTTCCTCAGCTTCCTGGCTAAGGAAATACCAGAATACCTTTTCTGGGGCTTCTCCTTCTAAGCTCCTTCTATGGAATTTCAGTGAATATAGTGAGAACCCCCTGTCCTTTTTCACCCAATATCCTGGGTATATCTGCTTAACCCCACCATCTTCTCTGGGTTCTTTCTGATTATAAGTGTTTGATATATTCCGTATTTCTGTGGTTCTTAATAGTATCTTACTCTTGGATTGAGAGAAGCCTTCCAATAGCCGGGTCCCCTGCCTAATTCACTAAGAACAACTGTGAACTGAATTTTAAAATTCATTTAAGAACTAGTTCTCACAGGAGCAATCTGAGCCCACGGGGGTTGCCTAGGGAAATGAGCTTCAGTAATACTGCATAATGCAGTCTCTTATCTCCTGTCTAAATTATGCTTTTCATAAGCATTGAGTTGGATCACCTTTCCCTTCACCCTCAGGTACAAGGACAATTTTTCTCTTAGTATCCAGACTCAAGTCCTCAAGTCTGTAAAATCATGAGAACAATAACACTTTACCATCAGAACGATAACACTTTACCATCAGAGACATTCTCCATCGTGCACAGAGTACAGATCAATTCCAGGTATGTAATTGGTACTGAGTAGTTTCTACAGGCTAAAGATAGAAAATATTTTGAGATCTACAGATAATTGAAAAAAAAATGAAGCCACGTATTTGAGAACAAAGACTACAGAATCTACAGATACATTTTTTAAAAACAATGCATCACAATTGGTACTGTTTCATATTTTACTATCTATATGAAACCACCAAATGAATTTCAAAGAATTGGCTTGTGCCAACTATAGTTATTTATCTCCATTTGGCAAATACTTCACTAAAGCCAAAGAGCTCAATGTAACTTACACTTCTCCTTCCCTTCTGCCACCACCTTAATCACATGGTGAGCTGTTCTTTAAGAATAGTTCAAGGAAACATCTCTTGAAACTAGAGAGAATAACTAGGACAGCAAAGCAAAAATCCAGACAACAAATAAAAGCAGTTGAGAGGATATCCTTATGAACACAAAATATAAGCAAGTGGGGACAAAGATATAAAATCCTTCTGGTGTCTGCTTTTGTATGAGAGGAAATAGAAGAAAGCAATAAGGAATGTAAAGGACTTGAGAACAGGTAAACCCCCAAATAAACAAAGGTACTCACTTGAAAGCACAGTAGGTCACTTGAGAACAGCAGGTACATACTTCAACTCGTGATGATTCAAAAAAAAAATTACGTTCTTAAAAACTCATTTTATAAAACAGTAAGTAGAAAAAACACATTCAAAATCCATACAAAGTCGCCACAGGAAAAAAAAAATGAGTATATGAAGCGTAACGATATCCCCTCAGAAAATGAAAACATGACATAAAGACAGGCTCAAAAAACATAAACCATAACCTAATAGTTCATATAGGTTCAAAATGTTTATTAAAATGATACAAGATATGAAAAGTCAACAAATTAGAATTGGGGAAACTAGAGATGAGGGTATACAGATCAGGAAAGAATTAGAAATAGAAGCAACATTATTTTAGAAGTGAAAGAATGCAGAGGATATAAACACAACTGGTATTATTACCTTGGGAAAATAAGTAAAATGAATTATGTTTTAAATAAAAGTATGTAAACAGAATTCAAGATAAAATGACAACTATAGAAGCTAAGAAAAGAAAATCTAACATAGATATAATATGAATGCATGAACCTCAGCCCCAGAGAAGAAAATAAGATAGTAAAAACTTAAATTCAAAGGAAGCTTACTAAAATGTAAAACAAAAAAATTGAGATATGTTGTTTTGAGAGGGCATACTGCATGCCTGAGAAAAATCAATCTATAAAGAGCAATGCCAGGATATACTCTAGTAAATTATTTAGATATCCAGAGAAAAAAAAAGATCAAGTCATTTATAAGGAAAAAATAGACTGTCTTCAGAATTTTGGCAAATTTTATGTCAACAGGCAATGAAGTTAAAAAAATAAAGAAACAATGAACCGTAAATGTGATATTCAACACGTTCATCCAGCACAAACAAACTCACCTTCAAGGATAAAGAGTACAATCTGCTATAAACATTTAAAAACTCAAGGAATATTATTCTTGTGATATCTCCTTGAGGAATAGACTATAAAAAGAGCTTCAGGTAATCAAAACAAATGGAAAAATGTTGGCATAAAATAGTGCTAACACTCAGCATTGATAGTTGTTTACATCACAAAAAGAGAGACAGCCGGGTATCAGGTGCCTTGTTATAGAAAAAGATACAACCATCAATAAAACAGTCTTACCCAAGAAAACTGAACCTGAATCTAATCAAGCCAGTAGGTTCAACTACTGACTTATAGAAAATATAAATAGAAGAATATGTCAACTATGCCACATGAATATGATCAGCAAAATCTAGAATATGAGACTTTTATGAATGACCCACTTAATTTCTTTAACAAATACATTTCAGAAGAATAAAAAAACGAGAGTGAGAGACATGGGGAAACCTATAGATAAAAGTGCACTGAAAAGACATAAATACATTCAACATTTCAATATTATTTGGGTTCTGATTAAAAAGAGAGAGCTCTTTGTGAGATAATTGTAAATTTAAACATCCAAATTGATATCAATATTACAGAATCATTGTGAATGTATGAAGTAATTGTACTGAAAGTTGTGTTTAAAATGAGTTCAAATGTTTAAGGGTAAAACGATATGATGTATGAGATTTGAAATTAATACGAGCTGAGGAGGGGAAGAGAGGGTTATAAATGATTGAAGGGTCATGGGTTGATAATCACTGTAACCAGTTGATAGGCATGTAAGTGTTCATTATAATAATTTGCCTACTTTTTACATTTAAAATTTTACATAATAAAACATAGTTCAAATCATTTTATGCCTAATACATTGTGAAGGAACCAGTTATTTTGTGCTGTGTTGCCTGTGTGAGTGTAATGCACCAAATGTGTCTAAACTATTATAAATAAAAACTTGTTTGAGACTTATTAGTATAATCAGAGAAGAAAACTTACAGAATCATTAACACTGTTTTTCTGAACAATTGTATTTTCTTACCTAAAAGATGTATATCTTGGGGCAGGCTATGTCTTGTTAGTATACATGTAATGTACGTTCATGACTGTGGCTAACATGACTTCAAGATGTGCTACTGCTTCCCTCCAGTGACATTAGCTGCTGTCAGATCCTCCAAAGTGCCAAAAGACTCTAAATTGTCTTGTGGGTTTTCAAATCTTCATCTGGCTTTAGATGACATGCTATTTTTAAAACATTACTTGGAGTGTTTTTTTAATGTGGCATTTCATATATCATCTTTAATAGTCTTTGTTTCATACATAGATTTCTGGCTCGGGTAAGTACTAAGGCCTATTTTATTTAGATGTGTATTTAAGTACCTCAGAAGAATACCTGAACATCTCTTTAGAATTTATTAGGTTGGTGCAAAAGTAATTGCAGTTTTTGCCATTACAACCTAATAGTTCAGCTTATTGAGGTAGGTGCATTACATGTCCTTAGGATATAGAAAAATATTGGCTACCCAGTAATTATTTGAAGAAAGACCATTTTATCTACTTTTGGTTGACACCCATAGGGATAGCTCTGTGCAAGTAGCTGTAAAAATATAGTGTTTGTACTAAGTGTAATTCTTAGATTTAAGAGCCTACTTCCACACAGTATTCAGGATTTAGGGAAACAGATCAATCATACCAACTCTTTTCAGCAAGTAGATGAACATCTCTGCAAAATTGTTCATTCTCTTTCAAACCCACTTAGTCAAGCTGTTTGATTTAGCCCCTGTATACACCATTTAGAATGAAAATGTAGATACAGTTCTTCCCATGAGATTTGTCAGTACTCCTACTCTGTAAAGATGTTGGTCCTTACTGATTTTATTTCCTAAAATTGTAACCCATTTTTGCTTCTAGGTTCACATCTTTCATGTTTCAAGCTGGAAAAAAAAAAAAAAATGGGTAACGACCATTTCTTTCCAGACAGATGGGCCTGTTTGTGATTTGCCAAATTCCAAAATATGTGTTCTTTCCCAAATCCTGCCAGAAAGAACTTGGGTGCTAAAATAGACGTAGAAAATCCCTCTATCCTGACACAATTGCTTGACTAAATTCTGTTTCTGGATATAAAACCATCCAGCCTGTTTTCTTTCCATTTCCATGTGCAGCACTCAATTCCCCTGATAATTTCTTAGTCATTTTAAGTTTGTGAACCACGAATGTCAGTCATTGGTTCCTTACTCTTGTAGGTTTCACCTCTTCTTAATGAAATATGCATGTCTTCCTTGAGCACCTCATCCTTCAGTTCTGCAGATTCATCTTTAACAAGCCTTCCCAAATCCACTCTTAGCAGGGCTCCTCTTATAGACATTATTATTATTTTTCGAGTGTCTACTGTTTCCCAGGATTTGTACCGAGAATTAACGATTGGTAATACTTACCAGAATTTCACCCTGTGGCTGATGCTGAGCTAAATCCTTTACACGTGGATTGTCCCATATGGGTATCTCAACAACACAATGAGGCAGGTACCCTTTTCATCTCTATTTTACTAATGAGGAAACTGAAGCTCAGAGAAGTCAAGAAATTTGCTTCAGGTCACACAGCTTCCAAGGGTTCAAACCCAGGCAGGCTTGATTTATTTCAAAGCTTAGTGAACTTCATCGTGACAGTCTGTCTTCACCAAACCTGAAAATGTTTTTATAATAAAAGCGTGAGTATAACTTTGGTGGGCTATGAAGACAGAAGTTGAGGGTCTTCATATAGCAGAAACCTTTTAAAATAAGGCCCCCAAAATAATTGTCTGAGTGTGGGTGAGGGAGAGTTTGCCTCTATAAACCATAATGTAAACCTCAGCCTTTCTCATGGCTAATGCTCGCCCTCTGCTGGCGTGTCTAATTTGTGCCCAATTGAAGGGTCATTAAAACATACCCTATGTTCTGTAGTTTAAATTTAGGACAGCAGAATCAGCTTTCTGACCTCTGTAAGGTAATGTGAAAAAATCGTGCAATCGAGAAAACTACATAAATATTCTCTATTATGATTTCTTTGCAGGTGGGCATAACTTGGCACCTTTGATTTCTAAGCAGTCTGAATTTTATCATGTACAAAGGATGACAGATGAACTCTTATTAGTTATTCCCTTCAGGTGGTTCTGATGAGGGCAGTGAAGGGAAGGCTCACAGTGTAACCAAGGAAAGAATTAATTAGAGCAGAGGCTCACCTCTGTGATTCTATTTTATGTCTGAAGAAAAAGAAAGTCACTAAAAACCATGGCATTTGCTCCAGTCTATTTCTCTCTTCTCTTTAATAATGCAGTATTCATTGTTGCAGCCAATTATCTGATGAACATGGCAATGCTTAAATGGAACGGTCAGCATCTTATGAGTTTGTCTCTTTCTTGAGACAGGTGGACTGTCACTGTTTGGTACAGCACCTATTAGGGCTAAGGGAATCATATTTTTTCTATTGATATGATTATGCAATCAGCCATGTGCGCTGCAAGAAATGGGAGTGGAACTGGAATACAATAAGCACACACACATACTCACACATGAAAATAAAATAATTTCAAATAATATTCTTGAAATAAATCATAACTGTATAATGAGAGAGTGAATATCAAAATATTTACTCAAATAACACCAGTATTTTAAAATAATAATATCTAAACATGGCTAGCAAATTAGTGTATTTAAGTCTGTGCTGACTCTTCTATTTCACATATAGTGATTTATATATTTCTCTGATATTTTTATTCAAGTTATTAGCATGAAAAATGATATTCTGTAAGCCAGCAAAATGCTTAGCAGTGTCAGATATTAAATAGATAGCAGAGTTTAAACAAAATACAAGCAGGAATCAGGAACCTAAGATTATATTATAGCTATCATCAATGTCATGGATTAAAAATAATGCAAACAATTTGATAGTACACAAGCCTCAAATTTCATGCTATTTGATGGAGATAGGAAGGAGCTATCTCTTAAAGAAAACGTAACACATTAACTCAGCAACTCCTAAAATTTGATAATATAAACAGAAGTGAAGAAATGAAGAAAGGCATTAAAGACAAGAAAGAAGAATAAATGAAGAGTAGAAAAGGAGTTTGTAATTTCTCTGCCTTCTTTTTCCCCCCAATTTTTGACACTAAGAAGTAGGTTTGTAGATTTCTCATGCTGATGTGCCATTTACAATGCAGTTTATTCTGCTACCGTACGTATTTGTATTTGGTGAATTATCTCATATGTGTGTGGTAAGTAAGAAACTAGTTACAAGGCTTTTCAGGAATGTCTGCTTTGTTACAGCAGTAATATTATTCAATGATTAAAAACTACTTTTTTCCTGGCATGGACATATATTAACCAATTTAACATACTCTCAGCAACCTCATTTTTTCTGTTTTACTGTTAGGGAAATGAAGGCTTACAGAGGTCACACAGTAAGAAAATCAAGATTCAAACAGTTTCTAAACTGTTAACCACTATATGCTGCCCTTGCTGATTCTAACCCGCTCTTAACCACTGTGCACCATGCATCCAAAGCCCTACTGATAAAAGAATCATAATGACAATGTGTACGTTCATCCCTCCTCATGAAGACAAATTAAGGGCAGTGTCTTTCAGACAAAAGATCTAGAACACCAGTTTCTGTAGCCCTCTTTGCAAACAAAGTAACTTCCTGAGAGGTGAAGCAATTCAGAGAGGAGGGCTGCCAGAGCAGAGTCCCCCAGCAAAGGAATGAGAGCACCGAGGCTCAGGCGCTTCACGGTCCGGTGCTGTGCCAGTGGGCAAGCCTTGGGAGAAACAGATATCCCCCTGCCGGGCCATGCTGCATTGGCTGGAGCGCCCCCAGAGAGCTCAGGAAATTGTTCACTGACTACCGGCTGCAGCAAAACCTCAGGGATGAAGGAAAGGGTAAGGATGGAAAACCTAGGAACTATCAAAAAATAGGCAGTTGCTCAAAAGTTGAATTTTGCCCCTCTATCCATTTTAGGTACAGGAATACACACACACACACACACACACACACACACACACACACACACACACACAAACATATACAAACACATACACAGAGCAAACAATTTTGAGACTTTTTTTAAAGAAGTTTATAACTCATCCATTACCTAAGAATAATTTATAATACTTCATTATATTTTTTGTCTGTGATATAATATATAAAATCAGGAAAGCTATGTGGTGGGGACAGTAACTTAATATGTGCATAGTCGGGATGAGGGCAAGAAGTTGGCCGCAGAGAAGATCGGAGTATCTATCACATGTAACTTGATTAGATGCTAGGATTTATTGAAATGGATATGAAAGGATTGACTATAAAAACTGATAAAACTGACCAAATGATGCTCCACCCTCCAAAAGCACTCTACTTTGGGATCTAGGTCAGAGTGGTTAGTAACCAGTTAACGAGTCAGCTGGGTCATTTCCAGATCACATTCTTACTTTGTGTTGTATGTTCACAGAAATTCCAAATAAGAAGTTTTATTTTTGTCATAATTCATATATACATTCCAGACTATAGTCCTTGAACTTATTTCAAAAGCTTTTCATTAAATGATACAGTAGTGGTCTGAAAAGGGTAATCAAACTTTGAACAAGACAAAGAATACAAAAGAGTCTCTCAAAGAATAGGGACATTCTGGTTCCATTCCTACAATCCTATAAAACCCAAGCTACCATTTAGGAAAAAAAAAAAAAAAAAACATGATATAGATTATATACACAAGTCTCCAGACTCGGTTAGTCTGCTCTAGGGTCATACTCAGTCTCACAACTCCCTGTGGTAGGCATTACCTCATCACACAGGTAAAGAAACTAAGACTTAGGTTACTTATTGCCTGTGGTGACAATAGCAGAATGGGGATCCAAACCCAGATCTCGTTCTAGTCAGATTCAAGAAACCTTCGTAATTGCATGAAATGGAGGAAAATAGACAACTACTTGAAGGTAGCATATCTCCTTAGTGTCTCAGAGAGGGTAAGAGGGTGATCTCACTGTTACTTCTAACTGTAAACTGTAAAAACTTTCAATGGGAAAAGTAATGCTTATCCCAGGAGTTCTAAATGCTGCCTTCTACCCAGTTCACCCCATTTATTAAAATACCACAATAATTCTTTTTCTAAAATGCAATTTGTAAAAATCTGCTTCTTCAATTTATTGCAGTGACACCCAGCTCAGATACTGTAATGAAGCCCATGAAGAAATATAAATAGAAATCCACTTTATGAAGAACTTGGCTGTAAGATTTATTCTGATTAACATGGATCATCTATATTATATTGAATTTCCCACTTTAATATTGTAGCTTGGATCTGTTTTCTGTTGTGAGACTTAATATACAAAACATAGCCATGAAATCTCTATCAAGTAGAATTGCAAGCAATAAATTACCAAACTGAGTTAGAGGTCTTTGAGCCCTGAAAACCAAAGGACACTCTGAGTCTTAAAACAGTGGGTAAGCTACTAGGTATGGGTGAAAAATCAACAGAGTTAAACTAAGATGACCACCAACATGAGCACGAACAAGGATGAGAAATAAGTCAGGCTAGTTAGAATGGCTATTATCAAAAAGAAACCATAAGAAACGCTGGTGAGCATATGGAGAAAGGAGAAGTCTTATACACTGTTAACGGGAATGTACAGTAGTACAGCCATTATGGAAAACAGTATGGAGGTTCCTCAAAATCTATAAATACAAATACCATATGAACCAGGAATCCCACTGCTGGGAATATATACAAGAGAAAAAAATGGTATATCTAAGAGATATCTGCATTCCCATGTTTATTGCAGCACTATTTACAATAGCCAAAATATGGAATCAACCTAAGTGCCCATCAAAGGATGAATAGATAAAAATAATGTGATATATACACAGTAAATTATTCAGCCATAAAAAGGAATAAAATCCTGTCATTTACAGCAATGTGGATGGAACTGGAGGTGATTGTTAGTGGCACAAGCGAGACACAGAAAGACAAATATTTCACATTCTCGCCCATATGTGAGAGCTAAAAATGTTGCTCTCATGGAAGTAGAAGGAAGAATGGTGGTTACCAAAGGCTGTGAGGGCAAGCAGGGTGGGAGTAGGAAGAGAGGTTGCTTAATGGATACATAAATGCAGTTACGTGGAACGAACAAGTTCTAGTATTCGACAGTACAGTAATTATAGCTAATAATAATTGATTCTATGTTTGAAAATAGCTACAAGAATTGTAACGTTCCCAACACAAAGAAAAGATAAATGTTTGAGGTAACGGATATCCCAATTACCCTGATTAGAGCATTATACATAGCATAAGGGTATCAACCTATCACGTGTATCCCCAAAATATGTACGACTACTATACACCAATATAAAATAATTTTAAAAAACAAATAAGACAGGAAGTAGAGGCTATGGGAGTAGCCTGTGATGGGGACCAGACAGCCTGAGTCTTATCATAATTCCACTATCAAAAGATGGGATAATTTGGGCAAGTCAAGTCCTCCGTTTCCTCATCAATAAGCTGAGGCATCTGTATTCAGCCCTTTTTAGTTTCCCTTGGAGCACGGACTCAGTTTCACTGAAAGCAAGGCAGCACAAAGGCTTCAAGACCAGGTAAAAAGGCAAAACAACAATGAGCCCAGGTGTTCATTGCACTTTGATTTTGGTAGTGGAGAAAACAAAGAGACAAAGAATGATCTAAATTAGGCAGTCATATGAAACCCTGAGGCTGAGTCCATCTGAAATTTGAGGATAGTTTTCGGGAGAAGGGATGTTACAATTTGTCTCTAGAGCTGTCCAAATTTCGGTTTGTTCTGATTTTAGAAATTTGTCCTCATTTCTTTAAACGTTGGTATAGGTAGGGAGAAAAAAGGGGATTGGGTGACAAACTTTGTCTAAAATTATCTACAGCTCTCTTTAAGTAGTGGCTGTAGTATTTCTTATGCTCCTATAAATTTAGATATGAAATGAAACAAGGTACTGTTTGATTACCTCTTTTAAAGTCCTCTAGAAATAAAGAACAAAAGTATCTCAATCTCCACCTTCTCCCTTGACCAAAAAAAAAAAAAAAAAAAAAAAACAAACAAAAAAAACCTGAGCCCATGTTGAAATCATTAAACATATCTTTTGCTTATAAAAGATGTTTATTGATGCCTCTGCTAACCTCTAGACTATGAGCTCCTGGGGACAGGGACTATTTGGTGTTTGTTGCTGACGCCCATGAAAGGCTGAGCACTATTCCTAGCACCTACTGAAAGTTCAATAAATGTGTGCTGACTTAAACTATGTTTAAAATAAGACCAAACTCCTCTCTTTCCTGTACTTATTTAATATGCTGTAATTGAATATTGAACAAAAACAACAGAAAGAAATTGGTACTTATATCAATCTACTCAGAATTTCTGGGCTATAAAACAAAATGATTTGCTTAGGGTAGGTAAGGGAGGAGTTTTCACTGTACTACTATATATATATACTGTAAAATTTACCATTAGCAACATTTACTACATTCACTACATTGTGAGATTTTTAAAAAATTTTATTGAAAGTCTACGAAAATACTTACCAAAAAAAAGGAACCACTGCCTTTAAAAACACTTTTGAGAACATTCCCATTTCTGGTGGGTCATGGTGGCTCACGCCTATAATCCCAGCACTTTGGGAAGCCAAGGTGGGCAGATCACTTGAGGCTGGGACTTCAAGACCAACCTGGTGAAACCCAATCTCTACTAAAAATACAAAAATTAGCCAGGCGTAGTGGTGTGCACCTGTAATCCCAGCTACTCAAGAGGCTGAGGCACAAGAATCACTTGAACCCAGGGGGTGGAGGTTGCAGCGAGCTAACATTGTGGCACTGCACTCCAGCCTCAGTGACAGAGTGAGACTCTGTCTCAAAAATAAAAAAAAAAAGAGAACATTCCCATTTCGGAAAATTCTCACTTTGCATGTTAGAATATCACAATATTGTCATAATGAACACATATGTAGTAATGATTATATTCTTGGCATTTGTATTAATGAAAAATATTTCTATGAAGATAATATCAGTGTTTTGAACTTTATGATACATGCAGCTCCTATTTTATAAGCTTGGACATGCAGAGCTGCCATGTTTTACACACATGGATGCGTGGACACACACACACACACACACACACGCATACTTGGGCTTAACTTTACCAGTCCCGTGGACAATCCAGCCAACAACGCTCCCTCTCAGTTCCATGACATCCTCAACTCTGATAATCCTTCTCTCCATTCTATTTCCACCATGCATTCCTGGACCACATCATGACATTGGCATTACTCAGAATTCCTTCAACTACACAATCATTCCCTGCTCAGAGTTTCCTTTGGTTTTTCCTGTTCAGTTTCTCTGTGTCATCCATCCCTTCAAGCTCCTGACTTTATTTCAATCATCAAGCTTCTCCCTTTTTCACTTGCTAACTTATGAAGCCTCAGTTCTAAGTAACACTCTTGCTAATACCCTAAACCTCTTTACCTCTCTGTTTTGTTTTATAGACAAACCCCATCTAAGACCTGATTACATAATCGTCAAGAACAAGAGCTTGGGGCAAAATGGTGTATGTCTGTTTTTGATCACTGAGCCTTCTGAGCACCGGTGGAGGCACTGTAGGCAGCAAATACATATTTGCTATGTGAATTTCCCACCCCTAATTATTCTTTTGTCTTTTTTTTTTTTTTTTTTTTTTTTTTTTTTTTTGAGATGGAGTCTCGCTCTGTCACCCAGGCTGGAGTGCAGTGGTGCAATCTCGGCTCACTGCAAGCTCCGCCTCGCGGGTTCACGCCATTCTCCTGCCTCAGCCTCTCTGAGTAGCTGGGACCACAGGCGCCCGCCACGACGCCCGGCTAATTTTTTGTATTTTTAGTAGAGACGGGGTTTCACCGTGGTCTCGATCTCTTGACCTCGTGATCCGCCCGCCTCGGCCTCCCAAAGTGCTGGGATTACAAGCGTGAGCCACCGCACCCGGCCTATTCTTTTGTCTTAAATTTCAACTTTTATTTTAGATTCAGGTGGTACACGTGTAGCTTTGTTACCTGGGTATATTGCGTGATGCTGAGGTTTGGGATGCAATTGATTCCATCACCAAAGAACTGACCATAGTACCCAATAGTTAATTTTTCAACCCTTGCCCTTCTCCTCCTCCCCTTTGGAATCCCCAGTGTCTACTGTTGCCAGCTTTTTTTGTCCATGAGTACCCACTGTTTAGCTCCCACCTATAAGTGAGAACATGTGTTTGTTTTTCTGTTTCTATATTAATTCAGTTAGGATAATGGCTTCCAGCTACATCCATGTTCCTGCAAAGGACATGATTTCATTCTTTTTTATGACTGTATGGTATTCCATTGTGTATATATACCACATTTTCTTCATCCACTCCACTACTGATGGGAACCTAGGTTGATTCCATGTCTTTGCTATTGAGAATCATGCTGTGGTGAACATAGGAGTGCATGTGTCTTTATGGTAGAACAGTTTATTTTCTTTCCTCAGTATTCTTAAATGGGTGAAATTGGATTAAAATGGCCAGCATGAGGAGGCATCAGAATGGGGAAGGTATCACTAGACTAGCTGATGGAGCATGTTTAAAACCTCCGGATTTTTTAAACCAATCCTCTTTCTATACACTCTATTTTCCATGTTTTCTTGAGCTGCTGCCACTTCCCATTTATATCCCTACACATTATCACTGCCTCAAATTTCTGTAGAAAATACTCAAACTGTATTTAAACGCTTTAGAGATGGAATTTCAACAGGCCTGTCACTTTGATTGTGTTTCAGCCAAGGGTAGATTGCTCTAATTACCCACATCTTTTTGGCTGGAGCAGTTTCGATTTTTCTCAATTCCTATTTATATCTTTCTAATGAAAATAACAAGAATACAGCAGCTGAAAAATCATGTCTTTTAATAACACTGTCTCATAATTTTTTATTTCTTAATTCAGTATGTTTGGTATCAAAAACTATTTCTAAGTTGTTCTTTTCCCATTGTGATTTCTCTCCTTTATATATATGTGTGTGTGTGTGTGTGTGTGTGTGTGTGTGTGTAAGAAAAAGTTATAGCTTTGATATCATAGTACAAAAAGAAGCAGAAATCTTCACAAAGCAATTCAGCATCTGTATCTATGCAGGGGAAATACTATAGATAATTGAAGATATTATCTAGGTAGCTTGCAATCAAAATGTATGTTCACCTGAAACTGCTTTGCACTTAATGGCACTATTCTGGTACTTATGCTACTGAACATCTATGTTCCAGTTCTCTTCTTATATTCATCAAAACATTGTAAGTAGAGCCACAAGTTGAATTTCATATGTCCTAGCCAGCTCATCTTTTTAGCATTATAGCTGGACTGTGAAAATATGCTTGTTCCTTGGTCATTTTGACTTCGGTATGAAAGCCTTATGGTACAACCTGATAGTACACTGATACTCTGTGTAAGGCTAGAAGCATATCATCTATTTACTGTATTTTTTGAAACACAAAGTTAACCGTAGCATTTTATAATTCATATAAAGCTTCTCCTTTAAGTTTGAGAGAATGAGAATGTCCTCTCTTAAACATGAACCAAAACATTGAGGGAAATCTTACTATTTCTTTATAAGCTTGCCCTGAGAACCATCTAAATCCCTAACTCTGTAACAGGCCAATGTAACTCATAACCCATTTGAAGCCTATAATCGGAAGACAAAACCTGGGCAGCTCACTCAATAGCAAGTTGTGAAAACATACGATGACATCTAATGTTGGATTTCATCTTCATCAAAGGAGACTGCATGATAGCAGGATGATAGCTTTGGGGTTAGAAACACTTTATAACTACGTGTAACTTTGTGTAAATCACTTTTCCACTTCTTGGACTTTAGTTTTCTTTCTTCACTCAATTAATATTTACTTCCTTGGCAAATAGCAGGTACTAAATGTTTAAATATATTTATAATTATGCCCAGTATCTATCATCATATGAAACTGGTGTGCTTAACAATAACAGTTCAAAAAGAAATATTGTCTCTCCTCTCAAGAAGCACACACCCTAGTGGGACAAATAGAGAAAGCATTGTGTCACTACAGACATGCACATGGAACATGATATAAGAATGCTGCAGGCAAACAATAAGCTGATGATAACTATTTCCAACAGATTGAGTTAAATGAGATTATGTATGTAAAATTGGGCACCTAGTAGTTTTTCCATTTACAATCCATGAATACAAGAAATTCAGGCTCTTTAAAGGATGGATAGGAAATGATGAATGAGAAAGAAAGGAGACAAAGATAAAGGAGGATATGAATAGCTGTGCTGCCTTGCTGCTCCTTCACTACAAAGCTTGCAGCCCTGCACCCCCAACCTGGCTGAGCTGTGTCCCTTACAGTCACCATGCAAGTCTTGATGCCAACTGCACGTAGCATCTATCCTCCAATTAACAAGCAGGTCTGGACTGTGCTCTGACACTGCTTCCAGCAGACGTAAGAGCAAGGAGAGTTTTGTGATGTGGAAACTTATAAATCTTAAATAGCTTAGAGGCAATTTAGCAGTGAAACAGAAAGCCCTGTGATCTCTTCATATTATCCCTTCTGATTCTATGACCTCACAAGTTAAATTGATATCTAATGTGCTGGCATATGTAATAACAAATGCTGTTGGACATGCAGGTTATATCTGAATATTCATTCTGCCTCTGAGCCATTGCCTCCAGTCTCTGCCACAAAGCAACTGCCCCCAATTTGTAATGCATTCATGTTTAGAGCAAACTGGTTCAAGCTTTATCCAAGTCTGCAAAGGAGAATCTCTATTTTGCTCCTCTTGTAATACTCTTGGGTGATGCCTTAATATTGCTGTTCCAGAGACATCCCTGGATCTAGAGAGTCCTTAGGGTTGAATTGGACAGAAGCTGAACTCTCATTGCTAATGTGTCTTGACTTCTGGGGCCCTCCTGAGGAGAAACACCTGGAGCACCACGAGGCAGGTGCCCATGGGCACAGCCTAGCTGCCTGCTTAGCCGGCAAGCTCTTGTACGGAAAGCCACTTCTCATTTCCCTCAGGATTCAAGAGTGCCTACTTTGCATCAGATTAATGGAGGTTTTTCCACACAGAAATAAAATGTGATCTCTGATCATTTAACCATGTGACTCTGAGGAAAAGAAGAATTCTAAAAGTACATTCCAAAATCCTCTCATCACATCAAAGTCTGAAGCATGATATAAAAAGAAGCCTAAATTACCCCCTGAAAGCAGCTGTCGTGAGGTGCTAATTCAGTTACAACTTATTCATATCTATTTCACTTCAGGTTTTGAACATAGAAGTGGCATACATTTCACTCTGTACACTTCACATAAGTACAAGACACTGAAGAAATCTTATTTTGCTGTGTTCATCCCCAAACCACTCAGGGAAAAAAAAATTAGACAAGACAGGGATGCCCTCTCTCACTACTCCTATTCAACATAGTGTTGGAAGTTCTGGCCAGGGCAATCAGGCAGGAGAAGGAAATAAAGGGCATTCAATTAGGAAAAGAGGAAGTCAAATTGTCCCTGTTTGCAGATGACATGATTGTATATCTAGAAAACCCCATCATCTCAGCCCAAAATCTCCTTAAGCTGATAAGCAACTTCAGCAAAGTCTCAGGATACAAAATCAATGTGCAAATATCACAAGCATTCTTGTACACCAATAACAGACAAACAGAGAGCCAAATCATGAGTGAACTCCCATTCACAATTGCTTCAACTTAAGAGAATAAAATACCTAGGAATCCAACTTACAAGGGATGTGAAGGACCTCTTCAAGGAGAACTACAAACCACTGCTCAGTGAAATAAAAGAGGATACAAACAAATGGAAGAACATTCCATGCTCATGGGTAGAAAGAATCAATATCGTGAAAATGGCCATATTGCCCAAGGTAATTTATAGATTCAACGCCATCCCCATCAAGCTACCAACGACTTTCTTCACAGAATTGGGAAAAACTACTTTAAAGTTCATATGGAACCAAAAAAGAGCCCACATTGCCAAGTCAATCCTAAGCCAAAAGAACGAAGCTGGAGGCATCACGCTACCTGACTTCAAACTATACTACAAGGCTACAGTAACCAAAACAGCATGGTACTGGTACCAAAACAGAGATATAGACTAATGGAACAGAACAGAGCCTTCAGAAATAATGCTGCGTATCTACAACTATCTGATCTTTGACAAACCTGACAAAAACAAGAAATGGGGAAAGGATTCCCTATTTAATAAATGGTGCTGGGAAAACTGGCTAGCCATAGGTAGAAAGCTGCAACTGGACCCCTTCCTTACACCTTATACAAAAATTAATTCAAGATGGATTAAAGACTTAAACGTTAGACCTAAAAACATAAAAACCCTAGAAGAAAACCTCAGCAATACCATTCAGGATATAGGCATGGGCAAGGACTTCATGTCTAAAACACCAAAAACAATGGCAACAAAAGCCAAAATTGACAAATGGGATCTAATTAAACTAAAGAGCTTCTGCACAGCAAAAGAAACTACCATCGGAGTGAACAGGCAACCTACAGAATGGGAGAAAATTTTTGCAACCTACTCATCTGACAAGGGGCTAATACCCAGAATCTACAATGAACTCAAACAAATTTACAAGAAAAAACAACCCCATCAAAAAGTGGGTGAAGGATATGAACAGACACTTCTCAAAAGAAGACATTTATGCAGCCAAAATACACATTAAAAATTGCTCATCATCACTGGCCATCAGAGAAATGCAAATCAAAACCACAATGAGATACCATCTCACACCAGTTAGAATGGCCATCATTAAAAAGTCAGGAAACAACAGGTGCTGGAGAGGATGTGAAGAAATAGGAACACTTTTACACTGTTGGTGGGACTGTAAGCTAGTTCAAACATTGTGGAAGTCAGTGTGGCGATTCCTCAGGGATCTAGAACTAAAATACCATTTGACCCAGCCATCCCATTACTGGGTATATACCCAAGGGATTATAAATCATGCTGCTATAAAGACACACATGCACACGTATGTTTATTGCGGCACTATTCACAATAGCAAAGACTTGGAACCAACCCAAATTTCCAACAACGATAGACTGGATGAAGAAAATGTGGCACATATACACCATGGAATACTATGCAGCCATAAAAATGATGAGTTCATGTCCTTTGTAGGGACATGGATGAAGCTGGAAACCATCATTCTCAGCAAACTATCACAAGGACAAAAAACCAAACACCACATGTTCTCACTCATAGGTGGGAATTGAACAATGAGAACACATGGACACAGGAAGGGGAACATCACACACCGGGGACTGTTGTGGGGTGGGGAGAGGGGAGAGGGACAGCATTAGGAGATATACCTAATGCTAAATGACGAGTTAATGGGTGCAGCACATCAACATGGCACATGTATACATATGTAGCAATCCTGCACATTGTGCACATGTACCCTAAAACTTAAAGTATAATAAAAAAAAAATTTAAAAAAAAATTAGACCCTCTAAGGGACTGTAACATTTAGAAACATTTATTATATATGCCCTGAATATTATGAACACCATAGGTCCCTGTGCTTAAATGTTTTCTCTGTATACTTGAAGTAAGAAGGATGGACTTTGAATTCCCTATTTCCTTGCAATTTTTAAGAGCATCAGTTTGCCTGGGTCATCTTATTCCCAGCTTCAATCAAGTGCCAGCACAGTGGATTCCTAATTTGGTTATACATTAGAATCATCTGGGGAGCTTTTTATTAAAACAATTCTGATGCCCAGATCACAGCCCACACAATTAAATTACAATGTCCACGTTGGCAGCCAGAAATCAATCAGTAGTTTTTAAAGGTCCCAAGGTGTTTCAAATAGCCATCAAAATTTGGGAACTATTTGGGTACAAAAGTTCGTGCTCAAATGGTTGATAACTAGTAATATAAATTAATTGATGGGTTAGAAGGTGAGTTGATGGGGGAAGACAGAATGAATGGGAGAATTATTTATTTAGAAACCCTGAGTTCAAGATTGGCCGGGCACAGTGGCTCACGCCTGTAATCCTAGCACTTTGGGAGGCCAAGGCGGGTGAATCACGAGGTCAGGAGATCGAGACCATCCTGGCTAACACAGTGAAACCCCATCTCTACTAAAAATACAAAAAATTAGCTGGGTGTGGTGGCAGATGCCTGTAGTCCCAGCTACTCGGGAGGCCGAGGCAGGAGAATTGCGTGAACCCAGGAGGTGGAGCTTTCAGTGAGCCGACATCACGCCAGTGCCCTCCAGCCTGGGCGACAGGGCGAGACTCCATCTCAAAAAAAAAAAAAAAAAAAAAAGAAATGAATGATCTAGCCTTTTTATTTGTGTGTAACCTTGAGCAAGCAAGTCAAAAGCTGAATGAATCTATTTCCTTTTCTATCCGATAGAGACGATATCGTCCTGCCAGGTAACGTCATAATTTTAGCCACTATTGCCACATTTACTTCCTAACCACCCCACTTTTCTCCAGATCGGCACCCCTTTAGGGCAATGTATTCAACATCTTCAGAATCTCTACTGTTTAGAAATACTGCCCTCTTTTCTTCTCAGGACAACCAAGGAATGGTTTACTGTGTCCTTGGCCTTAAGAATATCATCTCAGCTCATGACTACACACCTCAGCATAGCCCAGACCCTCACATCCCCCTATTGCTGATACATAAACCAAAGCGGTATAGGATGTTATGCAAAGTACCGCTGTGCTTTGTTCCTTGCAGTCAAAGTTTTCCATTTACAGAGGCTTGAGGGATAAATACACTTGAAAAAAGATAAAATCCTCGTGACCAGCTGGTCTCCAGATCCGCTGGGACAGAGCCCAAGGAATCACTTGAATTTTCAATAAGATGAATTTAAGTTTAATATAAAGATAAATGTCCTAGGAGGAAAGGTTATTTACACTTTAAAAACAAAGGATGTGATACCCATTTCAGATCTGTATTGTAAGTAATTTTTTCTTAGCATATGGAAGAAAAACGATCCTTGAAGGGTAGTGGTTAAAAACACGGATTTGGGGGCCAAACAGAACTGAGTTTTTATCTTGGCTCCACCACTGGCTGGTTTAAGCAAGTTGCTTAACCTCTCAAAGCCTAACTACCATTTCCTTATCTGTGGGATTAGGGGACCAATACCTATGTCACAAAGGCTGTGAAGAATAGGGTGGCCACGTGATTTACCATTTACACCAGATACTTTTGAGAGTGAAAGGGGGCACTACAATAATTAATGGGTTTTAATTAATCTGTCATGGAGCTAAACCTGATCTGTCCCTGCAAACTTGGGTCAGCCCACATAGTGAGCATCCCAAAAAATGGCTGGGTTATTCACATTACTCTGTTGAATACCATAGGAAGCCTTTATACATTAGATAGATGTGAAATCAGGGTAAAATGTTGAAATGAGTCAAGTTGGAATTCAATATCCCCAATTCAGCTTGTATGTTGATTCCTTGTCAGGGCATTTCTGATGCCAAGTCACCCAGCCGTGTAGGTTTATTGAGTTAAATCAGAATTAAGAGAAATGTTAGATATTTTCACACTTCTTGCAGACATATATAAATCATCATTTTTTAAAGTTTGGCAAAAAGACCTTAGAAATGAGGTCCTAAAAAATATGAATTTACTGCTCATATTTTACAGTTTAAGAAATATCTTCAGAGAAAAGCCTTCATCTCCCCATATTCTTCTCACAGTGAGAATCAGAGAGCAAAGCATAACTACAGGACTGTTTTCACTAGATTGCTATATTACATTTCGCTTTGTAATATATAATAACTGCTGTTACAAAAAGACCTGAAACTTTTAGGATTACATTGATGAAGACATGGACTTGTCTTAGCTGGCTTCCTGAAAGCCTCTTTGAACACAGATGTGTCTTCTCTAAGCAATGCAAAATGTGGTAGCCTAATGCCACCCCTGAGCTTGCTCTCTCAGCTGAGAAAAATGCATAACCCCGGGCTGCTATTTCTGTGTCTTCAGCCCTGAATCCAGAATCAAATGTGATTTTCTCCAGTTGGTTTACTGTCTTATAGAAGCATTCCATGTCTTACAGTGTGGTTGGATGCTAGAGAGCGATCTACTGCACGTAATCTAAAATTAAACATAAAACACTTGGAGTATCAGTTGACATCTTGGATTTCCCAGCTATTGTCTTATGTTGTTAGAGATGAGAAATTATTATAAAATTAGAGTACTGAAGAATTATACTGGAAAAGGCTACCATCACATTACCTACTAAATAACTAGTCCTACAGAGGCAAAAAAAAAAAAAAACCACAAAAAAAAAAAAAAAACTTTGCTGATACTTTTCTAAGCAAAGAGAAAAAGGAAAAAGGGAAAAAACGTATTTATAAAAAAGAAAAATAAAGACCTTCTCTGGGCAAATTGCTTAGCCTCTTCAAGTCTCAATTTCCTGTCTATAAGATGTGAATATTATTGTCTACTTCACGTGGCTACTGTGAAAATTAAACAAATTAATATAATGTTTGTTCCACATGATGGGCTTTCAATACCTGATCATCTTTACTAAGCCCCTTCTTTGTATTTTAAGTTTTAGAAGTTGCCACAGAGATGCCTCTTTCAGTTGCCTGCCTGACTGGGGTTAATGTGGACTTTCCCCCCAGCATGTACTTTTATAATGTACTGAGGTAAGAGTGTCACAGATGTTTTTCTAGATACATTTCTGTGTATTGACATTTTTATCTTCTTCCTGTGTTTCTGACATTGAGAATAGTGGTTCCAAAAATATGAAAAAACAAATAGCACAGCTTAAGGTCAAATATAATGTTAGTTAAACCTGAATTTATTATAAGACACTTTCTCTATTCAAAAAGAGTAAGTTCTTGAGTATCAGTTCAACAGAAAACATTATATTCAGACTTTAGTATACATAAGAATCTTGAGGACTATAAAGTGCAAATTCTCAGCCTTCCTAATAAAATCTGATTCATTCTGTCTGGAGCAGAGTTCCAGGAATCTGCATTTTTGCAAGCCCCTCAGGTAGTCCTGGGATGATACTTGGAGAAAAATCTCTCTTTGATGTGCCAGGTCCTCTGTTTGGGATTCATCTCAGAGTCCTGGTGTGCTCATAGTTCTCCAAACCTGGGATATATAATCAGATGATTAACACACTGCAATTAACACTAATGGAGTTGTATACTGAGTGCTATAGAGAAATAGAAGCAAAAATGACTAAGTGCCCAAGATCATAGACAAATCTTTGAGAAATTATTCTACAAAAATTATTTTAGATAACTTGTAGTTTTCTTATTTCTCTCTCAAAGTAACAGACATCATAAAACCAAAAGAAATGTCTATGGATCTCCTGGGTTATATCAATAAATCATTCCCAGCCAGGTGCTAAATTTTTTTAAACAGCTGCAAGTCTCCCACCCAACAAGTAGAAAGCAGTCCAGGATTTAGCACATTGGCTGTATATCTACTATGTAGCAGGCACTTTATCTCAATAAGGTCAGTGTCTCACAATCTGTCAACCTGTAGCCATACTCCAAACTGCATGAAGAGTGAACAACCTAAAATATTGGTAAGTTCTTAATAAGGTGCCAAGATTCTCCATTGCAAAAGTAAAGCATGTATTATATTATAATTGCTTATCTATTTTCTGTACTCCTCTGTAGATTATAAGTCCTGTGAGAGAAGATATTATGTCTTGCCCATTGCTGTATCTTCAATCCCTAGAACAGTGCCTAGCACCATAAATAGTTATAATGGATTAATGGAAAATACCTTTAATGGTTTATCCTGTGTAAAGAATAAATTCCAAGCTCTTTAAGTACAATATATGCAAGGCTCTGGATTCCTCTCTCTAGCTGCATTTCTTATTCTTCTGCCTTTCGATTCAGCCTCAGGTCTCTCCATACTTCCTACTCTGTGTCAGCTGTGTGCCTTCATTGTCCCCTTTTCCTCTGCTTGAAAGGTCATTTCCTCACCTGGCTAATTCCTACACATCTTTCTCGCATCATTTCTGCCCTCTCCAACGTTTTTGTAATTTAAGAATTCAGAAAATAAAAAGACCCTAGTCCTGTATTGAAAGAGTATAATAAATTTCTGTTGATAGCTTTTTTGTTGTTTTTTGAGATGCAGTCTTGCTCTGTCACCCAGGCTGGAGCGCAGTGGCACAACCTTAGGTCACTGCAACCTCCGCCTCCTGGGTTCAAGCGTTTCTCCTGCCTCAGTCTCCTGAATAGTTGGGATTACAGGTGCCTGTGACCACACCCAGCTAATTTTGTATTTTGATTAGAGACGGGATTTCACCATGTTGGTCAAGCTGGTCTCAATCTCCTGACCTCATGATCCACCCCCCTCGGCCTCCCAAAGTGCTGGGATTATAGGCGTGAGCCACCTCAATGGTAGCTCTTTCTTATGACAGAAGTTTCTCAACAGAGTACTTTCTTCTGAAAGCAGTATCATTTTTCCATATTTAATCTCCACAAGAACCACTTTCAAAAAATAACAGTAACCTAGCACTTTAAAGAACTAAAAATAAAAAGAGTAAACAAACAAGATTTATTATTTTAGAAAATCTAGCTCGTTCTTACATGAGTAGCTTTTGAGATGGAAAATACTTTTAAATCAAGATTTTGGTTTTGGCTTACACTCCCAGCCTACTCTTTGGGTTATTTTCAGTTCTTCTTCATTTACCTTAAGAATATGTTCACCTAATTGCACTACTGAATCAGATAGCAAATCAATCCTTCTGATAAAGTTAAAACAGTTAAATTTTAATTCAGAAGATATTGGCTGCCAGTTTAAAAAATGTGTATCATGATATGTTTCTGAAGACAAAGTCATTGTGATACCACATACAAGTTTTGATTCTAGATATTTTTCTGCCCATGTGTTCCTCTACAGTGAAGCCTAAAGAGTCATCCTCCAACCATGACAACCCTTCACCATTATAATGGAACAAGTCCCAGATGAGAACAACAGCCATCTCAGGCAGTCACAATTTTCTGCAGTAGAAGTTCAACAAGAGCCTCTGATGGATACAAAACACTGTGTTGGGAGCTGCGGTGACAAGATCAAAGGGACATAGATGACTCAAGAGTCATAACAAAAGATGCGAACAAACATCACCAGTCAGAGGTACAAGGTGATCAGAGGCATGATGAAGGTCTAAGTTTTCAGGAAAAGGAGCAGCTACTTCCAGTTGGTAGATCATTAAGGAAATGCTGCAAAAGGAATTGAACTTCAAACTGTACCTTGGAGATGGGGATTGAGTATGGACAGAAGAAGATGAAATGAGGACTGTTGTTGAGCTGAGAGCTAATAAATCAGCTTTCTATTTCATTTGTTCATTCATCCATTTTACAAATATTAATCAAATATCTTCTATGTGCCACATTATACTATGCTCTAAGTATGATGTTGTGAAAAAAGACACAGCCCGTAACTTAATGGTGCTTAAAAGTCTAATATCATCTATCCACCTGCTTTTTCTTAGGCCTTAATATTTTACTTTGAAAATCCAGGAAGTATACAATTTTGGAACTCATCAGAACATAGACTGAATAGTCCAGGGCAGACCATATGACTTGCTAATTGGTTACATATAAGTCATCACCATAGATTTGGGACCAAGTTTTATACTTATATTTGGAAATATTGGGAACAAAAGATAAAAACTGGAAAGTTTCATTTGTTTGCTTACATTCCAAGCATAACAAGCTATTAATAGAACTTCTATTAGAACCCACTAGACTCTGTGTTACTGACTTTTAAAAAAGTGAGCCAACAATATCCTTGATGAACATTAATGCAAAAATCCTCAACAAAATACTTGCAAACCAAATCCAGCAGGATATCAAAAAGTGAATCCACCATGATCAAGTAGGATTTATCCTTAGAATACATGGTTGGTTCAACATCTGCAAATCAGTTAATATGATTCATTACATAAACAGAACTAAAATGAAAACCACATGATTATCTCAATAGATACAGATAGATCTTTTGATAAAATTCAATACCCTGTCATGTTAAAAAAAAAAAAAAAAAAAAAAACTCAGCTCACTGCAACCTCCTCCTCCCTGGTTCAAGTGATTCTTCAGCCTCAGCCTCCTGAGTAGCTGGGACTGCAGGCATGTGCCACTGTGTCTGGCTAATTTTTGTATTTTTAGTAGAGACAGGGTTCCACCATGTTGGCAAGGCTAGTCTTGAACTCCTGAGCTCAGGTGATCCAGCATGGTTGACACAGCAAGACTCCGTTTAAAAAAAAAAAAAAAGAACACCTCAGTAAACTAGGTATTGGAGGACTATGCCTCAAAATCATAAGAGCCGTCTAGGATGAACCCACAGCTAACATCATACTGACATACAGAATGGGCAAAAGCTGGAAGCATTCCCCTTGAAAACCAGCACAAGACAAGGATGTCCTCGCTCACCACTCCTATTCAACATTGTATTAGGAGTCCTGGCCAAAGCAATCAGGCAAGATAAAGAAATAAAGTGCATCCAAATATGAATATAGGAAGTCAAATGATCCATGTTTGTAGACAACATGATTCTATATATAGAAAACCCCATAGCCTTGGCCCAAAAGCTCCCTCAGCAGATAAACAATGTTAGCAAAGTATCAGGATAAAAAACTCAATGGACAAAACTCACTAGCATTCCAATATACCAACAACAGCCAAATCAGAAAAGCAATCCCATTCACAATTGCTACAAAAAGAATAAAAAACACAGGAACATAGCTAACCAGGGAGGTGAAAGATCTCTACAATGAGAGATACAAAACGCTGCTCAAATAAATCAGGGATGACACAAACACATGGAAAAACATTCCATGCTCATGGACAGGAAGAATCATTATCATTAAAATTACCATACTGGCCAAAGCAGTATTATAGATTCAATGCTATTCCTATTAAACTACCAATAACATTATTCACATAACTAGAAAAAAAGTATTTTAAAATTCATATGGAACCAAAAAAAAAGCTCAAATAACAAAGGCAATTCTAAGCAAAAAGACTAAAGCTGGTGGCATCATGCTACCTGACTTCAACCTATTCTACAGGGCTATGGTAACCAAAACAGCATGGTATTGGTACAAAAACAGACACAAAGACCAACTGAACAGAATAGATAGTCCACAAATAAGGCTACACACCTGCAACAATCTGATTTTTTACAAAGCTGACAAAAACGAGCAATGGGGAAAGGACCTCCCATTTAATAAATAGTGCTGAGATAACTGGCTAGCCATATGTGGAAGATTGAAACTGGACCCCCTTCTTTATATGATATATAAAAATCAACTCAAAATATATTAAAGACTTAAATATAAAATCCAAACTATAAAAACCCTGGAAGATAACCTAGGCAATACTATTCTGAACATAGGAACTGGCAAAGATTCCATGATGAAGATGCTAAATGCAGTTGCAACAAAAGCAAAAATTGACGAATTGGATCTAATTGAACTAAAGAGCTTCTGCATAGCAAAAGAAAATATCAACACAGTAAACACAACCTACAGAATAGGAGAAAATATTTTCAAACTATGCATCTGACAAAGGACTAATATCCAGCATCTATAAATAAATGTACAAGAAAAATAACCCCATTAAAAAGTAGGCAAAGGACAGGAACAGGCACTTTTCAAAAGAAGACATACATGTGGCCAAGAAGCATATAAAAAAAGTCCAATATCACCAATCATTACAGAAATGCAAATTAAAACCACAGTGAGGTACCACCTCACACCAATCAGAATGGCTATTATTAAAAAGTAAAAAATAACAGACGCTGGTAAAGTTGCAGAGAAAGGAGATGCTTATACCCTGTTGGTGGGAGAGTAACTTAATTCAACCATCAAAAGCAGTGTAGCAATTCCTCAAAGAGCTATAAACAGAACTGCCATTCGACCCAGCAATCCTATTCCTGGGTATATACCCAAAGAAATAAAATCATTCTACCATAATGACACAGGGATGCGTAGATTCATTGCAGCACTATTCACAATAGCAAACACATGGAATAAACCAAAATGCCCATCAACGGCAGACTGGGTAAAGAAAATGTGGTACATATATACCATGTGGTACATATATACTGTACAGTCATAAAAAAGAATGATACCATGTCCTTTGCGAGAACATGGATGGAGGTGGAGGCCATTATCCTTAGCAAACTAATGCAGACACAGAAAAACAAATGCCACATGTTCTCACTTATAAGTGGGAGCTAAATGAGGAGAACACAGGGACCCTATGAGGAGAACAGCAGAACAACAAGGGCCTACTTGAGGATGGAAGGCAGGAGGAGGGAAAGGATCAGAAAAAATAACCATTGGGTACTAGGCCTAGTACCTGGGTGATAGAATAATCTGTACAAGAAACTCCCGTGACATGATTTTAACTATATCACAAAACTTGCACATGTACCCCTGAACCTAAAATAAAAGTTTAAAATAAAAAAGAGGGCCAAATTAAATTATTAAAATTAAAATAATTTTTTTTCTTTTTGAAGTTTTAAGACACATCAGTTAGGAAGCCTGGAGGCATCTTAGATGGCAGACATAAGCCTTTTATGTTAAATGTAAATAATTGTTAATTACGCAAGTAAACTAAAAGACAGATATTGACAGAGTAGATTTAAAAACATGATACAATTATATGCTGTCTACCAGAAACTTCAAATATAACAATATACGCACACTGAAATGAAAAGGAGGGGAAGAGATATATCATGTAAACATTAATCAAAAGAAAGCAGGAGTGACTATGTTACTATCAGATAAAAACACAGACTTCAGAGAAAAAAAAATTACCAGATACTTAGACATCCCAGAGTCAAAATGTCATAAAAGGGCCAATTTACCAAGAAAATATAGCAATCCTACATGTACACGTACCAAATACAGATCCTCAAAACATGTCAGACAGAGACTAATAGAACTGAAAGGAGAAATAGACAAATCATAAATCCATTCTTTATACAAAAATTTACTCAAACAGGTCATGGACTTAAGTGTGAAGTATAATACCATAATTTTTTTAGGGAAAAAAACCCTGGAAGTTTAACTTTTAAATCATGCATAAGCCCTTTATGGATAAAATTATAAATACTTTAAAACCATTAAAAATAGAGACATCTGCTTATCACAGACAACAAAATATCAATTCTCCCAAAATTTCTATATGGCTTCAAATCAATCCCTCTCAAAATAAAAGAGAAATTATTATTTTTGTTCTTGTTTTTGTTGTGTTGCTGTTTAGAAACTAGAGGAGATAATTCTTGTTACTTGAGAATTACAAAGAACCAAGAATAATGAAGATACTTAAAAGGAGAAAAAATAAGTGGTCAATTTGTCCTATTAGATAGCAAAATGTATTATGTGATTGTGACAAGAGAATGTGATTTTGTCTTAAGTATGGATAAATTAGCCAATAAAATAGAATTGCACATTCAGAAACAGAGCCACTTAAACTTGATACATGAAGAAGCAGCACTGCCAATCAGTGAAGAAAGGTAAAACAATTCATTAAATTTTTTGACCATTGGCTATTAAAATGGAGGGTGGAATGGAGAATGGAGTTAGATGGTCTAATATCTACATCAAATCAATTCCAGGGTGATTAAAGATTTGTCAATGATAAACTTTAAATTTTAGAATAAAATACAAACTAATATGTTTCTGTTCTTAGTGAAAAGAAAGATTTCATAAATACCAAGCAAAAACTTCAGGATAGGCTGGGCACAATGGCTCATGCCTGTAATCCCAGCACTTTGAGAGACCGAGGCAGGTGGATCACTTGAGGCCAGGAGCTTGAGGCCAGCCTGGGCAACATGGCGAAACCCTGTCTCTACTAAAAATACAAAAATTAGCCAGGCGTGGTGGCACATTCCTGTAATCTCAGCTATTTGGAAGGCTGAGGCACGAGAATTGCTTGAACCAGGAGTTGGAAGTTGCACTGAGCCAAGATCGCACCACTGCACTCCAGCCTGGGTGACAGAGTGAGACTCTGTCTCAAAAACAGAAACAAAGAGAAAAATATTTCAGGATAATTGTTACCTGGAAAATAGGCATAATAATGAGTCACACAGATTCAAATGCCTTGGTAATGAACTAATTCTTTTTTTTTTTCAACTTTTATTTTAAATTCCAGGGTACATGTATAGGATGTGCAGGTTTTTTACATAGGTAAACAAGTGCCATAGTGGTTTGCTGCAAAGATCATCCTATCACATAGGTATTAAGCCCAGCATCCATGAGCTATTCTTCCTGATGCTCTCTCTCCCCCCATCCCCACCAACAGACCCCAGTGTATGTGGTTTCCCCACATGTGTCCCTATGTTCTCATCATTTAACTCCTACTTATAAATGAGAACATGGAGTGTTTGGTTTTCTATTCCTGCATTAGCTTGCTGAGGATAACAGCTTTTAGCTCCTTCCATACCCCTGCAAAGGACATGATCTCACTCCTTTTTATGGGTGCATAGTATTCCACATTATATGTACCACATTTTCTTTATTCAGTCTACCATTGATGGGCATTTGGGCTGATTCCATGTCTTTGCTATTGTGAATAGTGCTGTCATGAACATACATGTGCATGTATCTTTATAATAGAATAATTTATATTCCTTTGGGTATATATCCAGTAATGGGATTGCTGGGTCAAATAGCATTTCTTGTTCTAGGTCTTTAAGGTATTGCCACACTGTCTTCCACAATGTTGAACTAATTTACACTCCCATCAACAGTGTAAAAGTGTTCTTCTCGGCAACCTTGTCAGCATCTGTTGTTTCTTGACTTTTTGATAACCGCCATTCTGTCTGGCATGAGATGGCATCTTATTTTGGTTTTGATTTGCATTTCTTTAACGATCAGAGATGTTGAGCTTTTTTTCATATGTTTGGCCCCATGAATGCCCTCTTTTGGGAGATGTCTGTTCATATCCTTTGCCTACTTTTTAATGGGATTGTTTTTTTCTTGTAATTTTTTGTAAGTTCCTTGTAGACCTTGGATATTAGACCTTTGTCAGATGGATAGATGACACAAATTTTCTACCATTATGTAGATTGTCTGCTCACTCTGATGATAGTTTCTTTTGCTTGCAGAAACTCTAGTTTAATTAGATCCCATTTGTCAATTTTTGCTTTTGTTGCAATTGCTTTTGTCATTTTTGTCATGAAATCTTTACCCATGCCTATGTCCAGAGTGGTATTACCTAGATTTTCTTCTATGGTTTTTATAGTTTTGGATTTTATATTTAAGTCTTTAATCCATATTCATTTTTGTATACTATGTAAGGAGGGAGTCCAGTTTCAATCTTCTGCGTATAGCTAGCCAGTTCTCCCAGCACCATTTATTAAATAGGGGATCATTTTCTCATTGCTTTTGCCAGGTTTGTCAAAGATTAGATGGTTGTAGGAGTGTGGCCTTATTTCTGAGTTCTCTATTCAGTCCCATTGGTCTATGTGTCTGTTTTGTACCAGTACAATGGTGTCTTGGTTACTGTAGCCTTGTAGTATAGTTTGAAGTTGGGTAGCGTGATGCTTCTAGCTTTGTCGTTTCTGTTTACGATTGTCTTGGCTATTTGGGCTCTTATTCCATATGAATTTTAAAATAGATTTTTTTTCTAATTTGTCAAAAATGGCACTGGTAGTTTAATAGGAATAGCATTGATAAATTACTTTGGCCAGTAAGGCCATTTTCACAATATTGATTCTTTCTATACATGAGCGTGGAATGTTTTTCCATTTCTTTGTGTCCTGATTTCCTTGAGCAGTGGTTTGTAGTTCTTTTTGAATAGGACCTTCACTTCCCTTGTTAACTGTATTCCAAGGCATTTTATCATCTTTGTGGCAATTGTGAATGGGAGTTCATTCATGATTTGGCTCTCTGATTGTCTGTTGTTGGTGTATAGGAATGCTAGTGATTTCTGCACATCAATTTCATATCCTGAAACTTTGCTGAAGTTGCCTATCAGCTTAAGAAGATTTTAGGCTGAGAAAATAGAGTTTTCTAGATAGAGGATCATGTCATCTGCAAACAAAGATAATTTGACTTCCTCTATTTTCATTTGAATACGCTTTCTTTCTTTCTCTTGCCTGATTACCCTAGCCAGAACATCCTATACTATGTTGTATACGAATGGTGAGAGAGGGCATCCTTATCTTGTCCTGATTTTCAAGGGGAATGCTTCCAGCTTTTCCCTATTCAGTATAATATTGGCTGTGGGTTTGTCATATATAGCTCTTACAATTTTGAGGCATGGTCCTTCAATACTTAGTTCATTCAGGGTTTTTAACATAAAGGGATGATTGTTAAGGACAAACCACCCCAAAAAGCTTCTTGGTATTGCCAACACTCCCTGCAAACCTCTCTGTGCTACCTACCCTTCCCTCAAAACTTTTTACATTTCTAAGCCCTTATCTAAGTGCCATGGTGAAGCCAACAGACTTTACCTATCAGGTCTTGCTACAATAAACAAACCCCAATTACAAACCATCCAGACCACACAGAGGGAGACGGTGGGAAGCATAAACAAACTTTACCTACTCCCTCCTGTAAGTTCCTTCATCTAGCTGCTACCATAAACATCACAAGGTGACAGATGGCAAAGTTAACCAATAAATGACCCCAGAATCTCTCTACCCAATACAAACCCATCATCTTGTAAGCCCAGGGCTGTCTCCTCTGTCTGTAATGGAACAGCCGGCAGGTTAAATAAAGGCTTGCCTGAACTTGGGTCTCTCTCTCTCTCTCTCATCCTTTCTCTTGGCTGACCTTACAATGACAAATTTGATTGAAGGCCTTTTCTGCATCTATTGAGATAATTGTGTGGTTTTTGTTGTTAATTCTGTTTATGTGATGAATTATCTTTATTAATTTGCATATGTTGAACCAACCTTGCATCCCAGGGATGAAGCCGACTTGATTTTGGTGGATAAGCTTTTTGATGTGCTGCTGGATTCGGTTTACTAGTATTTTATTGAGGATTTTTGCATCAATGTTTGTCAGGGATACTGGCCTGAAGTTTTCTTTTTCTGTTGTGTCTCTGCCAGGTTTTGGTATCAGGATGATGCTGACCTCATACGATGAGTTAGGGAGGAGTGCCTTGTTTTCAAATTTTTGGAATAGTTTCAGTAGAAATGGTACTGGCTCTTCTTTGTACCTCTGGTAGAATTCAGCTGTAAATCCATCTGGTCCTGGGGTTTTTTGGTTGGTAGAGTATTTATTACTGCCTCAATTTCAGAACTCATTACTGGTCTATTCAGGAATTCAGTTTATTCTTGGTTCAGTCTTGAGGGGATGTACATGTCCAGGAATTTACCCATTTATTCTAGATTTTCTAGTGTAGGTACATAGAAGTGTTTATAGTGTTGTCTGATGGTTGTTTGTATTTCTGTGGGGTCACTGGTGATATCCCCCTTGTATCTGATTGTATCTATTTGATTCTTCTCTTTTTTCCTTATTAGTCTATCTAGTAGTCTATTTTCTCAATTTTTGCAAAAAACCAGCTCCTGGATACACTGATTTTTTAAGGGTTTTTCTTGGCCCTATCTCTTCCAGTTTTGCTCTGATCTTGATTATTTCTTGTCTTCTGCTAGCTTTGAGGTTTGCTGTTGGTTCTCTGGTTCTTTCAGTTGAGATGTTAGGTTATTGATTTGAGATCTTTCTAGCTTTTTGATGTGGGCATTTAGTGCTATAAATTTCCCTCTTAACAGTGCTTTAGTTGTATCCCAGAGATGCTGGTACATTCTCTCTTTGTTGTCATTAGTTTAAACAAACTTCTTGATTTCTGCCTTAATTTCATTATTTTCCCAGGAGTCCTTCAGGAGCAGATTGCTCAATTTCCATGTAGTTTTGTGGTTTTGAGTGAATTTCTTAATCTGGAGTTCTATTTTGATTGTGCTGTGGTCTGAGGGATTGTTATGATTTCAGTTCTTTTGCATTTGCTGAGGAGTGTTTTACTTCTGATTACGCGACCAATTTTGGAGTAAGTGCCATTTGGCCATGAGAAGAATGTATATTTTGTTGTTTGGGGGTGGAAAGCTCTGCAGATATTTATCAGGTCTGCTTGATCCAGAGCTCAGTTCAGGTCCTGAATATCTTTGTTAATTTTCTGTCTCAACGATCTGTCTAGTATTGTCAGTGGGGTGTTATTATGTGGGAGTCTAAGTCTCTTTGTAGGTCTCTAAGAACTTGCTTTATGAATCTAGGTGATCCTGTATTGGGTGCATCTATACTTAGGACAGTTAGCTCTTCTTGTTGAGTTGAACCCTTTACCATTATGTAATGCCCTTCTTTGTCTTTTTTGATCTTTATTGGTTTAAAGTCTGTTTTGTCAGCAACTAGGATTGTGACTCCTTTTTATTCTGCTTTCCATTTGCTGGGTAAATTTTCCTGCATCCCTTTATTATGTGTGTCTTTGCACATGAGATGGGTCTCTTGAAGACAGCATACCAATGGGTCTTGGCTCTTAATCCAGCTTGCCATACTGTAATGTTTAATTGGGACATTTAGTCCATTTACATTTAAGGTTAATATTGTTACATGTGAATTTGATCATGTCATTATCATTGCTAGCTGGTTATTTTGCAGACTTGTTTATGTGGTTGCTTCACAGTATCACTGGTTGGTGTACTTCATTGTGTTTTTGTAGTGGCTGGTGATGGTTTTTCCTTTGCATATTTAGTGCTTCCTTCAGGAGCTCTCACAAGGCAGGCCCAGTGGTGACAAATTCCTTCAGCATTGCTTATCTGAAAGGAACATATTTCTCCTTCACTTATGAAGCTAAGTTTGGCCAGATATAAAATTCTGGGTTAGAAATTCTCTTCCCTAAGAATGTTGAATATTGGCCCCCACTCTCTTCTGGCTTGTAGTTTTTTCACTGAGAGGTCCACTGTTAGTCTGATGGGTTTCCCTTTGCAGGAGACTTGGCCTTTCTCTCTGGCTGCCTTTAACATTTTTTCTTTCATTTCAACCTTGGAGAATCTGATGATTATGTGTCTTGCGGTTGATCTTCTCATGGAGTATCTTACTGGGGTTCTCTGCATTTCCTGAATTTGAATACTGGCCTGTCTTGCTAGGTTGGTAAGTTCTCCTGTATGAAATCCTAAAGTATGATTTGTAACTTGGTTCTGTCCTCTCCATCTCTCTCATGTACCCCAATTAGTCATAGGTTCAGTCTTTTTACACATTCCCATATTTCTTGGAGGTTATGTTTGTTCCTTTTAATTCTTTTTTCTCTATTCTTGCCTGCCTGTCTTTTTTCAGAAAGATAGTCTTCAAGCTCTGATATTCTTTCCTCTGCATGGCCTATTCTGCTATTGATACTTGTGATTGCATTGTGAAATTCTCATCTTGTGTTTTTTAGCTCCACCAGGTTAGTTATGCTCCTCTCTAAACTGGCTATTCTAGTTATCAACATCGGTATTGTTTTATCATGATTTTTTGCTTCTTTGCACTGGGTTAGAACATGCTCCTTTAGCTCACTGAAATTGGTTATTACCCACCCTGAGAAGCCTACTTCTGTCAATTCAGCCATCTCAGCCTCAGCCCAGTTCTGTGCCCTTGCTGGAGAGGTGTTGCAGTCATTTGGAGGAGAAGAGGCACTATGGCTTTTTGAGTTTTCAGCATTTTTGCATTGATTCTTTCTCATCTTTGTGGGCTTATTCACCTTTGGTCTTTGAGGCTCCTGACCTCAGAATGGGTTTTTGGGGGGTCTTTTTGTTGATGTTGTTGTTGATTTCTGTTTGTTTTTAACAAACACGCCACTGACTGTTAGCAACCGTAGGGCTGCTGCAGTTTGCCGGGGGTCCGCTCCAGACCGTAGTCACCTTGGTCCCTCCCACATCTGGAGCTATCACCAGTGAAGGCTATGAAATAGCAAAGGTGGCAGCCTTCTCCTTCCTCTGGGAGCTCTGTCCCAGAGGGGCACAGACCTGATGCCAGCCCGAATGCTCCTGTAGGTGTCTGGAGACCCCTGCTGGGAGGTTTCACCCAGTCAGGAGGAATGGGACCAGGGACTCACTTAAAGAAGTAGTCTGGCTGCCCCTTGGCAGAGCAAGTGCACTGCACCTGGGGAAACACTACTCTTCCAAACTACCCATTACAGTTGTCTAGAAATAGCTGACTCTCATTAATTGGTAGCTTTGCTTGTTATTCTAGGACTTGACTTTACCTTCTGATTTTAAGATAAACATAAATTTATTCATGCATTCCACAAACATGTAATCATACTATTTTCTTAGGTGTTAGAAATACAGCATGAGAGAGAAAGGCAGGGGTTGGAAAGAGCTCTACTACACCAGATTATAGAGTCTGGCATCAGTAGACAATTATAGGTACAAGGAAATGCAGTGAGGTGTGAGTGTTTGATATAGTTTGGATGTCCCCTACCAATCTCATATTGAGAGTTAATATCCATTGTTGGAGTTGGGGTCTTGCGGGAAGTCACTGGATCATGGGGGCAGATTTTTCATCAGTGGTTTAGCACCATCCCCTTGGTGCTGTCCTTTCAATAGCAAGTGAGATCTTGTCAGATCTGGTTGTTGAAAAGTATATGGCACCTCCCTCACTCTCTCTCTTGTTCTTGCAATGTAATATGCTGGCTCTCCCTTTGCCTTTGCCATGATTTCAAGTTTCCTGAGGCCTCACCAGAAGCCAAGCAGATGCCTGGCACCATGCATCCCATGCAGCCTGCAGAACCATGAGCCAATTAAACCTCCTTCCTTTATAAAATACCCAGTCTCAGGTATTTTGTTATAGCAATGCAAGAATGGCCTAACACAGCATTCTTGCAGAAGTTCTTTACAGAGCATTATTGAGTAAAATTGTAGGAAAGACTTCAATAATGAGAAGGTTTATAAACTGAACCCTAGAAGTTCAATAAATGGTCACCAGATAGACAAGGCTGAGGATGGTGCTACGAGCTGAGAAAACAGAGGGAGCAAAGGCACAGAGGCATTCAACAGCATAGTGCACTCGGAGAGCTACAGTGGTTCAGAATGACTAAATTACAGCATGCTAACTGTGTGTGTTAAGGTCTATGGCTAGAGAGGCAGAGAGAGACCAGACAGTGTAAACCATATTAAAACTTTGGAAGTTATCCAGCCGTTCAGAGGCTTCCACAGCGGGGTGTATCCGCCGCCAGTGCTGTGGTATACAGTGCTGAAATGTTGGAAGTAAATATTTAAATGTCTAACTACATTATAGTAATACCATCATTTTGATTTATGTGTATCTTATATTTGTGTGGTAATACATGTTGACAGTTTTTAAGCGAAGATATATATATGCATATGTTGACGTTTTTTCTTTATTGAAGAGGTACATTATGTACCTACAAAATTTGAAGACTACTGCTAAATTATTAAGCAGGGCCACAAAGTAATAAGATGTGTGTATTAAAAAGCTTTCATGGTAGGGGGAGGTGGGCAGCATAGAGTATAGGTTAGAGAAGGAAGAACAGGATGCTATCCTAATTGTCCAGGCTGAGATGATAAGGATCTGAACTATGGCAGTAGATTTAGAGTTGAAGAGAAAGGCAAGGCCTGTTCTTGGAGGATCTTACACAAAAATAATCAACAGGATTTAGTCACTTATGAAATCCAAGTGAGAAGAGGGAGGCATCTTTAAATGACTCCTGTATTCCTGGGTTGATGACTGGATGGCAGTGCCAACCACAATGGTCGGAGCTTAGGAATGGACGTTTGGTGACAAAGGTAATGAGCTCCTCTTTTGGCACGTTTAATTATAAAATTCTTTTGTGAAAATTAAATGGGGATGTTTAAGAGATAGTCGAGTATGTGGGTTTTAAAGTTCTGAAAAGAGATTTGGCCTAGGCCTAAGTATGCATGGGACTTAAGGGCTTAGAATCAAAAGCTCATGCAAATGAATAAGAGTGGCCAGAGAGTGAAATGACTAAGAAAAGAGGTCAAAGCTAAGGAAACTGCAATATTTAAAGGAAAGGAATAGGAAGAAAAGGCAGAAGAAGAAACTCAAAAGAAAGGGTTAGAGTGGTAAGAGTATGAGCAGAGATGGGAGTCATGGAAGCCCAGGTAGGGGAGAGTTTCCTGAAGAAAACTGATATGTTTAATTGCCTTGGGTAAACAGCATTCCCTTGTTCATTTTCCTGTTAACACTTTCAGGTATTTACTGAGTACCTGCAGTTAGACAAATTGCATTAATTTTAACATCACAGGTTATGGAAAGTCTATAATTTAGAACAGAGTATCTGTGAATATTATTCTGTACTTAAACATTTTGGTCTGTTACTTAAATACCTGAGGTCAGCACTGTTTTTTGTTGTTGTTGTTGTTGTTGTTGTTGTTGTTTTGTTTTTTGAGACGGAGTCTCGCTGTTGCCAGGCTGGAGTGCAGTGGTGCAATCTCGGCTCCCTATAACCTCTGCCTCCTGGGTTCAAGCGATTCTCCTGCCTCAGCCTCCTGACTACCTGGGACTACAGGCACGTGCCACCACGACCAGCTAATTTTTGTATTTTTAGTAGAGATGGGGTTTCACTATGTTGGCCAGGTTGGTCTCAATCTCTTGACTTCGTGATCTGCCCACCTCAGCCTCCCAAAGTTCTGGGATTACAGGCGTGAGCCACTGTGCCCGGCCTGAGCTTAGCACTGTTAACCCAGCACCTAGTATATAATAAATTAAGAGTGACATGAGGGGTGTATTTTGGATGATTAAAAACACTAATACTGATGGTGGGCCAGATGTTAAACAATCAGCTTAATCATTTCCATTTTGGTAAATGATCTCATGCCTACGATATGAATCGTTGACAGCACTGTAACACCAAGGACTCACCCTGATTTGTTGCATATGTTCTATATGTGGTGTTAGGCATACTTCCTGCTAGCAAAAGACGATTTTAACAAAAACACACCTCAATTGATTTCATCCCTTTTTAAGAGAAGAGTCGCAGAGTCTTTCAAAACCTACCTAAGTGTATACCTTTGTTTAGTTGTCTCAACCATGTATTTTAAAGCTTAGACTAGGCATATAAGCCAGAAGTCAAGAGCCCTGTAAATCAGCCCTTACCCTGCATCACCCAGAAAAGCATATAAGATTAGGAACAAGGAATCAAGGACAGTTTGTACACACATATGCATACACCCCACCCACCTTGTAATGCAAACATTATGATTAATAAGCCAAAAAAGGCCAGATGCAATGGCTCACGGCTGTAATCCAAGCACTCTGGGAGGTCAAGACGAGTGGGTCACTTGAGGTCAGGAGTTTGAGATCAGCCTGGCCAACATGGTGAAACCCTGTCTCTACTAAAAATACAAAAATTAGCCAGGTGTGGTAGCATGCCCCTGTAATCCCAGCTACTCAGGAGGCTGAGGCAGGAGAATCGCTTGAACCCGAGAGGCAGAGGTTGCAGTGAACCGAGATCGTGCACTGCACTCCAGCCTGGTCAGCAGAGTGAGACTCTGTCTCAAAAATAAATAAATAAATAAATAAATAAATAAAATAAAGCAACTTCCTATCTGAGATGGTAAGCTCATCTCACTTAAGCAGAAGTCATTGTCATTGAATGGCATTAGACAGTTGTCAGCTGCTGGGTCTTTCCCTGGCAAATCTCTTAAGTGTCCCTTTAGATTAAGAACATTTAATTTAGCAAAAGCTCATTTTGACCAGAGAGTATTTTTCATTTGACAAAACTAAGTGTTCTCCACAGAGGTCAACAATAACTTCATTTGAGTGTAAATCTTACTTTTATTTCCACACTCTAAAACTCTTTACACTGGAAAAGTACCTTAAGATCTCAGTATTAAAATGCATGAGGGAAGCAACCATGTCTGTGCTGTTTATGGCTGTTTCCCCAGCATTTAATCTAACACTAATAGAAATGTAATCTTTAGTAGAGTATAATCTTAAATTTTGTATATTATAATGATTCTGTCAAGTAATGAGTATAAAGTGTGAGTACAAAGGGGTCAGATCAAATAAAATCCAGCAAAGGCTACTGAGGAACAATTTTTCCTAGCACAGACAGACCAATAGGGTATTTTATAAGTACCAGTGTTTGTGTATTTAGTTTGTGTATTTAGGTTTTTAATAAGTAACGGTGTTTGTGTATTTACCACTGTCCTAGAAAGAGCCAAAGCAGCCTTCTTCCCAGAAAATCTCCTCTTAATGATATGGTTGATTATCTCTAAAGATGGTCACCAGCAATTCCACCAGTTCTTTTAGTTACAGGCCATTCCTTCCGTCAAGAGGTCAAGATTATTTCCCTTCCTTTGAATCTGGCCTTGTGATTTGCTTTGACCAATAGAATGCAATGGCAGGGACTTGTGTGAGTTTGGGGTCTAGACATTGAGAGGAATGGTAGTATCTACTCCTCCTCTCTGGGAGCTCAACTGTCATGCTGTGAGGAAGAAAGAGGCCATGGAGAAAGGGGCCATGTGGAGAAACTGTGGAGAGAGAGGACACATGAAACCCTGGAGGAGAAATCAATCAGCTTAGCTGACAGTCAGCTTCAAGGCCCCAGACATGTGAGAAAGGCCACCTTGCATGCTTCATTCCAGCCCAGTTACCAGATCAAGGCAGCCAACTGAGTGACCAGAGCAGAAGGACCACTCAGGCAATGCACAGAATGGTGACAGATAATAAACCATTGTCATTTACAGCCTTTGTTATGAGTAGTTTGTTGCATAGTAAGATATATCTAACATAAATGACATCACAGTTCTCTCCTTCTATGTCACCGTTAGCATCTTATTTTTGTTCTTTTTGATATTATTCTCATAGCAATTCTAGCCTGTTTGCTTTAGTTGTAGTGTTGAAACCAGTTTCAAGAATGAAGAGCTACATTTGAAAAATGTAGCTGGTTTCTAAAACTTTCCAATGGGTGCAGTGCCAGATAACATGACTTTTATTATAATGGAAACAGCTTGTCTCTAAACTGTTTATAATCAAATTCACTGTGCTTGAAATATTCAAATACACAGAAGTTTTCCTCTTAAAATTCTAATAGTTAAGTAGTTAAGTACAGCAGCAAGGCCCAAATTTAATGTAGCCTGCCTTAACACACGCACCTAAAAATATTATTGAGGTCTAAGCTGATCCATGTTAAACATTCCTAAATATTAATTTTTTCTAATCAAAATGACTTCTTACTGTATCATTCTAAATTTTAGTAGTTGATGCTTTAACATCACTGAGGTAGATACACTCATCAAAAAAGTCTCTGGTGATATAATTTTTTCTTAGTGGCATTTCAAAATAACATGGTACAATGAGGTAAAAATGATATGGTTTGGCTGTGTCCCCACCCAAATCTCATCTGGAATTGTAGCTCCCATATTTCTCACATGTCATGGGAGGGACCTACTGGGAGGTAATTGAATCATGGGGGTGGGACTTTCCTATGCTGTTCTTTTGATAGTGAATAAGTCTCACAAGATCTGATGGTTTTATAAAGGGAGGTCCCCTACACAAGCTCTCTTGCCTGCAAGCTCTCTTGCTTGCCACCATGTAAGATGTGCCTTCTCTTTCCTTTGCCTTCTGCCATGATTGTGAGGCCTCCCCAGAAGCGTGGAACCGTGAATCCATTAAACCCCTTTCCTTTATAAATTACCCAGTCTCAGGTATGTCTTTACTACCAGCATGAGAACAGACTAATACAATCCCTATAATATCTCCCAGCAAACAGTAAATATGATCCTTTTCTTTCATGACTCTTGTCATGATGTAATCATCACCACTGTCTTCAAGGCTGAATTTCAATGTGAAGTCTTCCCAAAGAGAACATAAAGAACATGATCTTCTCTTGAAATTATTGGTTATTCCCATCATTCTCAGTAAACTATCGCAAGGACAAAAAACCAAACACCGCATGTTCTCACTCATAGGTGGGAATTGAACAATGAGAACTCATGGACACAGGAAGGGGAACATCACACTCTGGGGACTGTTGTGGGGTGGGGGGAGGGGGGAGGGACAGCATTAGGAGATATATCCAATGCTAAATGACGAGTTAATGGGTGCAGCAAAACAACATGGCACATGGATACATATGTAACAAACCTGCACATTGTGCACATGTACCCTAAAACCTAAAGTATAATAAAAAAAAAAGAAATTATTGGTTATTCCACTGACATAATCTTTTGAATGTTAAGATTACTTACACAATGGATGAAATGCTAAGTTAGAGCTCCCAGTACTCTGTGAAAGCAGCAGTACCTCCAGAAATTCACTTAGAAAGCTCATCCCTGTGAAACAAACTATGATTAATCCCAACTGCAAGAACTCACATTGACCTTGCTTATAACAAAGCTCAAAGTAGACATATTCAAATGTCCTTCCAGGAGAGTCTAAATAGAACTTTTTTTTTTTTTTTTTTTTTTTTTACGTAGTTAGATATTCTATCTCTGTTGGGAGGAAGCCCCCCAAAATCTGGCCATAAACTGGCCCCAAAACTGGCCATAAACAAAATCTTTGCAGTACTGTAACAAGTTCATAATGGCCCTAACTCCCAAGCTGGAAGGCTGGGGGTTTACAGGAATGAGGACAAGAACATCTGGCCTGACCGAGGTGGAAAACCACTTAAAGGCATTCTTAAGCCACAAACAATAACATGAGTGATCTGTATCTTAAGGGCGTGTTCTTGCTGCAGTTAACTAGCCCAACCTATTCCTTTAATTCCGCCCATCCCTTCGTTTCCCATAGTGATACTTTTAGTTAATTTAATATCTATAGAAACAATGCTAATGATTGCTTTGCTGTTAATAAATATGTGGGTATATCTCTGTTTGGGGCTCTCAGCTCTGAAGGCTGTGAGACCCCTGATTTCCCACTTCACAGCTCTATATTTCTGTGTGTGTGTCTTTAATTCCTCTAGCACTGCTGGGTTAGGGTCTCCCTGACTGAACTGGTCTCGGCAATCTCTATGCCGAAATCTTCAACATGTAGACATCCTTTATCCCTTCTTTAATAAACTATTATTTCTGAAGTTGTCAAACTTTGAGTAGTTACATGTCTATTTCAACTAATTGCTGGCAGAAGACAGTGATATGATTTTGCTCATTCTATCACTTACTTTGCTTTTTCTCATTCTTCTACTCTTAGAGACGTGATGGTAGCTGGCTCTCCCTGGAATTCTCTTCCAAGCTCCCTGCTCTTCTCAGTTTATGCCAAAGGAAGCAAAACCATCTACTTACATCTGCAAGTCAGATCAAACCAGTAGGGATCCATTTCTAAAACTTCCCTGGGCAATCACACACATACCCACAACTTCTACTGATGACTCCCAAATCTAAATTTCAGGCTCAGAACCCTCCTTTGAAATTCCAGCTTCAAATAACCACTTGTGTTCTGTACATGGCACCTTCATATTCCACAGCTGCTTTCAAGTCCACATGACGTTTCTCCTCCCATTCTTACTCTAATAAGTGTCTTGTTAGTGGAATTATCACCTACCCTGACAACTGAGATGTTTAGCTCCTTCTCCCTTACACTCTACAGTCAGTCCATGCCAGTTACTATCAATTCTATCTCCAAACATGTCCTTTGAATCCATCCATTCCCTCTCTCTTACCTCACTGATGCATCATTTCTTATCTGGACTCTTATACCCACATCCCAACTGTTCTCCTTGCCTACAGCCTCGCCTCCTCTCCAGTCCATTCCCTGCATAGTAGCCAAAGTGATCTCCGTGGAACTAACCCTGAGGGGCAGCAGAGTGAAGTGGTTAAAAACACGGACTCCAGAGCCTAGGTTAAATCCTGATTCCATCACTCACTAGTTTTGTCATCTTGGGAGTGTTACTTAACTTTTCTGTTTTGTATTCCTCAGAGTTAAATTGGAATAAAAATAGTATCTACTTTGCCTGGTGGTTATGAGGATGAAATGAGTTAACATTTATAAAGCTCTTAGAACAGTGCCTGGAATATAAAAAGTACAATACTGTATAAGTGAGTGTTAAATAAATGGATGACAATCTATCTGCTTAAGACCTTTTTCTGGAGGAAAATGCTTACTCAGGGAAAGTAACCCTCCACAGTCCAGCACCTGCTTACCTGTCCAGTCCAACTCAGTTTATCCCACATAAGGGCAGAGCTATAGGCACGGAAAACTATTGGCAGATCCCTGATCCTGTCCTGCCATTCCATTCCTCCATGCCCTTCTCTCTGGAATGTCCTTCTCTCTGGAACATGAAGTGAACTCCCACCAATCATTCAAGCATTAAAGATTGGGTATCTTCTTCCTTTTAAGCCAAGCCAAGTTACTCGCCTCCTTTATGGTGCTGTCACAGAATCTGGCAGGTATCTCTGTTATTCCATTTACCACACTGCCTTGCAATATTTCTGACAAGCCTGCTTCCTCTATTAGGCATGCTTTTTGAGGCCAGTGACTGTGTCCTGTATCCTTATCTCTTTGATACATAGCATAATAACTAGCATGGAATATAGGATACAACAAATATTTCTGTTTCATTATCCTCTACGTGTTTTCCTTCCTCTCTCAATATTATTAGCAGTGATATCATGATGCTTTAATATACACAGAACACTTTAAAACATATTATATCCCTTTTTTGATCTATAGAATAAAAGACAGAAAAATAATTATCCTCACATGTGAGAGAACTGAGGTTTCAAAAATCAAATGGTCTCCCTGGGATCATGCAGCCATTATTCAAATCCAGGGCTTGCAATTCCAAATCCTACAAATTATTTTTCTATTTCATAATTACCTACCCTCCCTTGAAGATGACTATTTTGTATTAAACTCTGGGAAAATAATTAGTCTGCTCACTACACCTTCTTCAGAAAGCACCTCTGCTTTAATATCTATGAGTCATACTTCCCCCACTGAAAAAAAAAAAAAAACTAAATCATCTTGTTTTAATCAATAGGAATAGTATTGCTCCTGGCCGAATGCATTCATTACTTACAAATATGCCTTGTAAGCTCCCAGACAGGTGTCTTTTAAAACTATGTTGTGTTCCCACTGGGGCTTGACCAAAATCCGTGGTTGCTCTTCAAGGGCACAACGTCCTTGGAGTCAGATAAGGAAGCCTTGTCTGCAAAGTCATTTCATATTTTACAGGCCTAGCCAGGAATAGTCACAAAAGAGAAGCACCTGGTCAGGCATGGCGATCATTCACAAGATCCGAACAAGGAAGATCTTTCTTTAAAAATAGTTTTTGGAGACACCTGAAGATTAGGCTGCGAGCTAGTGTCACTGATAAATAATAGTCTGGTGTTTACGTTTTCACCAGGGATTGTTTCTCCTGACACTACAAATTAAATGAGGCAGCTAGACTCTCAGAGCCTGTAATTTTACGGGGAGAGCTGTGTGTTTAAAATGTAAACAAAAGGGATAGCCTGTCTTTCTAAGGAGTTTAAGAAAAGCCGGAATTTAACATGCAAACACACTTCTATTCTGCTTGACACTTCTATTCTGCAAGACAAGCTTTATACTAAAGCTCTAAAATGAGTTTCTTCTCACCTCGGAAGTCCTTCCAAATCCAGGTGTGTGGCAAATGCTAACTGCTACAGAAAAAACAAGCCTCTGGCTCCTGGGAAGGACAGGCTGTGTTGCCAAACACAGACCCTTTGGGGTTTGAAATCTTGACAGGTCCCAAACAAAGCGTCTTGTTGTGTTTCCTCTTTTATAGACTGTGGCATTTAACTTTTTATAACAAGAAAAGATGTATACTTTCCTTTATCTTTACTTGGGGAGGATATCTACCCTATGAGAGACTATCTGAAATAAGAATCTAATGTAATTACTGTAAAAATCCATGAACATCCAGTCAAATCACCTGGTTACATTTATTCCCTCCACCGAAGACACAAAATAATGTAAACAGATTCCCCTTTTTCTGTGACATTCCCCATGAAACTAAGCGCTGTTCTCTTTGTAAGAACCATTGACTGAAACAACATTCTGATTCAATATTTGGCCCATAACAGCTGTGAAAGCACAATTTTCTATTGACAGCTTAAATCCCATCTCACCTTGAGAACCTTAGTTATAGACAGGCTAGAAAACACATATAACCATATACCCTAAACACATAGTTTATAAACAACATTCCAACTTAAAAGGAAAACATCAATTTTTGATACCAACAGAATGTATTTGTGCTTTAAAAAGTAAATTTTGATTGTGATAAGAATTGGTATTTGAATTTTGTGTTCAAAATGATTCAGTGTTCAAAAGTCTGATTTTAGTCAAATGAAATTTAGGCTTTCTTTGGGATTAGGAAAGGATGCCTCTTGCTTTTAGCTTTTCTAACTAAAAACCAGTTTGTATGGCATATCAAGTCACTGTAATTTTCAGAGAAAATTACATAATTATTGAGGTTAAACAAAGCACAAGATAATCAGCATTGTTGTTATTATACAAAACTAAAATTTATCCTTACTACAGGCTAAAAATATAGTGCACCCTGTCACTATTTCCTTAATTTGCTCTGTCATTATTTCCTTAATTCATAAAAATATAAATGGAAAAGGTTAATAATATTTTACACTTATAAACATTTAGCTATTTATTTCCTAAGTTGAGCTTCACAACAATTTCATGAAAGAAAAGGGAAAGCATCATTCCTCCCTTTTTACAAATGAAGAGCTGAATCTCAAAGATTACAAGGTTTCTGCAAGGTCACACAGCTGGTAAATGGCAACACTGGAAACAAATCTAGTCTATTAGCACTGAACTGAGCCATGCTATCTCTTTTTTTGTTTTTGTTTTTTGTTTGTTTGTTTTGTTTTTTTGAGACAGAGTCTCACTCTGTTGCCCAGGTTGGAGTGCAATGGCATGATCTCGGCTCACTGCAACCTCCGCCTCCCGGGTTCAAGCGATTCTCCTGCCTCAGCCTCCCAAGTAGCTGGGATTACAGACGCCCACCACTATACCCGGCTAATTTTTTTGTGTGTTTTAATAGAGACGGGGTTTCACCATGTTAGGCTGCTCTCGAACTCCTGACCTCAGGTGATCTGCCTGCCTCAGCCTCCCAAAGTGCTGAGATTACAGGCATGAGCCACCGTGCCCAGCCTGTGCTATCTCTGTTGAATAAACTTTGCCTTTACCTAGATTAATCAACTTAGAACCTAAATTGCTATTGGTTGCTCATCTGCTGTGAATTAACTCTAGCTCCATCTATCCAAATGTGGTAAGCATGGGAGGAAAGTGCCCAAGAAGCAGCCTTGGAGCACTTACAAACAGAGATGATTCTTAAGGTGTTAGTTCCATTCCAAGGAAGAAACACACTCTCTCCCAATATCCCATACTCTCGGTGCACTCATCTCTTTCCAACGGACTCCTACTCTCTGCAGCTCTAAATAAATGATTTCCACCAGAAAACAATGTGAGCTCTGTAGAGACAGCTAATATTGAAGGAAGATGCAATGCATGGGGTGCAGGGCTGCTTTTAGAGGATGGCTCAAGGGTCATAGGGGAAGTATCCTGCAAGTTATCAAGGCTGTTGGTTAGTCGAGTTATCACGATCCTCTTCATTATTGTTTCTACCGTAAATGTATCCTTCTATCATGGAAGAATCTGTAAATTGTTCTGTCTACTACATTCACTGACAGATACACAGAGACTTAACAAATTTTTCTAGAGTCTTTTTTCATCCAGTAAATAATTATTGGGCATCTATTATATGCCAGGCAGTAGTCTGGATTCTGAGGATACATCAGTCTTGTATAGGAGACAGACACACAAAAATAATCACATTGCCTTTTGGTGAGTGGTGTAACTAAGGGCTTTAGATGTGATTGTTTCCACCTCGGTGAATGGGACAGCTTTGCAGAAATTATGTCGTTTGATCTGAAACTTACAGATTAAGCAGTAGTTCAGCAACAAGGAATGGAAAGGGTAGTATTTTATTCCTCTTGAAATTCACAAACATACAAATGCAAATGAATACATTAATTCCCATGGGAGGTCTCTACAAACCTGAGACTGAAATATTTTAATAGAAAGCCTCTAGAATAATGTACAGAGTGGCTTAGTAAACAAGAACTACTGATCACCTTATGCATTTCACCATTAATAATCGCTTCTGGTAAGTAATGAATACTTATATTCTCAAAATATTTTGAGCAAAAAAGTTCTTAGCTATAGCCTAGTTCAATCCAACTTTTCTGATAAGACACAGAAAGCTTAAATGTCTTATTTAAAAATCATAGTTATTCACTGAAATTAAAAATACTATAAATAAAAGTTCCTGACATCCCATTGTTTCTTTCTTCAATATTGCATGCTAGTTTATGGTTAGTGACCTCCTCTGGAAGACATAAGCCTGGTACTCTGAGGTCAGAGGTTTAGGTTAATAAAACACAAGGGGGTTGTTATTTATTTTCTGCTTAATATAAAAAGGAATAAAGAGCCTGAGGCAGAAAAGAAATTCCAAAGATGAGGGACAAGAATGGAGGTAAGTACGAAAGACCAAGAGCCAGGAGAGCTGGATTTGATTGTGATTCATTCTTGTTAAGTGGTCTTGAATTAGCCATTTGCCCCCATTGGCTTCCATTTCTTCACTTGTAAAATTAAGTCAATAATACCTGGCCATTCATCTGTAAGTCTCTCAGTTTATATGTGAATATGTGTTGGATTTCAAAAACTATTAATATCGATTAAACATCTTCTGGGAACGTTTTTCATATATGCCCTCCATTATAACTCGAGCCAGAGTCACACAATTGGTACTAGCCCCAGTTTAGAATGAGGAGACTGTGTTGCAGAGAATTTATTTGACTTTCCAGCAGTCACTTAGCTAGTGGGTTACAAGGCTACAGTTTGAACACAGCTCGCAAAGCCCATTGCTTTTTAAAAATCAGTAATACTATTACTTATTCACTTTATCATAGTATTTAAATTCAAGCATGACCAAATAAACACATGCTTATGCTTACAAACATAAATGCTACTGAAACAAAAGTTTCAGAAAACATTATTCATACTGCACTTCAATATATTATACTTTTGAAATCCTAGTCACAATCCCCGAAACTGATTTCGTAGCCAACTAACTCACAAGTCGCAGTTAGAAAATACTGTCTTAGTTACATGACACACACGCTTTTTTCATTAAAAACCCCATTTAAATCAAATGACCCTTAAAGTCCATTCCGGTTCTAAAACTGGACATTTAATACAATAAGTAAACATGAAGATGCTTTAGAAAATTTAAAGTGCTATGAAAATGTGAGGTGGCCATAACACACCCATTTGTCACATATGAGCATCTATATGGACCCAAAGCACTGAAAACTCCACTCATCACTATCTCCATGCCAGAGGGAAAGGGCAAGCATTTTGAGTCTTTAATAGCTCAAGAAATTCTAAGTCATAAATAGCTGTAATTTGTCCTGACATGTAGAAAGTTGATATCCCAGTGAAGAAGTTATTAGATTGGAGAACTCTGAGAATAAGAGATGTTTAAGCAATTTGACTTACTTTCATATGCAATGTATAGTATCCACAGAGAATCGGCCAACTTTAATGTCAACCAGAATGTTTATATTCGCTCAGAGGTCATCTTGACAATGAAATGTCTTTTACTGACATAAAGTTACAGATGTGAATTTCCTTTTAAAAAGAGCTATATAATAATATGGCAGCTCCTTTTTCTTATAATAAATAGAATATTCTAATAAGCATAAATAACCCACAAAGCAACTTTGAAGGCCTTTTTATTGGAACCAGTTTTTTTTTTTTCCCAGGTCCCCCCCGTTCAGCCTTCTCCTGCCTCAGCCTCTCGTAGTGGGATACCCCCACTTCTTCACCGTGGTCTCGATCTCCTGACCTCGTGATCCGCCCGCCTCGGCCTCCCAAAGTGCTGGGATTACAAGCGTGAGCCACCGCGCCCGGCCTGGAACCAGTTTTTACAGTAGCTGAGAAGTTCGCAGAGTAAAAATAATAAAGACATTGATTCAATTATCCCATTCACATTTAGAGTAAATATTCTACAGTAATGTTCTTTCCTGTCATAGAAAAAAGATGCCTCAATGTCTGTGCCCCACCTACCATAGCATGGTTTTCTTGTCTCCAACGAGCCTTTCCCCTCCTACCACAGGGCTAGCTCAGATGCTCTCCCCACTGCCTCGAAAACACCCAGCACCCTACTTTAATTCCTGCTCATCCTTGAAAACTCATTTCAAATATTATGCCCTCTAGCCTCTTCCCTTGGTCACTCCCATAGTTAAACTTTCATGGCACATGCACCTTTTATTGTTGTGGCTATTAATAGAAGTGTGATTTATTATTTTTTTGCCCAATTATTTGATTAAAATGACTCCCGTACTAGATTCAAACTCTAAGAGGACAAGAACTGTGTCTTTCTGGTTACTGTTCTATCCTCAGGGCCTAATAGAGTGCCTGTAACATGCAAAATACTAAGTTAATGTTTTTTTGAGAAAATAAATGGTTCTCTTATGGAGAAGACTCCATCCACTCTCAGTTGCTATGCTTCGTAACCTCCTCCAGATGCTACATCTTTATTCTTTGAAGACCTTCTACACCAAGGAGCTAATGTTTTATGAGAATAAAATAATCAAGTTAGCAATTATAAATAAAATTTTGCTTTTTATTATTATTTTTGAGACGGTTTCACTCTTGTCACCCAGGCTGGAGTGCAGTGTGGTAATCTCAGCTCACTGCAGTCTCTGCCTCCCGGTCCAAGCAGTTTTCCTGCCTCAGCCTGCCAAGTAGCCGAGATTACAGGCACACACCACCACACCCAGCTAATTTTTGTATTTTTAGTAGAGACAGGGTTTCATCATGTTGGTCAGGCTGGTCTTGAACTCCTGACCAGCCTCCCAAAGTGCTGAAATTACAGGTGTGAGCCACCCTGCCTGGCCTAATTCTGCTTTTTAAGTTGATAACTAAAGAAAGAATCCAAGAGAAAGGGAAAGAGGTTTTGTGTAAAGTTATATGCTGTAGCGTTATCTTAACAATATTATAGAAACAACCTTAATATCCAACAAGAAGGAAGTGGTAAAACAAGGTACATCCATTCAACAGAATGTTATCTATACATTGAAATGATTAATTATGAACATTATCTTTTAAAAAAGAAAAATATTCGTAGTAAATTAGGCTAATAAGGACAAAAGACCAAAGTATATAGCTATCTTCTAATATACAAAGCATAAATTAATCTAAAAAGATGGATTGGAAAAAAAAACATGGAAAAGAAAAGCAACTTGATATGGGAGTGTGATAATTAATATTTTAATCTTATTTTTGTTGTGATATTACTTGTATCAAGGGAATCATTTAAAAATATACATAAATACTCAGAGTCTGACTGTAAAATATTTTTAACCAAAATTTTAGATACCTAATTTGAGAATCCTGTAGCATGTTATATGTTGTATATTTTCCAGTGTAAAGAACAATTGGGTCATGCCTTTGAATGAAGACTGTGAGCACCAACAAACTCTCAATCTCATTCTTGGAAACTCTGTGATTTATGGCTACTGAATATACCTAAATACAATCCAAAATTAACATTGTTCCAAAAAAAGAAGATTGTGTCAGCTTCTTGGAATATTACAGCGTGCTTCCACTCACATGGTGGTAATGGAGATGGACACGTGCTGGCGTGGAATATAGATGAACTTAGTTGCATTCTGTTTAGAAATCAACACCTAAGCAGCTCCAAGAATTTGTCCTTTGAGAATTCCTCCCTGATTCCAATTAGGAAGTTAATTCATTACTCACCCAGGTGAGCCCTACCCTAAGAGCGCTGATTCACTGAGGCACACATGGTACCTAGGACAAGTTCTTCTGTTATTCACGCCAATAACTGATGTTTGTTTTTGATGTGCCAGACACATCACTGAGCATACCAATATTTCATCCTCACAACAACCCTATGGATTAGGCCTTATTATTAACCCCCACTTTTTAATTAAAGTAGTTGAGACATCATAATTATTATGTAACCTGCTCAAGCTCACATAGCTAGTAAGTGTTCTGAGTCAGAAACGAAACCTAGAACCCACACATTCAAGCATTACTCCGTAGTACTATGAAAATGTGAGTCTGCAAAACTTAAGAAAAAAAATTGGCGAGTTAGGAAATAATTGGTTCAATCCTATATTGTTAAATTCACATGAAGTGTAGAGCTTCCTATACTTCATATATCATCAGAAACAAACTAAAACGGGAGAAAGAAATCCCACATTCACTTCTGCCTGCTGCAGAGCCATGAAAGCATATATGCTGTGACTGTCGAAAAATTGCTCTTATCTCATCATTTTCAAAAGTACTTTGAAGCTCTGTGCAATGGCCCAAACACATTCATAAGCCCATGACTTATAGTACCAGATAAATTCCATGGTGTTGGGAGAGAGGCTCTCTGATGACAGGAACTTCCAGGAAGAAGCATCTGGCTTTAGAATCCTCACTTTACCATTTGTCTTTCCCTTGCAAAACAGCCCATTTCTGAGTCCCTGTGGGACCCAGCAGTCACCAGGCAATGGGCGTGCAGTCTCCACTATCCTTAGACAATGTGTAATATCAGCTACGAGAACAGGGACAGTCCCTGTGCTCAGCACTGCCTTGGCTGTCACAGCCAGGGACAGACTTTAAAATGACTCAATAGTGAGACATAAAAATATCAAGGTCATGGACTGATGCTGCGTCTGAGGGACTGGGAGACTTTGTAAACTATGAAAGGTTGAAGGTGAAATTACTACTATTTTTCACTTTGTCCCAACCAAAAAGACTGTTAACAAGCTATTAGTAAACATGACTTGTGATAAGAGGGTGAGAAAAAAAAAATCTGAGTAGGCAAATAAACAATTTGTTGACAACAGGAAGAAAACTGGGCTCGAGGCCAAATACCTGCTCATCTTCCCGGAGCTGCAGCTTAGCCTGTGAGAGCAGCACACTCAGGGGCTGAAGATTCCACTGATTTGCGGCCCTGTTGCTTCTGCAATGGAGTGGCTTTCAAAAGCGAAAACAAAACGCAGGGAAGAAAGGATTGAAAGTGAACAGCCAATCATTCTTATGAAAACAGAATTTTAAAACCATCCACATTTTAAGCAAATAAAATTCTAGCAGGAGATTCTTGGGCAGAGAATTTATTATACAAGCGTTCACAATCAACTTCTTTCGTTCCAACTGCTACCACCCGTGCCCAGCCCAAAGAATGTCTTACTTTCCTTAAAACATGCTAAACTCAACATTATTGAGCAGAAATCTTTTCAATCTTTATCTTAGCTAAGACAGGTGACTGTGCTTTAAGTTACTAAAAATTTAGGAAGGGCAAAAAAAGAAAATGACAATAAAAAAAAAAGTGCCGTTTCTCAAAATCAATGAAAGTGACAAAGAATTTTACATAGCCGCAAATCCTGTTGTCCTAAGCCTAAAATACTGGTTTTACTTTGAACATTCCTTGCCCATCCACTTTGTTACTTTCTAGGGAAAGAATGACAGAATAATTAAAATGTCTGTGTGTGGTGAGGAGTGGAGTGGGGGAAGACGGGATGAGATAGAAAAGAGGCCTTTTGTGTCACATTTTTGTCCAAGGTCTGAATTACCACTGAGTTATGCTACACCAAATTCAAAATTTTCACCAGGAGAGTTTTGAAGCGCTCATTTCCCTGGATCTCCACCAGTATCAAGCCTGTGTTCAGGCACATGACAGTCAACGATCACTTGTTACCTAAGAACTAGGTACTCACTTTTAGGAGTTCCTTCTGGAGCCAGTAAGAGAACTCAACTTTCTTCTTCCCTTTTCTTTTTTTCAGGAGCCTAGTTCCTTCTCACTTTGTTCAGGTTTCCAGTCTTAAAAGCTGAGCCAGCTAGAAGGAAGGTGTTTGATACTATGAGACTAGCTACTCCTGACGCAGGTTTCAGCTGCACCCAACTGTTAAAGAATGCTGGGCGGTTTATTAATCAGGTGAAATCACTTCTTCCATTCTGGAAGCGAGCTCACAAAAGTCACTCCCTGCTGTTATAACCCATAGTGATAGTGTGGGGAAGAGAAAGAACAAGATTATTTCACAGAATTCTCCCATTATGTCTATTTAAATGTTAAACAAATTCACCAGGATTGGACTGTCATAAAAATAAATGAATAAACCAAGAAGGAATTAATGTGCAATTACTGATGCTGTGCTTAATTTAAAATCATAGTCTGGTCATCTGATTCTTTTATGCCAATATTTAACTATATTCAAAGAACCTGTAACACTGTTTCCCAATGTATAATCTGTAAACTACCTGCCTCAAAAACCCAAGATGCTTGCTGAAAATATAGACTCTGACAGCATTCCAGCTTCAGTGTGTCAGAAACTCTAGTGGTGGGATCTGATCCAGGAATACATAGTTTCTTTAGAAGCTTCCTGATGTTTCTGAAGCATGCTGATGTGTGATGCTTCTCGAACCTTTCTAAAGTGCATGAGAATCACTTTGAAACGTTTAAAATGCACATTCTCAGGGACTGGGATTCAGTACTTCTGAGTTAAGCCTAGCAATCTGCATTTTTAGAAAGGACTCTGGTAGTTCTGAAATAGGAGCACACTTTTAGCCACACTGCATAGAGCTTCTAGGTGCTCGAAGATGCAGGCAGCTCTACTTCCCAACTCTTCGCTACTGATGGGTCTCAGTTTTCTTTCATCTTACAAGTCCTGGCCTTTCCCATTCTCTCTCTGGTTTCTTTCTGAGGGCTACTTCCCCTCATCCTTTCCATTCCAGGTCAGCCTACTCTATTAATTCAAATGCACAAGGAAGCTTCATTAAGAGTAAAGATATTTCAGTGAATATGCAGCTACAGTAGAGATAAATCACAAATAGAATTCTCATTGTTCAGGATGTCCTTCTCAAATGGATCATGTTGGACTACTTCCTATTGACCTGAAAATCTTGCCACGAGACCCTAAGACTTGGATTATAGTCACAGGGCTCAGTCCCCATAGTCTGCCTTTCGAGTTTAGGTATAGCTAATACGTTAATTTGTACTATAGGCAATTGTGGGATCCCAGCTCTTCTATTACCATTCTTTGAACTCTGTCTAGTCTCCCAGCCCACCACAGTAATTTATGTCCAATTTCCCATTTTTAAACAGCTTTAAGCCCTTATTTTACAGTTTTATTTCAAAAATACAGGAAATTTAACACTATAACAGAAACTTGGGGGGAAAAGAAAATTGGGAAAAATTATAAAAGAACCTAAGTAATGCATTTATTTTCATTTTACAGATAAGGAACCTAAAGACAAAGAGCAATGAACATCATCCCACAAGTACTTTTCCATGGATCTATATGTACCTTAATTCATATGCATAGATTTCAACTGTGGTTTTGTATGTGATGTTTTCCCTAATAGTCATCAATCCATCTCTCCACTTATTGATTCATTTGACAAATATTTATTTTTGCACTACAATGCAACAACTTTGGTTTATATACTTTTAAAATGTTTGCTGATATACTAAGCAAAATACGATACAACATTGTTTAATTCATTTTTTCTTTCTAGGAAAGTTGAACTTGTTTTAAAAATATTTACTAATTATGTTCTATCACTTTTGAGGTATCCCTTAAATATTTTGCCCATTTGTCATTTGTGTTTTGAGTCCTTTGTGACATTTTATTTATATGAACACATTACATATTACAAACATCTATCCTTCATTGGTCATAAGTGCTATAATGCTAATTAATTAATTAAGCTACTACAATTTGAGGTAAGGTTCATGATTGTCTTCCTCACAGGTTCTCTTTAGGCCTCTGTAATACCTGAGACACTGTCTTCTCTACAGCCTGGTTGTTACATTGTCCTTTTATTTGCTATTTTTTAAGTTTTCACTTAAAAGATTATCTTTTTAATCTATTCCAAAGTGTTGGAAGCTGAACTATACAAGTTCCTGCCACCCACCGACTTTTCCAGTACAGTTTTCTGAAGACATATTTTTTAAAAAGAAAAACAAAAAGTGGACCTTCTACTGAAACCAGGTAGGACCATAGTCAGTTCCACAGGCCCCCGTGGCAGTTTTGCCAAAGCAGGCCTTATGGAGTGAGTGTGTGAAGTCAGGGGAATTGAACCCTCCCTCCTGTGAGGAAAGGGCTGAGTCAACTCATGTTCTCTTTAGTGAAATAATGCAAATTCAGATGGGAAAGCCTCCATTACGACATTCCCCAGCACCCTTCTTATACTTTAGGTATTGAAGGCAGCTCCCTCTTTTATGGCTGGTTTTAGCAGACAAAGAAACAAAGGAATACAGTATATACATATATATATATGTCTACATACACACACATATTTAGGGGGAGGGAAAGGAGAGGAGGGTCATATAAACCTAAAACAGTTATCACATATCTCATTACCCCCAAATGAGCCTGTGTCAGGTTCACAACTACGCCAAAGGTCATGTTGAGGTCTGGAGGGAGTGGGTGGGCAAGCAGAAAGAACACTCGAGGGGCTGTAGGCAGGTGAGAGATGATTTTATTCAGCAGCAGCTCTCATCAACAGCTTTCTCACACTAGCTCTCTACACTGTTCGCCTGTATCTCGGCCATCTGCTCCCGCTCGTGGCCCCTGCTGCCCCCACACCTGCAGCTGTATGGCCGGCTCTCCCATGGCTTCAAGGTCAGCAGCTTAACGCTTTCTCTGGGCACAAGCGAGCCGAGCTGTATCCTGGCTCCCCAGGGTCCATCTGCAAAGATGGACAGCTCTGAATCTCTCTTTCTCTGGATGCCAGCACGCCCGCCATGTCAAGCCATGTTGAGCTGAGCCGAGCCCCAAGAGCCATGTCTCTTGTGCACAGTGTCAACAGGGCAGTTATACCTTTTACAGCAATAATGGCTCAGAGCCAAGTATGAACTTACACAAACAGGTGATATCACAAGTGGAGGTGCGCACTCATGCACCAAACTCGCTTGGATATCCACCTTGGCCTATTCCCTGACCAAAGCACATCCATGTTCCTTACACTCCACCCCCTAGGCCGAGGGAGACATAGGCCCTGGACACACAGGTTTTATACACAGGTTTGGCACACAGGCCGGGCATATAAACTTTGGGTACACAGGCCTGATACACACACATAGGCTTCTGGGCACATAGGCCTGACACATAAGCCTTATACATAGGCTCTGGGCACACAAGCCCATCACATACATAAGCTTCAATGAACTGCTCAGCTATCGGCGCAGATTACCATCCTTGCGTCCTTGATGATTACTGTTCACACTGCCCTGAGTTCAGCTCGTTAGCTACTTTGCCTACACCTGGTTTTAACCCCTGTGGTGTTAGTACTAGGCTGGACTGTGGCAGCAATCCAGGCAGCAGTAGCTCCCTGCCTACACATATCTGTGTACCATGCCCTATTAGGAATGGGAGAATGCCCTTCCTAATGATGAAGACTTAGGGTTTAGGGGTGCCTCAGGCCCCATGGCCTTATTTGGCATTAGGACTACAGGTCCCAAAACCTCCTGTAACTCTGCTGCTAAGGGACTTGAAATCAGTGTACTTCACTGCTGTAAGTAGGCTCCCCACTTTGCTAAAGTGGATGTCTGTGCTGTCCCAGCCCGTGGGGTCATTACCCATGAGTGTACCCACCCCACTGTTGGGAAAGTCATCTGCATGATGACTGCAGCCCTTCCTGCCATGATCTTATGAGCCTGAAGGGCAGTATATACAGTTACTAACTGCTTTCCCAGTCCAGAGGGTGGTTATCCATGAGCACACCCATCCTATTATTACTAACTGCTTCTTTATCAAGGAATACTGGAGCTCAGCTCCCTTGCATAATTGGGACCAAAAGCCTACTGGCATACTCAGGCACTCCATGCACTGCCATAGGCCCTAACTGAAACTATCTGTGGTCACATGCACATCTAGCTTAAATGGGCACCTCTGGTCAACTACCCATAGGGCTTGTGCTTGCTGAATAACCTACTTGGCTACCAGGAAGGCTGTCTCAGCTGCATCATCCCAATCCCAGGCAAGAAGGGCATTGCTGCTTCTAAACCTGCAAGAGAATCAGAAGTGAATATAACATTATTAACAAGACCATGACACATGGTGGGGCTATGCATGTAAGCCCCGAAGCAACACTGTGAAAGTCCGTTGCCACCCTCCCATGAAGGCAAACTGTTCCTGGCTCCCTGAAGCAATGTCAATGGAGAAGAATGCATTAGCCAAGTCTCATCACAAAGTGGTACTGTCCCAGTTCTGTTGTCAAACAGTCCATCAAGTCTATGATGGAAGGTCCAGCTGCATGCAGAGGGGGTGTTGTTTTATTCCGTTCCTGATAATCCACTGCCATCTGCCAAGCTCCATCAGGCTTTTTGACTGGCCGTACTAGAGAATCATAGGGGTTATGGGTGCCACGTACCATTTGCACCTCCTCTAACTTCTTATTAGTCTCAATTATCTCTGTGTGCCCCCCCACACACCTCCCAGTAACGGTATTGACGAGTGGAAGTAAGTTGTTGGCGTTGTGGCAGAACTTGGGGCTGGTGATGTGTTTAGAGTACTGGCTTTACTACAGTACTGACTTTACTACACGAACCAGGAGTCCAAATTCTCTGGCTGTGGTTTGTAAGTCCAGGCCATGCAAAATGTCCATCCCCAGAATATATTCAGGTATAGGAGAAACATACGGAGTGTACAGATGGATAGCAGAGTAGCCAACGCCAATATGGATTCACCATCACAGACTGGCCCCCATAACTGTCAATAAATGCAGCTTTTCCCAGAAACTTATCCAGGTTCCCATAAACTAGACTGCAGTCTGCACCAGTATCTACCAGTGCTAGGACCCGCTGTACATTAGTAGGGGACCAGAGGATTGCCAGCTCCACATATAGCCTCCAGTTGTCCAGTTCCCCCCAGAGTTGGGCACCTCAGCCAGTTCCCTAATCAAACAGGAAAGGCCTAATGTCTTCGCCCGTCTGCAAATAGTCCTTGAGCTGAAGTTTCCAGGTGGGGCTGGGTTGAACAACATTGTCTTGCCCCTCCTTGGGCATCTGCAGAATTGCAGCTGTGGGGACAATTGCCTCCACAGAGCCAACAGCATTCCACTGGGTTGCCTGTCAATTTTCTCCCTAGCAACCCCAGCTGCAAGTAAATCAATCCATATCCGCATGTGGGTCACCTGGTGGGCCCCTTTTAATCTCGTGGGATGGTTACTTGTGAAGGGGGCACCTTCCCATTCTTTATGGCATGGACCCCCAGGTCCCACCAATGGCCTTCTGCCTCCCCAAGGGCTGCCATAGCAATAGTCACTTTGTGTAAGCCGTGTCCCACGTACGGGGTGAGAACAGCAGCTAGAGAGCCAAAGCATCCAGGGGTGCTGAACTCAGCACAAGATCCCTCATGGGGGAGGTAAAGCGTTCATCATCTGGCCGCAGATATTCCGATCAAACAGCTTGCTGCATAGTCATCTCCCGGAGCGCCTGCACCAAATCAGTATATGGTTGCCATTTACAGTTTCTGGTGTCTCTCCAGCATCATTCCAAACAGTCCGTATGGCTGCCATCAGCCACCTGATTTACGTGTAGTCACCTTGCCCTTGTGTCAACCGTTGGCACAACTGCAGCCGCTGATGAAGGGAGGGGTGAGCTGTGATAGAAGCCAGCTTCTCCATCTCAGAGGCGGAGCAGCTGTGAGATGCTATCAGCTCCTTCGGACGCTGCTGGACTGTTTACCTACTTCCCTCAAATCAGTGGGGGAATAAGCACTATAAGAGGTATATTCCACCACTGTGGGGGGCTCCTGGGATCTCCCCTGGGGTTCCACTGGCTGCTTATGTTCTACCTTCTGACGGATCACAGGGTGATCTGGCAGTGAAGGAGCCTCCTCCTCAGCATCAGACCGAATGGGAGTGTCCCGCCAGGAGGATGGGCTCAAGGTCGGGCTGACAGCTGTTGCTAACTCCTGTTCCTGGCTGTTTATCTGGGCCTCTAAGTGCCCTGCTTGCACCTGGAGGTCCCCCACCCCCAGGTCCTGCTCCAAGCTGTGCACTTGGGCCCCCAGGGGCTCAGCTTGCGCTGGGAGGTCCCTTACCTGTGGAACTGAGCATGTACTTCCTGCAGTGCTGTCAGAACCGCCCATCCGACGCTGCCAGCAAAGGTGCATTCCTTCTTGGTGCTGTGTGCTCCCACACTTGCAGGAGACCTCTCCACTGCCTCCCGCGTTTCCACTGGGGCTCATCCAAGCAGCACCGCTGCCCCTGGGTACAGCCTGTGCTGCTGCCACATAGCTGACCCAGGAGCCCTCAGGGGCCAAAGACCTACTCACTTCATCCTGCCAACGTCGCAATTGTCAGGTACATGACTACGCCAAAGGTCATGCTGAGGTCTGGAGGGAGTGGGTGGGCAAGCAGAAAGAACACTCAGGGGGCCGTAGGCAGGTGAAAAGTGATTTTATTCAGCAGTGGCTCTCATCAACAGCTTCCTCACACTAGCTCTCTACACTGTTCGCCTGTATCTCGGCCATCTGCTCCCACTCTGTGGCCCTGCTGCCCCCACACCTGCAGCTGCATGGCCTGCTCTCCCTTGGCTTCAGGGTCAGCAGCTTAACTCTTTCTCTGGGCACAATCAAGCCGAGCTGTATCCTGGCTCCCCTCTGTCTGCAAAGATGGACAGCTCTGACTCTTTCTCTGGACGCCAGTGCGCCCACCATGTCAAGCCATGTTGAGCTGAGCCGAGCCCCAAGAGCCATGTCTCTTGTGCCCAGCGTCAACAGGGCAGTTATACCTTTTACAGCAATAATGGCTCAGAGCCAAATATGAACTTACACAAACAGGTGATATAATAAGTGGAGGTGGGTGCTTGCGTGCCAAACTCAGTGAGTCATGCAGGCCTGGGTATCCGCCTCGGCCTATTCCTCGACCAAAGCACATCCAGGTACCTCACAGCCTGACATTAACAAAAACATAATAAAAACCTCCCAGGGGTTAAGTGACAACTTGGATGTAGCGAGAAGGGAAACGGCACACATTTAAGTGTTACATATGTTTGGCAGAATTCAGGTCAACACCTGGGTCCTGCACTTGCCAGACAAGTAGCTAAGGATACTCAAAGAAAAAAAAAATTTTTTAATTCAAGCAGAGCTCCATACCACAGTTTTCCTTTAAGTCCTGTGGCCCGCAGGCACAGTTTCCCTACCACTAGGAACAAAAACTTTGGCTCCGAGGCAAATAAAACAAAAAAAGCATTTCCACTTACAACATAAAAATACAGAAACTTCATCAAAGAAAGAAAACTATCCAAGAAGCCTAGTTCCAGCAAAACCGAGGTAACACTGCTTTCTCTGCATTCAGTGCTCGAGTGGTTCTCTGCACAATGTGTTCTTAAAAAATATGTCCACTTGACGGACAGGTGCAACATATTGATGGAAAAACTCAACATGAAACGCAATAGTTCAAAGAAAGAATTAAAAAGAAGTGAGGGAAAATAACAGTTTTGGATAAATTAGCTTAAAAGGGGGTTGTCACCAGACTTAGAATGCTCTTGGCTGGCCCTGGCTCTCCAAGAGCTCTGAATCATCTGGGAATTCATGCAACGTGGATAACAGTCAATGTTGCCATTAAAATCTTTAAAAATAATCATTACAACCTAAATTCAACCATGTAAACAGCACTACACACAGCACATACCTGCCCTGAAAAACAATATGCAAAACTAAGATCTGACACTGAATCATTTTGTGATGTTAATTCAATCTAACGGTCCCATCCCCCTTCCCTGCTCTACACCCCCCACCCCGCCACACACACAAATCTAATTTGTGCAAGAAATAGTGGGCTCATTCTATTGAAGACTTCAAACAAAAATACACAAAATGTATGTAACCAGGTTCAAATATTTTTGGAGTTCCCCCCGCCAAAAAATAAAAATAACCAAAGAATGAAGAAAGTGCCTAAAATATGATAAAGCATTTTAGAGCCCTTTCAGATACAAGGCAGAGAGAGACGTAAAATAGAAAATGTCCAGATCTTCAGTAATTTCCAGAAAGGTCTAATGCGTTGGTTGGCCGCAGGGCAGTGGCAGATCCTTGCCCCTGCTCCTGGGATAGAGCCTTTAAGTCTGCTTCTTGGGACACAAGGCCTCAGGCCCTGGGCTGAGTGCACATGTCCCTTCCCCTTCTCTTTTCCTCCGCTCCATTTCCCACTCCACAAAGGTATCGAAGAGGCTTGGCCAGGCCTCATCTGTGCTATTTACTGAGGTCAGGACCTCACCTGAGTGAAGTTAAAGAACATGTTCCAAGTATCCTGGGTGATGTTCTTGATCCCTGAGGGGTTCTCTCTTAGGAATTTCAGCCATTGGTCCAATACTGGGGGACTGTTCTGGGTAAAGACTAGTTTCCACAGTGCAATGGCTATTTCCTGATGCAGTGACCGCTGCCCTTCTTCAGCATCCAGGCCAAACTGAAACGTAAACCAGTAGAGATCCTTGAATTTATCCGCTTGTTTAGCTTCTGTTAAGAGGTTAGGGAACTGTGCACAGATTCCGTCAATGTTGTCTGCACTTACTGCTTTGCAGTCACCAAATGACTCCTTCCTGGTGAATCTGCACATGGTTGCAGCCTGGAACTTCCAAGCCAAGAGCAGCATTCGAAATTCCATGGGGTCGACACAAAAGTCATTGCAAAAACATTCCATGCCTTCTTCCAAAATTGCTTCCTCCCGCTCATCCTTGTAGCACCCGAACAGTTCTTCCAACCTCTGCAAGGAAGACTCCTTGGCACTGAACGTGGACTGTCTCCCCGCATCTCCCAAGGACGTCAGTAGCCGGCAGGCCTCAGTAGCAGCCTCCACCTTCCTGGTCCCATTTACAAGGATATTGCCACCTGGCTTGCCGCAGGGTGGCACCTCCTCCTCACGGTGGCCTGCACCCCGTCTGCTGTGCGACTTGCTGCTAGGGTCACAGGCTCCATTCCTGTTGCCCAGTGTCCCTGAGGGATTCTTGCACTTGGTGACATACTGGCCCGTTGTGCTGGTGGCCCTGCCTCTAGAGCAGCCCCGTCTGGATTGGATGCCGTCGCTACAGCTGGCCCACATACCTCAACACGCCATCAGCTGGAGGAGCCAGCAAACCCACCACTCCAAAAGTAAATGGCATCAACTGGCTTTTTAGGTTGCCCACTTTTCAGAATGAGTTTGTCCAAAAGCAGCTGCTCCACACGTTCCTCCAGTCAAATGTTTCCTGGAAACGACAAAGGCCTGTCGGGTCCAAAACACCTACCATCCCCAATCGCATTTCCAGGCTTCTTACCCGTTCTGCCACCTCTTCTTCCACCACTGTCACCACCTCTTCATTGTTGGCCAACCGGCAGCTTCCCCGCTCCCCACGACCCGTATTCCCTTTTAAAACCCACAAGGCATAACCGATAGTTAAAGGATGTCTACTTGTATTATATCTACTCATGCATGCATTAAATTCTTTGCTCCTTGGGATAGAAACTACTATATTGACTATTTACCCTGCCCAACCCTAATCCTAAACTTGAAAAACTGCCCATAGGTTATTGTCATATACAAATAACAGTAGAGCAGTACAGTCTAAGCTCAGGGCCAGACACAGTTCAGGGAATGGTAACAAAAGAGCTGGACTCCCAGGACAGGGGCCTCCAGCACATACCTAATATTGATTCTTACATATACCAAGTATGGGCTCAAAAGTAGTTTACAGAATTGAATTGAAAGTCAGGATCCAGTGGCATCATTAAATATTTTCAATGCTTTAATTTCTAATTCTGTTAAATTGTAGCAATCTATTAGTAGAAGGGTATACCTTTGAATTCACAATTATGTGTAAACTTAAATGGTGGTTTGCTAAAGATAGCTCAGAAAAGTTCCCATAGAGGAGAAATTTGGCTATTTTGTGAGATGCAGTTAGATGGGGCTTCCAGATGGAACTTACAAGTTAGATCCCTGGTGAGTTAGTTTAGCCTAGGAGAAAAGTAAGGTATTAAAAATAATAGAAAATGATTGTCTCCCCAATGTATTTGATAACGCAAAACCTCCATAGATTTTTTAGCTTATAAAATATCTTGCCTAATTAAGTAGACTATTGATATGAAAAGAGCCCCTGGAGCTCTGATTGATGTACTGGGCTGACCTGGGCCCCAAGGCTCAGGCACAGAACAGAACAACCCTCAGCGAAAGCAGCCTAGACTCTTGGTAGCCTATAGGGAAGGTCCCTTGGACCCACCACTCTCCAAGCTAGGAGCGCAGCAGGGCAGAGGCTCAGCTGTGGGGCTAGAGCGGCAGGTGAAGGAATCTGGCTCCTTCTTGCTGGCTAGTAATTAAGTAGTAGAGACCTAGCAACTGCAGTGGCATCTCATTTCACTCAGACCCAAACCATAGCAAGACTCCAGAGGGCTCTGAATACCTGCTTCAGGTTTTTATCTGTAACTGAGTCAGAAATAGAAGCTTTTCCAGGCAAAACTTTTAACCCAGCATCCCTGAACCTTTTGCAATTTAATCGTGTGAATGGCTCATCATAGTATATCCATGATTTTTTTTCCTTTTCCTTTTAATATTTTACTTTTCCCTAGATGCAGATTTTCTAGGACTTCTGTGAACTTATCTTCAGGGTGTCATGCAAAGTCACAGGACTGAGAACCAGAATGCTCTAGTCCCTCCTCCGTTACTGTCTCATTTTCTTTATTTTTCTTTTTCTCTTTTTTTTTTTTTTTTTTGAGACGGAGTCTCACTCTGTCGCCTGGCTGGAGTGCAGTGGCGCAATCTCGGCTCACTGCAACCTCCACCTCCCAGGTTCAAGAAATTCTCCTGCCTCAGCCTCCCAAGTAGCTGGGACTATAGGCATTCACCACCACACCCAGCTAATATTTTTAGTAGAAACGGGGTTTCACCATATTGGCCAGGATGGTCTTGATCTCCTGACCTCGTGATCCGCCCACCTCGGCCTCTCAAAGTGCTGGGATTACAGGCGTGAGCCACCGCGCCTGGCCACTGTTTCATTTTCACATTACCTTCTTGAGCCTGTCTCCTCATCCATAAAATGGGAAGTAGGATTATATCAGCAGGAGAATCATGTCTTGGTGCTTCAGGGATTACACTGCATTTTGATTCATATTTCATTGTTAGATATATCATTTAATATGTGCTGATATGGAATAAAATCTCCATGATAAAATGGTTTAAAAAAGCACAGTGCAGAAAAGTGCTCCAATATTGAAGTTTAAAAAGTGATACACATAAATAACTCATACGTTGGGCATTTCCGCAAGAATAAGGAGAAAAATAGAGATGGCGATTTTCTCTGAAGAGTAGGACTTTGGCACTCAGGAAGTGGCTCTTGGTAGTCTGCCTTGGGAGGGAAACTTAGTTTACATTGAATATACTTTTATCACTTGGATTTTTATTATGCATATAAGTTTTTGATAAAACAATATTATTTATACCAATATTTGAAAAAAATGTATAAAACCAAATATTTAGATACACTTTTTTTTTCTTTTTTTGGAGAAAGGTTCTCATTCTGTCACCCAGACTGGAGTGCAGCGGTGCAATCTTGGCTCACTGCAGCTTCAACCTCCCAATCTCAGGTGATCCTCCTTCTGCAGTCTCCCAAGCTGGGACTACAGGTGCACATCACCATGCCCGGTTTTGTATGTTTTGTGTTTGTTTGTTTGTTTGTTTGTAGAGACAAGGTTTTCCATGTTGCCCAGCCTGGTCTAGAACTTCTGGGCTTAAGTAATCTGTCCACCTCAGCCTCCTAAAGTGCTAGGATTACAGGCATGCATACTACATTTTTAACATAATGTATACTCCCCAAAGCGTCGTGTGCTGCTAGCCTGACCATTTTTGTGTGTATAAGCCCTGGAATAATGTATCTACTCTTAAGTCTAAGAGTGTATTTGAACTTGTATATATGCCATTACTTAGAAACTTTACGGTATCCCCTAAGTCTTTCTTCTAAAATGCAAGTCTCTGTAAGGTTGCTAGGGTAAAAATAGGACAAACAAGAAAAGTAGGACAAAAAAAGGAGCACCCATTAAATGATAAGGACATGTGCATGTTCCTGATATGCTGTGGACAATGAGTGGGCACCTAACACTGAACAGGGACAGTATTTCTAAGCCCCCATTCTCATCTTATGTTGACATTTATAACAAATGCTAACAAGTGGTAGAATATTCAACAGCTAAAGGATAATTTTCCCACTGCCCCTCTTTCTAACTACTCAGTAATTGCAGTAAATCCTAAAACTTCAAGATACATGTATTTAAAATATTATCTATGAAAATTAGTAATTTCTAAACTCTAACTAGAATAAAACCAGAAACAAATTAAATATCAAGGGTGATGTAGTCTCCAAAATGGCTCTATTTATTATTTTGCTTTTATTTATTTTACTCATTTATTCAACAAATATTTAATTAGCGTCATTTATGTTAAGCATTGTGCTTGGAACTAGAGATATAGTAGCAAAGAAGGTAGATAGAGACCTTGCTCTCTGCTAAAGGAGAAATAACTGAATAATTCATTAGATAATAATAAATGACTTATTTATAAAGTTCATAACATGAGTTAAGTTGTGTGTCAGGCACTTTCATATGCATCATCTCAGTCAATACTATAGGAACTTTTAACAAAAGCATTATTATCTCCACATTACATATGAGGAAACGGACTCCAAAAGAGAGGTTAAGTGACTTGATCAAGGTCCTTAACAAGAAAAAATAAGAGGAATACTCAATTTCTGGGGCAGATTTGAAGAAGAGCTCTTCCCATCTGGCTTTCTCCACTTTATCATACACCATCTATTCTATTAGTCTACTCAATGCTGGTCTTCTATTACAAACATTTACTTATATTAAAAATATTTATTTCAAAAATTAAATATATCCTTTCTTTTTAGTACATTGTTTTTTAAGAATTTACATCAACCATCAAAAAAAATAGGGAAAACCATGAAGTGAACTTCACTATATTAAGTAATACCACTTGATATTCGGTGTTGTTTGCATAAAACAGAAATATATTCTAAGTTAAAAATAATGACGTTATCATAAGGATATTTGGTAGTTCATACACCCAAAGAAAAAGTTCAGAAACAGGCTTTGGAAGAAGCAGAAAGCAGAATAGCACTAGGGTTCTCAGTTGCAAAAAATCAACCAAACAAAAACAATCTCTTCCATGTTGATATGGTTTGGATCTGTGTCCCCACCCAACTCTCATCTTGAATTGTAATCCTCACTCTATACTCCCCACGTGTCGAGAGAGGGGGGTGATTGGATTATGAGGGTGGTTCCCCCATGCTGTTATCATGATCGTGAGTGAGTTCTCACGAGATATGATGGTTTAATAAGTGTTTGGAAGTTCTTTCTTCGCTCTTCTCTCTCCTGCCACCATGTGAAGAAGGTCCTTGCTTCCCCTTCGCCTTCCGCCATGATTGTAAGTTTCCTGAGGGCCTCCCCAGCCAAGTGGAATTGTGAGTCATTTAAACCTCTTTGCTTTATAAATTACCCAATCTCAGATAGTATCTTTATAGTAGTGTGAGAATGGACTAATACAGGGTTCTGGGTATGACCATCTGAAAGAATTGACAAAAACCATTTTAGCCCTTGAGTCACTCCACTCAAGATTCAATTCCTGAAGGAAAAGTTCAATTGTCCTGGCTGATCCCTTGGCAAGGAAAGATGGGACATCCTGACTGACAGTTCCATCTCTATGCCATGCAAAAAGAGAGACAGGGTCTATTTATTAGAAGAAAAGAAGAATAGTTGCTAGACAGACTCCTCAGATGCTACCTATGCACATATTGCTAAAGTGGATGCTGAGTGTCATAATTTTGTGGAAATCACAGGCACGAATGCAAATAGTCCATGTTGGATTGCCAGACCTAGTGCAGTAGTTGGGATATTCATATAACTCAATTACAGAGACTTGTTTTTTTGAGAAAGGGTCTTACCCAGGCTGGAGTGCAGTGGTGCAATCACAATTCACTGCAGACTCTACCTCCCGTGCTCAGATGATCCTCCCACCTCAGCCTCCCTAGTAGCTGGGACTACAGACACGCACAATCACGCCCACCTAATTTTTAGTAGGGACAAGGTTTTGTCATGTTGCCCAGGCTTGTCTTGAACTCCAAGACTCAAGGGATCCTCTGCCTTGGCCTCCCAAAGTGCTGGGATTACAGATGTAAGCCACTGTGCCAAGCCTATTGCAGAGACTTTTGATGGTCTCCCAGGGTTCCCTTAGTCTTTAAACACCTCATTCTAGCAAGAGCTTGGGATAATAGATATTTACATATTCTCTAAGTTTGTATTACAGTGTCTGTTATTTCAATCTGCTTAGTATGATAAAAGTAGGGACCTGCTATTTTTTTAAGATATATGAAGTGATGTTTTGAGATATATATACGTTGTGAAATAATCACCGAAGTCAAGATAATTAATATATCCATCACCTCACATAGTTACCTTTGTGTGTGTGGTGAGAACATTTAAGACCCACCCTCAGCAAATTTCAAGTATAGAATACAGTAAGCTATAGTCACCTTACTGGACATTAGAGCTCCAGAACTTACTCATCCTACATAACTAAAACTTTTTATACTCTTTGACCAACATCTCCCCACTTCCCCCAGCCCCCAGTCTCTGGCAACCAACCATTCTACTCCCCGCTTTTATGAGTTATATTTTTTTAGATTCTACATATGAATGAGACCATGTGGTATTTGTCTTTCTTTGCCTGGCTTATCTCATTTGGCATAATGTCTTCCAGGTTCATTCATGTTCAGGATTTTCTTTATTTTTAGACCCAGCAATCATTGTGTGTGTGTGTGTGTATGTGTATAAAGTAATATAATATAAATGTAATATATATGATGTAATATATATATAAAGATGAAATCTTATACATTCATATGTCAAAGGACACTTAAGACACTTAGATTATTTCTATATCTTGGCTATTGTGAATAACACTGCAATGAACATGAGGAATAGTGATAGCTCTGTAAGATAATTGTTTTCATTTCCTTCGACTGTACCTGTAGTGGGATTGCTGGATCATATGGTAGTTCTGCTTTTAATTTTTTAGGAACCTTCACATTGTTTTCCGTAATAGTTACACTACATGCCTTCTATATTTTAAAACCTAAACTTAAGCAGAGAGTTTCGTGTGTTATGCATTCATTGTCCAACAAATGTAGTTCATATCTGCTTGTGATTTTCTGTCTATGCATGCCTCAGTTCCAAGGCCCTTGGAATATCTATTTTCCTTAGATAGATTTAAAAAAACATATCCAACACTTACTATGTACCGTTACAGTTCTTATTCACTTGTCTCATCAATCCACAACATCCATAGGTTGGAACTAATATTATAACTATTCTTCAGATGAATAAAATGAGGCATCATAAAGGCTAAGTAACTTGCCCAAGGTATCATAACTAATTAATGGTAGAGCCAGGGTATAAACACAGAAGCTGATTCCAAAATGCATGCTCATGTCCATAAAAATGTGGAGTCTTTTCTCAATAATTTGGTTTGAGGTTGATGAAAATAACATTTTATTTAAGAAACAAAGCTTGAGATTTCAACATTTTAAGGTTTTCCTGTAAAGTTTAGGATACCGTACTTTGTATGTTTGGAATTTTCTAAAATAGAATATTACTTTGTGAAAGTAATATGATGATATCTGTCATGACCTGGAGTCAAACAGAATAGAGTTAGTTCAGCAAACACTAAAACAATGGTTTTGTTCATTTTTAATGAAATTATTTTTATGATGATATCTTTTATTTGTACAAGGTAAGGGCACAGTGCATATAGATAGAAATTTAAATGAGATTTATTTTTTCTTTATAATATTTGTATTACAAATTAGTCTGCTTTATAATGTACATTTATGTATATAAATTATTTTGCATATAACAAATGTTTTATCACTTGAGTAACAAATGAGTAAAGTTAAAATCCCATAAATTCTTCAAATGCTACTTAAAGGAATTATTTGATAAATATGATACTATTCTGAAGTGGAAACTGAACCAAGAGAGTCTACCAACTCAGCAGGAAGGTTTATTTTTCCCCAACCAAAAGGCTTCCTTATTGAACATCCAACAAGATTAAAAATAATAATTCTAAGCCTTGCATTTGGCCAGGTAAACTAGTCAATCGATAAGCCAGCCGACGAATTAAAAATTATTAGGTGTGTGTGATATTCATGTTAAAGAGCCACCGAAGTCCAAGTTTTTTGACCTTCTATGTCCCTGCAAAATGCCACTGTACTTAACATCATAATTCCTTTTAATATGCTTCCAAGATCTAAATACTAATTGCTCTCTGTCTCAGATGGAAATTTCAATATCCTCCTTTATATTCACTATTCCACAACACCAATATAGCTGTCAGAAAGGTTTTCAGTCATTAAGTAACTTCTCATTCACAGCAAATTAGGTTTTACATATGGCTTCTTGTACAACCTAGACTTGAACACAGCCCTTCAACATCCAGTTTTCCAAGAGCAGATACTGTCTACTGCCTGCTTTCCTTATCCTACTTTCAGGCTACAGAACATTGTCAGAGTAGGTCTTGAACAGTCATGTCACTGAGCTGATCATTGTGAACACCTTGGAGATTATGGGAATTCTCACTCTGTTGATTTGGCTGAGGGCAATGGTAGTGAAAAAGGACAAAATGATCTGATTGGCCTTGTGGCCATCCAGTTCCACATGGAGATCTTGTCACAATCTTAAATTAATGAAGAGGACTTTGATTGGATTTGTGTTGCTCTGGTTGGATTTCAAATTCAGAAAACTTAATTAGAATGGAAATCATTTTCTCTTGAGAGATTAAACCCTGAAATATTTCAAATGACATTTGATGGATGTGCTTCTGATTTATTTTGATGGGCTCCATCAAGGAATCTTGTTATGTCGATCAATATGTCTGAGCCCTTTTATTTACACCGGAAAATTGTAATGTGTTACATCTGCTGGGATCAAGCCAATCTTGAAATCTGAGACGATCTGATGTTATGCAGTCTGCATTAGCTTTGCAGTTCCAATATGGAGACAAATATCTATATGTCACCATAAGGTATTTGAATTTTTAATGAATATTTTATCCTCTGCGTTGGAGAATATGTTTTGAACAAGCAAATAATTACATTGGCATTATCTTGTCTTTCTTTCAAACCGGATCAAAATCCAAATTGACTGTATGATCGTCATTGGCATCTTCCAAAGTTGCTTTCATCAGAACCTATGTCCCAGCATTCCAGCCCCACCACTGTCCCTACCAACCCTTTGAAGCTTCTACTTCTGATTTTTTCCTCCATCTGGTCTATCATCCATTCTTATGCCATTATTTTCTTCCTTAAAACCTTGTATTATTGCAAAATGAATTTCACTGGCCTTTTTGCTATTGTTGATATCAGAATCCATTTTATGCAGTACTCACCAAGCATTGTAAGCCCCCTAAACCTTCTGAAGATCCCTTACCAATCTTTTTCTGGATTGGCTTCTATCATTCCAAATTTTTTGCTTCTGTTGATATTGACAATGAATTATATAAGCCCTTAAGCACTATATTCCCACTGCCTTGCATGTAGAAAGTGTTTAATATGAGTTAATTAAATAAGCTATTAAATAAAGCAGACTTGCTAGTGTCAATATTTTCTAGTGCCATCCGTCATTACAGGTGTTTTCTTCTCTCCCTAATTACTCCTTCTACTACCATGTTTCTTTTCTGCTGCTTTAAACTATTTATGTTAAGTCCTCATGTTCTGCAATCACTAACTGATAGGTTATTCCTTTTTTCAGTACACTTACTGACCATATCAGTCTTCTTTCTCTTCCATTACTGCTAGACCTTGGCATCAACTGCCAGCTCTGTTGAGGCAGAAATTTGACTGCAACCTCCTTCAATCTGTCTGTCTCCTGTATCTAGGAAGGGATACTTAGGTGGGATTAGGGTTAGGGAGTATTAAAGGATCATAGAGGACAAGGAGAATGGTTCCTAAAAAGAGCCCATTTGGACTAGAAGGGAAACTAGGATGAGGAAAGGACTTTTTATGAAACAAATTTGAGTATTATTATATGCTATGAGGAAAGAACCAAAAGAGTAGGATATATTGAAAATATTGAAGAAAAAAAGTATGCCTGAGAGAAGATGATCTTAAAGGATATATGGAGAGGTGAAAACTAATGCACATGTGGTGGTATTAGTCTTAGGATAAAGGTCATTTCTTCCATTGAGGAAAATGGAAATGGGTAAGAACTTAATTTTGTAGACAGAGGGATAAGAATCCTCAATTTTCACTGTAAATAAAAAAAGTGGTCTGCTGAGATAAGTCAGAGATAAGGGAGACTTGAAGAGAGGAGTGAAAAGAAGAAATAATCAATCACCTTTAAACTTTCATTCATGAGAATATCCAAATGTTTTGGGTGCAGTAAACATGCACTCTCAAATTTCTGATGGCATTATAAATTGGCAAAATGTCTTTGGAAATCAATTGGGCCTCAACAATATTCATATGTTTGACTCCATTGACTATTTCTCATAAAATAATTTACAATAAAGACAGAGTTTATATACAAAAATGTTCATTTCAACATTATTCATTATAAGGAAAAATCCTGGAAGCAACCTAATCATCCATAGATAGAGGAGGTACTAAGTAATAAAATCTACCACTGTGGTGTGGTCATGCAACTGCACTCCGGAGTTGAACCGGCAGGCAGATCACCTGAGGCAGGGGATCGAGACCAAAATCTATGAAGACATTAAAATGATGCTTACTAAGAATCTTTAATTTAATGGAGAAATTCTTTTTATAAAAAATAATCCCATGACTATTATGTTAATTAAATATAATAAATTAACTACAGAAGAAAATGAATAAAAATCATAACAGTGTATAGAATAATTATTATCATACTTTATATATGTTTTTGAGTATTTTCCACATTTTTAGAGATGTATGTTACTTTTGTTATGAGAAAATACATACCAAACTTTTAAATTAATCTTTTGGTAATTTATCAAGACTAATGTTGAAAAGGAGGAAAAAAAATGAATGTATGTTAAACCCTTATGGAAAAAGAAGATAAAGTAGGGAGCGTGAAGTGCCTATTCCTGTAGCTCAATTGATTAACAACATAGTACATTTTATGAGTCAGTATTGCAAATGTACAAAATCAAGATTGCAGATTTGGGACCTAGATCTGTTGAACTCTCTGAGATGTGACATTGATCTGAGTCTTTAAAAGTTGGATGATTTAATGTAGAAGATAATGCATTTTTGGCCCACAGTGAAAAAAAAAAACAAAAAACAGAAGTTTGATGAACACTGGGCCTCCATTTTTATAGTGCAATATCCCCTGAACGTCCTACAGTTGCCCTCCTTGGAGGAATTGTGTAGCTACAGTGATTCATAATCCCCACCATATCTCACTGGTTTCCTAACAATGAGTCCGAACAGCAGTTGCTATTTGTCATTACTCTTGCTTTTACTATTGTTTACAGTAAATAAACATTTCTCTGTCACCATGGCTGGTAAAGCTAAAAGAAAAGATAATCTGAAAAGCCCATATGTTTCAAAAAAAATAAAGAACATGTTTAATTGTTTAAGTACAGAATATTCTTCTGTGTCTGATGTTCATACATCACGCCCTCTTCTCCAATTTTTATAACTTGCATGGCTATCCTAAACACTTGTGTCTGCCATCCTGGAATAAGTCTGGGGACACATTATTGTTAATAACATAAACTGCTTACTATATTTTAATACTAAAAAATTATAATTCCTTATTAAATCCATAGGGTATCATTCTAGTTCCTCATTAATTTTGAATTAAATAGATGTACTATTTGCAGAATAATGTGATTGAAGATTGAGGGGGTATTTTAATAGTAAGATTCAAGCTTGACTTTCTGGAGGATTTTCTACACAAAGATGAAATAGGATACATGTTATACTAATCTGATGACAATATAAAATAAAATATACATATGGCAGAAAACGAAGAGCTTTCTGTAGGGTGGGGTAGTTATCTGTTGGGGAGATGGGACTTCAACCATGCAGAACTGGGTGAGACTTCCTCATGGGAAGGACAATAGCAAAGATAAGAAACTAAAAAGGAACCATCTCAGAAGCAGAGAGACTGCCAGCGCTTTGGGAAGCCGAGGCGGGCGGATCACGTGAGGTCGGGAATTCGAGACCAGCCTGACCAACATGGAGAAACCCCGTCTCTACTAAAAACACAAAAATAGCCAGGCGTGGTGGCACATGGCTGTAATAGCAGCTACTCGGGAGGCTGAGGCAGGAGAATCGCTTGAACCCGGGAGGTGGAGGTTATGGTGAGCCGAGATCCTGGGCAACAAGAGTGAAACTCCGTCTAAAAAAAAAGTAGAGATTGGTTTTCCAGCTAAGTGTTCATTTTGGTGAACAGTGACTAAAAAGTTTGCATAAGAAGAGTGAGTTGAGAAAATTGGTCTCTTGAAATTCAGGAAGAGAAGTTTGGAATGTAATTCTTTTAGAAAGCAAAGCTACTGCATGCTTTTGAACACAAGAAGTTGATTTTCAAGAAGTTTAATTTGGAAGGAAAGTGGTTTGAAGGAAGCGATTAGAGACAAAGAGGAAAATGATGTGTTTATAACAATTTAGATTTATTCAGAGAGTCAACAGATTCTTGTAGAGCACTTGTTATGAGATGCTGTCTATTAGGGATTAAGGACACACAATAATCAAATTCTTTGACCTCAAAGAGCTTATATTCCAGTGGACATAGGCAGATAATAAACATATACATAAATAAGTGCAATAGTGTAACAGGACATAGTGCACAGAATACTGATGGTGTTAATATAATCAGAGAATGCTTCTCTGAGAAATGACATTAATCTGAGTCTTTAAAGATGAAAATGAGGTTACTATATGGAAACACATTGGAAGAATCTCCGGCCTCAAGAGGAAGAATCTCCTCCTCAAGAGGAAGTGAGCATGGTGTGGGGGACAGTTGGGGATGGGGTGGGGGGCAGTGTATGAAGAAGTGTTGGTCAAAGGGGACGGACTTTCAGTTGCAAGATGAATGAGTTCTGGAACTCTAACGTACAGCATAGTGAATAGTGAATATAGTCATAGTTATTACCAATAATACTGTATTGTATACTGGAAATTTGTTATGGAGGTAGATACTAAGTAATCTTACAGTTTTTTTAAATTGGAATATTAGGTGATAGATGTGTTAAGTGGCTTAATTATAGAATCATTTCACAATGTATACATATACCAAATTATCATATTGTACACCTTAAATACATACACATTTTGTCAATTGTACCTCCATAAAGCCAGAATTAAAACCTACTAACTTTAAAATGGCCCAGTCAATAGTCAGCTCCCTGCTCCCTTGGGGAGCCAATACCTTTTGATTCTTTTCTCATTTACTAGGGAATCAGAAGAGGTCAGGGTAACCTCCCTCTTTAGGCTACTGTTTGGGGGAAATGTTTGATTTTTTTGAAGAATATAGCTATTAGGAGAAAAAAAGTGTGTTAGTGTGTGTGTGTGTGTGTGTGTGTGTGTGTATGTGTCTGGAGAAGAATTTCAATAGACTTTTAGAATCAGTGAGGTCAAGAAAAGTTGCACTCAATAACCTTACCATCTTGCCCTGATCATTTCAAATAATTTCACTAGCACCATATGTAAAAGATAAGCATGACTGGTTTGAAAATAACTGAATAGTCCCAACGTTAACAGTAGAAGATGGTGGTGGGGGTGGTGGTGGTGGTGGTGATTGTCTCTATAAAAGGAGAAAGTCTGCATTTTTAGGACTACGTGCACCAGCAGCAGGAAGTAATATAGAAGATCTTGTATTGAACTGTCAGCATATGGGTCTCACAGCTGGAAGAGTTAGCCCAGTAAGAGAACATTTGTATAGAGCAGCACTTTTGTCACAAGATGCCAGTGCTCAGCAAGGTTTCTATCATACAAAATGAAAGGACTTAAAAGACTCAACTAGAACTACAGTTATCGAGACCAAGGGTTTTTCAAAGTGCAACATGAATCCCTAGGATTTTTAGTAGGGGTTAGACAGAAAATGAAGGCAGTCAGGGCATTCTCAGAAAAAATAAATCTGGAAAGTGTCAAGGTAAAGTTAAATGGATTATTTAAATTACAGCACATAGAAGAACTTTTAATATGCTAATACACTTTCTGATTTTCCAAGAAAGGGGTCTATGTAGAGTGTCATTTAAGGGATAGCTTCTCATCAAGGAAATTCAGGAAAAGTGGCCAAAATGGCATTGGGTAAGGCCTGAATAGATGATACTATAACAGTGTGATGACCTTGTGGATCAATTCAGTTGAGTTGTAATGTATTGCCATTTAAATGTATGTATAGCCAGGTTCCATGGCACACGCCTATAATACCAGCTATTTGGGAGGCTGTGATGGGAAGATCACTTGAGGCCAGGAGTTCAAGACTAGCCTAGACAATATAGTGAGACCCCCATCTCTACAAAAACAAGGAAAAAATAAAATAAATATGTATAAAATTATTGTTGCTATCCATGTACTCAAAAAAGTTCCCAAAGCATCAAGTAGTATAATGAGAGATGACTGAGCTGGTAATCAGGAGGTTGGATCTTAATCTCTACTTTTACCATTTTCCTGATCCAGTCCATTGGACCCCGTTGAGGACTCACTGATTCTTTCATTTATTCAATGAGCATTGATTGTCTCCTCTGTGTGAGACAAGACTTCTAGGTGCTAGGGATATAGCAATAGATAAGAAAGACCAAGTCCTTGACCTCATAGAACTTACATTCTAGTGAAGAAGACAGATAGTAAATAAACATATAGTTTCACTGTTGGATAAGGTATTATCAAGTGAGGGAGGAAAGCAGGGTTCAGTTACTTTCTCTCCAAAATGAGGAGGCTGGACTCTGTCAGTGATTTCCACAGTCTTTAAGTAATTACATGTAACAGAAAACCTCAGTAACCTAACTATGTTGGCTTCCCAAATAGAAGTTTATTTTTCTCATATGAGAAAAAGTTAGGAGGTAGGTCATCCAGGACAGGTGGAATAGTTTCATGGGGTCATCGGTGTCCCAGGTGTCTCTGATGTTTCTATTCACCTTAGGGTGTGGTTTTTAATGCTAATGGAGATGATGCCAGACATAATAAGGAAGGAATTGCTAAAGAATATGGGATAGTCCCCACATTTAGAAAGCCAGAATTTCCTAAAAATCCACAGCAGGCACTCCTTACATCTTTAGGGAGGCTGAGAAACATGAATACTTTTCAGCTGAGCAACTAGTTGCCCTGAACATGACCTGGTTCCCTTTAAGGAAGAGGGACGGTGTGGAAATTAAGTATCTCGTCTGCCATAAGGCTTAGGGGTGAAAAACATATATCCACTTCACCATCCCATGTATTATTATGATAATAACATTGAATATTGTAATAATACTCATACTAATATCCAACATTAAGAAAAAAATACTGATTCACACAGAAGTATTTACAAATGACACCTTTGCTAAACAAACACACAAGCTCAGAAAAATTGACTAAATTGAACCAGAAGAGCACAGCAGCACCCAACTTAAAGGAAGTGCTAACACCACAATGAAAGACTGTGGCACAATTCATTATTAGATCTTGCCTGTCACTTAGTTGTATTTGGTATATATATGCTCTAGTAGTATTTTTTTTACATTTGTTACAAGTAAGGTGAAAATCAAACACCAAATGAAACAGTGATAGTTACACACTTTTCAACCAAAAATGTGTTTATATGATATTCAAATGTATTCATGAAGATGACTAGAGAAGTGTTCTCCTAAGGAACTCTACGTTGGCAACTAAAGTTGACTTGATGATGGTCACTAATGGACATTAGCATATTTAAATTCATGTGTTGTTTTTATTATCATTTTGTTTGAGATGCATTTTAAAGTAAAAATCAAATAAAATGTTGGCAGAGCTCTGAAGAAAGAGAATGCTAGAGTTAAAATATACTGGACTAAGTGGCCTTAATCTCACCTACAGACTCAGACTTAATTTTTTTACATTTTACAAGAGACTGAGCTTTGTTGAAGACATTAAGATTGAAAAATGGATTAATGTTAGTCTTAGTTCATATTTTCAATGCTCAAAGAACAGCAATCTCACAAACCTTTGAATAATTTGGAATAGACATTATAAAACTGGAGGAAATAGTAATGATACAATGAATTCAAAGTTGAGTAAATCCTTCTCATCTGTAATGCCTAAGAAACACAAAAAGCACTGTTCATTCTTCAGCTATCTGCACACATTCTAATCTCACAGACAGCTGCAGAATACAAAACTTGTGTACAAGGGATTTTTATGTATTACTAATTAGATATACAGCTTACTTCACCTGGGATATCTTTCAGTTATGTTTATTAAAACAGTCTGAAATATGTTTATAAAAATGTTTGCTTTTATTTTATCAATTTATGAACATTCAATGATCTCTTCTAAGATTTACACAGTAGTAGACCATGCCTAAATTATTTACAACCTGTTTTCCAAAAGACAAAGACCATTACATGACACAAAATTTCTTTCTTTCTTTCTTTTTTTTTTTTTTTTTGAGATGAAATCTCACTCTGTCGCCCAGGCTGGAGTGCAGTGGCAACCTCCGCCTCCCAGGTTCAAGCTATTCTCCTGCCTCAGCATCTGGAGTAACTGGATTACAGACGCCTGCGACCACACCCAGCTTATTTTTATATTTTTAGTAGAGACGAGGTTTCACCATGTTGGCCAGGCTGGTCTCTAACTCCTGACCTCAAGTGATCTGCCCACCTTGGCCTCCCAAAGTGTTGGGATTACAGGCATGAGCCACCGTGCACAGCCTTGACAAAAAATTTCTAAGGAATGATCCTAATAACGGTAAAAGCTTTATTCATGGAAACTGAACACTAGATAATTACATATAATAAGTAAATTTGAAAACATAATTATCAATATAATACTATGTGGAACAAATTGTGATCAAGGAATATTTAAATGAAATAATACAGTCCACGAGTTGATTACTGTTGAACATGGTGAAGGGTTAATGGGGCAGTAATTTACACTAATCTCTTGACTTTTGTAAATATCAAAAGTTTGCTATAATAAAAGTTTTACAAAATTATAAAAAACTCATTTACAGTCGAATAAATGAATAAATAAATATTTCAGAAAGAAATGTTTCTACTGATAATTAAAACAAAACCCAACCAAAGTGACATAAATAAATGGGGGTCTATTTCCATAATAACAAGAAGTCTCAAGATACTCAGGTCCCTCAACAATTGCCTTCCTTATTGTCTCAGAGAGCAGCTACAACTTCAACCATCATGCCTCCATTCAAGGCATAAGAGGGGAAAGTGACTGTGCCAGCAGACTTTCGCCCACAACTCCAGGCCAGTCAGATGACCGCTTCTTGCTATAAGGAAAGCTGGAAAATTGATGCTTGATTTTCACTTTCTCTATAGTAATCAGGAAAGGGATAAAGGGGTTGGGTTTGTTGAGCCAACCTACAGTGTCTGCCAAAACAACTATAAGAATATTTAGATAAACAGTTGGTACATTCATTCAACTGACGATTATTAAGCCATTGAGAAACAAATACCAATATTAGCAAAGATGGCCAAACAGGAACAGCTCCAGTCTGCAGCTCCCAGCACGATTGACACAGAAGGGGGGTGATTTCTGCATTTCCAACCAAGGTATCCAGTTCATCTCACTGGGACTGGTTGGACAGTGGGTGCAACCCATGGAGGGTGAGCTGAAGCAGGGTGGGGTGTCGCCTCACCTGGGAAGTGCAAGGTGTCGGGGAATTTTCTCCCCTATCCAAGGGAAGCCGTGAGGGAAGGAGCCTGAGGAACTGTGCGCTCCAGCCCAGATACTGCACTTTTCCCATGGTCTTCACAACCCACAGACCAGGAGATTCCCTCCACTGCCTACCCAACCACGGCCCTGGGTTTCAAGCACAAAACTGGGCAGACACCAAAATAGCTGCAGAAGTTTTTTTTCCAAACCCCAGTGGCACCTCGAATGTCAGTGAGACAGAACCATTCACTCCCCTGGAAAGGGGTGCTGAAGCCAGGGACCCAAGTGGTCTGGCTCTGTGGGCCCCATGCCACGGAGCCCAGCAAACTAAGATCCACTGGCTTGAAATTCTCGCTGCTAGCACAGCAGCAGTCTGAGATGGACCTGTGATGCTTGAGCTTGGTGAGGGAAGGGACATCCACCATTGCTGAGGCTTGAGTAGGCAGTTTTACCCTCATGGTGTAAACAAAGCTGCCAGGAAGTTCAAACTGGGCGAAGCCCACTGCAGCTCAGCGAGGCTGCTGTGGCCAGACTGCCACATTTCTCCTCTCTGGGCAGGGCATCTCTGAAAAAAAGGCAGCAGCCCCAGTCAGGGACTTATAGATAAAACCCCCATCTCCCTGGGACAGAGCACCTGGGGGAAGGGGTGGCTGTGGGCGCAGCTTCAGCAGATTTAAACGTCCCTGCCTGACGGCTCTGAAGAGAGCAGCAAACCTCCCATCACAGCATTCAAGCTCTGTTAAGGGTCAGAATGCCTCCTCAAGTGGGTCCCTGACCCCCGGGTATCCTGACTGGGAGATACCTCCCAGTAGGGGCTAACAGACACCTCATATAGGAGAGCTCTGGCAGGCATCTAGCAGGTGCCCCTCTGGGACAAAGCTTCCAGAGAAAAGAACAGGCAGGAATCTTTGCTGTTCTGCAGCCTTTGCTGGTGATATCCAGGCAAACAGGGTGTGGAGTGCACCTCAGCAAACTCCAGCAGACCTGCAGCAGAGGAGCCTGACTGTTAGAAGGAAAACTAACAAACAGAAATGAATAGCAAGTCCACTCAAAGACCCCATCCGAAGGTCACCAACATCAAAGACCAAAGGTAGATAAATCTACAAAGATGGGGAGAAACAGCTCAAAAAGGCTGAAAACTCCAAAAACCAGAACACCACTTCTCCTCCAAAGGATCACAAATCCTCACCAGCAAGGGGACAAAACTTGATGGAGAATGAGTTTGATGAATTGACAGAAGTAAGCCTCAAAAGGTGGGTAATAACAAACTCCTCTGAGCTAAAGGAGTATGTTCCAACCCAATGCAAGGAAGCTAAAAACTTTGAAAAAAGGTTAGACGAATTTGTAACTAGAATAACCAGTTTAGAGAACATAAATGACCTGATGGAGCTGAAAAACACAGCACGAGAACTTCACGAAGCATACACAAGTATCTATAGCTGAATCAGTCAAGTGGAAGAAAGGATAACAGAGACTGAAGATCAAGTTAATGAAATAAAGTGAGAAGACAAGATTAAAGAAAAAATAAAAAGGAATAAACAAAGCCTCCAAGAAATATGGGACTATGTGAAAAGACCAAATGTACATTTGATTGGTGTACCTGAAAGTGACAGGGAAAATGGAACCAAGCTGGAAAACACTCTGCAGGATATTATACAGGAGAACTTCCCCAACCTAGCAAGGCAGGCCAACATTCAAATGCAGGAAATACAGAGAACACCACAAAGATACTCCTCGAGAAGAGCAACCCCAAGACACACAATCATCAGATTCACCAAGGTTGAAATGAAGAAAAAAATGTTCAGGGCAGCCAGAGAAAAAGGTTGGGTTACCCTCAAAGGGCAGCCCATTAGACTAACAGCAGATCTCTCTGCAGAAACCCTACAAGCCAGAGGAGAGTGGGGGCCAATACTCAACATTCTTTAAGAAAAGAATTTTCAACCCAGACTTTCATATCCAGCCAAACTAAGCTTTATAAGTGAAGGAGAAATAAAATCCTTTACAGACAAGTAAATGCTGAGAGATTTTGTCACCACCAGGCCTGCCTTACAAGAGCTCCTGAAGGAAACACTAAACATGGAAAGGAACAACCAGTACCAGCCACTGCAAAAACATGCCAAATTGTAAAGAACATCAACACTATGAAGAAACTGCATCAACTAATGGGCAAAATAACCAGCCAGCATCATAATGACAGGATCAAATTCACATATAACAATATTAACTTTAAATGTTAACGGGCTAAATGCCCCAGTTAAAAGACACAGACTGGCAAACTGGATAAACAGTCAAGACCCATCGGTGTGCTGTATTCAGGAGACCCATCTCACATGCAATGACACAAATAGGCTCAAATTAAAGGGACAGAGGAATATTTACCAAGCAAATGGAAAGCAAAGAACAGCAGGAGTTGCAATTGTAATCTCTAATAAAAACAGACTTTAAAGCAACAAAGATCAAAAGAGACAAAAAAGAGCATTATGTAATGGTAAAGGGATCAATTCAAAAAGAAGAGCTAACTGTCTTAAATATATATGTACCCAATACAGGAGCACCCACATTCATAAAGCAAGTTCTTAGAGACCTACAGACTTAGACTCCCACACAATAATAGTGGGAGACTTTAACATCCCACTGTCAATATTAGACAAATCAATGAGACAGAAAATTAACAAGGATATCCAGGACTTGAACTCAGCTCGGAACCAAGTGGACCTAATAGACATGGACAGAACTCTCCACCCCAAATCAACAGAATAGACATTCTTCTCAGCACCTCATCACACTTATTCTAAAATTGACCACATAATGGGAAGTAAAACACTCCTCAGCAAATGCAAAACAATGGAAATCATAACAAACAGTCTCTCAGAACACAGTGCAATCAAATTAGGACTCAGGAGTAAGAAACTCACTCAAAACCACACAACTACATGGAAATTGAACAACCTGCTCCTAAATGACTACTGGGTAAATAACAAAATGAAGGCAGAAATAAAGATGTTCCTTGAAACCAATGGGAACAAAGACAAAACATACCAGAATCTCCAGGACACATTTAAAGCAATATGTAGAGGGAAATTTATAGCACTAAATGCCCACAAGAGAAAGCAGGAAAGATCTAAAATTGACACCCTAAAATCAAAATTAAAAGAACTAGGGAAGCAACAGCAAACAAATTCAAAAGCTAGCAAAAGACAAGACATAACTTAGATCAGAGCAGAACTGAAGGAGATAGAGACATGAAAAACCCTTCAAAAAATTAATGAATCCAGGAGCTGGTTTTTTTAAAACCTCAAAAAATAGATAGGCCACTAGCCAGACTAACAAAGAAGAAAAGAGAGAAGAATCAAATAGACACAATAAAAAATGATAAAGGGGATATCACTACTGATCCCACAGAAATACAAGCTACCATCAGAGAATACTACAAACACCTCTACACAAATAAACTAGAAAATCTAGAAGAAATGGATAAATTCCTGAACACATACACTCTCCCAAGTCTAAACCAGGAAGAAGTCAAATCCCTGAATAGACCAATAAGAAGTTCTGAAATTGAGGCAGTAATTAGTAGTCTACCAACCAAAAAAAGTCCAGGACCAGACGGATTCACAGCCAAATTCTACCAGAGGTACAAAGAGGAACTGGTGGCTGGGCACAGTGGCTCACGCCTGTAATCCCAGCACTTTGGGAGGCCAAGGTGGGTGGATCACGAGGTCAGGAGATTGAGACCATCCTGGTTAACACAGTGAAATCCCACCTCTACTAAAAATACAAAAAAAATAGCTGGGTGTGATGGCAGGCGCCTGTAGTCCCAGCTACTCAGGAGGCTGAGGCAGGAGAATGGTGTGAACCCAGGAGGCGGAGCTTGCAGTGAGCCAAGATCATACCACTGCACTCCAGCCTGGGTGACACAGTGAGACTCCGACTCAAAAAAAAAAAAAAAAAAAAAAGGAGCTGATACCATTCCTTCTGAAACTATTCCAAACAATAGAAAAAAAGGGAATCCTCCCCAACTCATTTTATGAAGCCAGCATCATCCTGATACCAAAACCTGGCAGAGACACAACAAAAAAAGAAAATTTCAGGCCAATATCCCTGATGAACATCGATGTAAAAATCCTCAATAAAATACCGGCAAATCAAATCCATCAGCACATCAAAAAGCTTATCCACCACGATCAAGTTGGCTTCATACCTGGGACACAAGGCTGGTTCAACATATGCAAATCAATAAACATAAACCATCATGTAAACAGAACCAATGACAAAAACCACATGATTATGTCAATAGATGCAGAAAAGGCCTTTGACAAAATTCAACACCCTTCATGCTAAAAACTCTCAATAAACTAGGTATCAGTGGAATGTATCACAAAATAATAAGAGTTATTTATGACAAACCCACAGCCGTTATCATACTGAATGGGCAAAAACTGGAAGCATTCCCTTTGAAAACCGGCACAAGACAAGGATGCCCTCTCTCACCACTCCTATTCAACATAGTGTTAGAAGTTCTGGCCAGGGCAATCAGGCAAGAGAAAGAAATAAATGGTATTCAAATAGGAAGAGAGGAAGTCAAATTGTCTCTGTTTGCAGATGACATGATTGTATATTTAGAAAGCCCCACAGTCTCAGCTCAAAATCTCCTTAAACTGATAAGCAACTTCAGCCAAGTCTCAGGATACAAAATCAATGCGCAAAAATTACAAGCATTCCTATACACCAATAACAGACAAACAGAGAGCCAAATCATGAGTGAACTCCCGTTCACAACCGCTACTAAGAGAATTAAAATACCTAGGAATACAACTTACAAGGGATGCAAAGGACCTCTTCAAGGGGAACTACAAACTACTGCTCAAGGAAATAAGAGGGGACACAAACAAATGGAAAAACATTCCATGCTCATAGATAGGGAGAATCAATATTGTGAAAGTGGCCAAACTGCCCAAAGAAATTTATAGATTCAATGCTATCCCCATCAAGCTACCACTGACTTTGTTTACAGAATTGGAAAAAACTTCATATGGAACCAAAAAAGAGCCCGCATAGCCAAGACAGTCCTAAGCAAAAAGAACAAAGCTGGAGGCATCATGCTGCCTGACTTCAAACAATATTACGAGGCTACAGAAACCAAAACGGCATGGTACTGGTACCAAAACAGATATATAGACCAAAGGAACAGAACAGAGGCCTCAGAAATAACACCACACATCTACAACCATCTGATCTTTGACAAACCTGACATAAATAAGCAATGGGGAAAAGATACCCTATCTAATAAATGGTGTTGGGAAAACTGGCTAGCCATATGTGGAAAACTGAAATGTGAGCCTTTCCTTACACCTTATACAAAAATCAACTCAAGATGGATTAAAGACTTAAACATAAAACCTAAAACCATAAAAACCATAGAAGAAAACCTAGGCAATACCATTAAGGACATAGGCATGGGCAAAGACTTCATGTCTAAAACACCAAAAGCAATGGCAACAAAAGCCAAAATTGACAAATGGGACCTAATTAATCTAAAGAGCTTCTGCACAGCAAAAGAAACTATCATCAGAGTGATCAGGCAACCTATAGAAGGGGAGAAAATTTTTGCAATATGTCCATCTGACAAAAGGCTAATATCCAGAATCTACAAGGAACTTACACAAATTTACAAGAAAAAAAGAAACAACCCTATTAAAAATTGGGCAAAGCATATGAACAGACACTTCCCAAAAGAAGACATTCATGCAGCCAAAAAACATATGAAAAAATGTTCATCATCACTGGTCATTACAGAAATGCAAATCAAATCTGCAATGAGATACCATCTCATGCCAGTTAGAATGGTGATCATTAAAAAGTCAGGAAACAACAGATGCTGGAGAGGATGTGGAGAAATAGGAACACTTTTATGCTGTTGGTGGGAATGTAAATTAGTTCAACCATTGTGGAAGACAGTGTGGAGCTTCCTCAAGGACCTAGAACTAGAAATACCATTTGACCCAGCAATCCCATTACCGGGTATGGACCCAAAGGATTATAAATCGTTCTACTATAAAGACACATGCACACGTATGTTTATTACAACACTCTTCAAAATAGCAAAGACTTGGAACCAACCCAAATGTCCATCAATGATAGACTGGATAAAGAAAATGTGGCAATATACACCATGGAATACTATGCAGCCATAAAAAGGGATGAGTTCATGTCCTTTGCAGGGACATGGATGAAGCTGGAAGTGTTCATTCTCAGTAAACTATCACAAGAATAGAAAACCAAACACTGCATGTTCTCACTCATAAGTGGGAGCTGAACAATGAGAACACATGGACACAGGGAGGGGAACATCACACTATCAGGGGGTGGGAGGTAGTGGAGGGATAGTATTAGGAGAAATACCTAACGTATGTGGGTTGATGGGTGCAGCAAACCACAATGGCACATGCAACAAAACTGCATGTCCTGCACATGTACCCCAGAACCTAAAGTATAATAAAAAAAAAGAAAAAGAAACAAACCCCATGCAACATGAAGAAAGGGAATTGCCTAATATTAACATCATATCTGATACGTCTTCAACTTATTAAAAAGCAAAAATCATGAAATCCCATGTATATCTAAAAAAGAGGATAAGCAGTAAAAAATGTTAATAAGAGTTACACTTAATATAATGGTTTGGGGTGTTTATTTTACCCCTAATATACTTTGTTTCCTCACATTTCCTATAATAAAATGAATTACCTTAGAATAAAAATAATAAACATATTAAATAACAGGGAATTTTAAGGATATCAATAACTGACATTTTTAATGCAGTCAATATTTTAATAAACTTTATTTTTAGACCAGTTTTAGATTCATAAAATGGAGAAGATAGTACAGAGAGTTTCCATAACCCTTCTCCTTCCACACACAAACATTATTACATTTTAGATTAGTATGGCACATTTGTTATAATTAATGAAGCCATATTGATATAGGATTAACCAAAGTCCGTATTTACTCAGATCTTCTTAGTTTCACCAAGTGTCCTTTTTCTGTTCCAGGATTCCATACAGGATACTACATTGCATTTAGTTATCATAATTCCATAGGCACCTCTTGGCTGTGACAGTTTCTCAGATTTTCCTTGTTTTTGATGACCTTGAAAGTTTTTAGGAGTACTCCTCACGTATATTGTAGGATGCTGCCCTATTGTGACTTATCTGATGTTTTCATCATGATTAGACTGGAGTCATGTATTTCGGGGAGGTAAATCACAGAGGTAAAGTGTGAATTTCATGATGTCATAACAAGGGTATATACTATCAACCTGATTTGTAACTAGTGATACTAACCTTGATCATCCAGTTGAAATACTGTTTATCAGTTTTCTCCACTGTAGAGTTCCTCCACTCCCCTACCTCCCTTTTTAATACTGTGTTCTTCAGAAGGAAATCACAATGCATAGCCCAAACTTATGGAGTGAAGAATTATACTGCCTCTCTTTTAGGGTAGAGTGTCTTCATAGATTACTTGTTCCTCTGTGCAGGAGATTTTTCTTCCTCTGCTTATTAATTTATTCAATTGTTTACTTATATAAGTATGGACTCATGAATACTTATTTCATACTTGGGGTTGTGGTCCAATACTACTTTACTTCATTTGTTCCTCACATTTTTCTAGCTTTGGCCATTGAAAGCTCTTTTTGTTTGCTCCTGTGACCCTTTGACATATCCCTATCAATGTAGGTTTGGGTTTGTTTTTGTTTGGTTTCTGTTCACTTCATAAGTCTCTGGAACTACAAATGTTCCAAGCTCATCTTGTATATGCCCCAGTCCTAGAAGCAGTCATTTCTCCCAGAAGCTCTATTTCTTTTTGTTGGAGAATGATACTAGAAACCAGGATTGGGTGTTCGGTATGCTTGTTGGTACTAAGGTGTCATTTCTTATATATACCCATAGAAATATACATATCTATAAATATTTCTGTATATGACCATCTAAACATGAGTTCTCACCAATGTCTCCAACTCTTATCCATTACCATATAGATCATTCCAGCCTCTTCCTCTTAGTTATCTGTAAATTCCCAACCCAACAGTCAGAAACCTTGTTCCCACCATCCACCATTCATTCATATAATTGATCAATTCCAGTATACAGGTATAGCAGTGTCAGAATTGTTAGCCCATACCCAATGAGAAACAACCTTATTAATGAGAGTACAGGATTTATGACCAACTCCTTTTGTTTTTGGTATTGCACACTCCACTGGTTTTCAAACTTACTTTTGTCAGCATCTTTTTCCCTCACTCCCTTCCGTGAGGTTGTTTCACACATTTATGGTACATTTATTTTCTCTTTTGTAGGGGCAGAAAGGTGTGATCACTTTTCTCACCCATCATAAGGGTCATGATTGATTCTCCTATAAGGACAGGTTGACCAGAGAAAAGCATACCAAATTAATGTCATCAAAATTTAATGTGACATAGGAGCCTTCAGAAATAAAGATCCAAAGACCCAGGGAAAACTATTTTATGCTTAGGTTTGATGAAGAACAGACAGTCATGTAGAAATGTGATTGGACACAAGAGTATGATCCAACAACAACAGACTGAGAGCAAATGTAGTAAGTCCTGTCTGTTCAGATTTTTCTTGGCCTCTCTGCATAGCATTTCATCTTCCCAGGTATGGAACAGAACCCCTCTGGAATAAGGGTCTTTAAAGGAGAAGTCAGCCTGGAGACAGTGACCTGTCTAGATTTAATGGCTTGCTTTGGAAGAGAGAGGTTCTGGTTTCTACGCCCCACTTTAGGGAAGAAGAATTCTGATTTCTAAGACTCTCACTGTGGAATAAAATTGGGTGGGAAACAGAAAGGCAGGAGAAGTTCAGAAAGACCTTAGTTCTGAGGCTTTTCCAATTTCCGTTTGTTCAAAGAACTGAGTCTGACAAGGTGCCCTACTTTGGGGGTATCCACTTGTCACATTGCTTCCTGAAATCCCCTGACTTTCTATTTATAAAACATAATTTGTATATATATTAAGATTCACTCTGTGTGATAAAGTTCTATGGATTTTGACGAATGCATAATCTCATGATTCTACCACTGCAGTATTATTCACTAATAGCTTCACTGTTCTGTAAAACCCTGATTTCACCTACTCTTCCTCCTCTGCCTTCCCCTGAACTTCTGGCAACCACTGATGAATCTTTCTCAACAGTTTTGTCTTTTCCAGAAGTCATTTGGTAGGAGCAGAAGTAGCAGCAGCAGGAGTAAAGGGAAAGAGGGGGGAACTAGAGAAGGGAGTCCTTCTCTAGGTTGTCAGGAACTAAAATTCCAAAAGAATAAGTCCAAGTAAAAACTACTCAGAGAATGCCAAGACTCAAGGTGAGAACATCTCACTCACTCAACATATTCAAAGAGCAGAACGGGATGGAATGGAAGCAAGTAAAGAGTGAAGTAGTTGGCCAGGTGCGATGACTCATACCTATAATCCCAGCATTTTGGGAGGCCATGGCAGAAAGATTGCTTCAGGCTAGAAGTTTGAGACTAGCCTGGGCAATGCAGTGAGCCCCATTTCTCCAAAAATATAAATAAACAAAAAATTAGCTGGGCACGGTGGCATGCACCAGTAGTCTCGGCTACTCAGGAGGCTGAGGTGGGAGGATTGCTTGAGCCCAGGAGTTCAGGCTGCAGTGAGCTAGTATTGTGCCACTTCATCCTAGCCTGGATGACAGAACGAGGCCCCGTGTATAGGCAGGGGAAAGAGTGAAGAGTGAAGAGTTTAGGATCCTGGGAAATTACTGAAAAAATTGCCTGATGGAGACTAATCCTGGATCACAACTCTCATGCTAGCTGATCATGTGACCTGGACAGGTCCCTTCATCTTCCTGCTCCACAGTTTCCCATTTGAAAAATAACAGGATTGTATAGTTAATGGGGTCTATCCCTCCCAGCCTTAAGCACTCTGTGACTCTCTTTTATTAACCATAGTAACAACAATGATGGTCTCAACTGGTCTCGTGGACACCCTAACTCAGCCACGCACGGTACCGGCATCATTTCCCCAAGATCACAGCATCAAGGCAACTTGGCAAAAGTGGAAATAGTAGAGAGAAAAACAGAAGAAACCTACCCTCAGACTTTCCGTAGGAATTTTTGCCCTGAATTATGATGGAAGAGCAATACAAGTACCTTGCAATATTTTATATACTTATTCCAAATATTAGAATGCTTTGAGGAAATTGTGAGGCTTTCAAAGTCAAAACAAAACCTATTTTGAAAGAAAAAACTCACTGTTAATGTTTATGTACTTCTTGAAAGTAAAATCAAGCCGGAGGATTTTTCCTCTGAGATTTCTGCAACAGCCAAAGACAAATATAACTCCTTTGACAAATAACCATTCATATTATATAATGACTAAAAGAAAAAGTCTTGTCGCAAAATCTAATCTTGGGAAAGAACATGCTTTGTCTGCATTAAATAGCAATAAAGGAGCCAACATCTATCACTTCTGTCATTTATGCATTTGATTGCTTTACCAATAGTTCTATGAAAGGATGTGTGACAGACCTGATTGGCATTTGGTCCTCTCCTTTCAGGTTAAGAAATTTAAACTAACTCTTGAACCCCATGCCAAAAGACAGTTATCTTTAAAGTTATCTTTTGCTTGTGACTCCGCCCCAAAACCTGAGACATGTTTGTCAGCCCTTCCAGGGCTATGGCTGATACCAAGAGGAAATATTTCAAAGCAAACAGCAACAGTATTTGATGTCAGAAGTGAAAAATAAACAAAGTCCCCATATTTGAGGCTCCCAAAGCTACAGCTAGCAATTCAGTTCTAACAGTAGCTTTACTGCCCTTTTCTGAGGCTGATATTAAAGCCTCATGGTAAGGTAATAAATTTCACCATTTTAAGTAGAAAAAAAAACATTCAGTTGCTGGTTCACTATTAAATCTTTTCCTACAGAGTTAGTTTTCTCTGGTGTGGTAGCCACAGTTCTCTTCCAGGATTTTCTGAATTGTTTCCTTTAACTTTTTTTTTAAGTTCAGGGGTACATGTGCGGGATGTGCAGGTTTGTTACATAAGTAAAGGTGTGTCATATAGGTGGTTGTAAAGGAGATTTCATCACCCAGGTATAAAGCCTAGTGTCCATTAGTTATTTTTCCTGCTTCTCTCCCTCCTCCTACCTTCCACCCTCTGATAGGCCCCAGTGTGTGTTGTTCCAAAATGATCAGAAGTAGTTTACTAACAAAAATAATAGTATCATCCTCAGTGGAGAAGAACACTTGTTTTCCAAAGGCTGTTTAACTATTTAATGCTTAGTAACCTCTGTAGAGATTATATCAATCCGTAACTCAAGAACCCAAGAATACACTGGTTATACTCCACCAAAACTGTGTCCTGGTTATATTGATTTGACAAAGTTTTGGGACGACAGTGGGCCACCATCACCAAATCCATTTTCAATAAATGTAAATTATGCTTCATTTGGCCCTGTTGTCCTACCAAATGGCAGTAGAATAGTATTGAAATGTCTTTTCTTAAAGGACCATACAAGTCATCAAGGCTTGCCAATGTGAGTAATTCTGACTCCCTGTCATGACTCAGACATATTATAAAATTAAGTGTACAAATATATACAAACTCAAATAGAAATAATGACTGGGTCACATGAAGTATCATAAATAATGAATTATAATAAAAGCTTTGGGTATATATAGATTTTATTATAAGCAAAAGTAGTGTGGAAAAAAATCTAATTCCTAGACTTGCAAATCCCAAAGATATTATATTCGTATACAGAACTGTACAATAAAAATCAAACCATTAGCTAATGGAAGCTTTTGAACTTGTTCATAAACCAAAAACATTCAATTATGTTAAACATTTAATATTTTATTGTGATAATAGATGACATTTACTGAACATAAAATAAAAGCTAGATTCCATATTCCATACCTTAAACTGCACTCTCCTAATTAATTTTCATTCAACTCTCAGAGCTAAATAATTTTATATGCATTTTAGAGGTTAATTTCTCACAATCATGCATGTTCTGGATATCCTCAAACCTAAGTGTCTCATCCCCACCTACTATATGACCCTTGTTTCTGGCCTTTCTTTTCCTTCAAAAGTGGCTTGTGAGTTTTCTATCAAGACTTGAAAAGGTTGCTGAGTGGACAGCAGATAGATAATTAATGTGAAAGTAATCATGTGGGTTATAGGCATGATGCACAGCCCTGTTTGATAATATTTGTATTTTAAGAAGGTCCTTTTTGGTTTTGTGCAAGTAGGAATATCCCACTTCTTCGAATGCCATTGAAAAACTTTTGAGAACATGAGCCCTCTAACAAACGAATGAAGGTATTGGTTGGGACTCTACAAGTAACAAAATCTAGCTTTCAAACTTCACAATTTCCATAACAAGAAAGAACTGGCTAAAGGACTTTCAAATCAGGTGCTTAAAAGCTCTGATCACTGGCTAAAGACAAGTGTCCACCACTGGACAATCCAACTGTGACCATGGAAGAGGAGTTAGAAGTTGACACCCTCTATTCATTCTCTGAAGATTGTTCTTTACGTTATTTCCCATTCACGGTAACCTGACTTAAAGTGGCTGAAAGTGAGGTATGCTTAAGCAGAACTTCTTTAAAATTTACGTGAATTTGGTTTCAAGTGTCTTCAAATCAGAAGTAATGATCCCAGTGCGAGACAAAGCATTTAACTTTTAAGATACTTAATGGCCACTTTGACAATACGGGAAGCATTCTACATGCTTGGACACAATTTCCAGCTCTAACACTCCATAACCATGCAAGCTTTGGTATGCAGCACTCTCTCAAAACAGTATGGCTACCCTGAGGCTCTGAATAAAACCTCGGACACTTTATAAGTTCCCCCTTCACAGAGCAAAAGAAACAAAACCAATTAGATTTAAATTTACATGTACACACACACACACACACACACACACACACACACACACACACACACATACAATCCCCAACTTCTTAGCGGAGTTAATGCAGCCCTTAAATGATGGATTTATTTCCTTGCTGTGGCTCACACACACTGCTGAAAACTTGGCTCAGACTGTGATGCATTTGACAAGACAAACATCACTTGGGGCAATACAGAAAAAGGGTTGCTTCTATGCTATTCCCTCCAATTCAGCTCTTTCCTCTCTTGCTATGCTTCTTTATTGCCTTCCAAATTCAGACTCTCACTTACAAGCTTCTCTTATTCATGAACATTAAAAATCAAGCCATTGTTATCCTAAAACCCACTTGGGTATTCCGTAGGGAGAGTAAGAGGCAATGGAGGGGCAGTAAGCAATAATTGCCATCTTATTTTGTCTATTACCTGCTGCAATATCTTAAGCAGAACAACTCCCTTTCAAACTCTTTCTTTGTGATGATTTCAGAAAAAAAAAAAGAAGACGACAAAGCAGCTTGCTTTTAAAGAGAGGAAATAGAGGTCGTGATTAATTCCTGCTAGAAATCCTCTCATTTTAAGAGCAGACTGGGTTATCCTTATAATACGTCAGGATTTGGTCCCGAGAGAGCTGTCAGCTGACCTCACAGGAAGCTTCTTGAAGCTGAAGGCTGTTCGTGCTGTCACTAAATGCTGACCCGTGGTTGTATTCTAAATCACTACACACAGTGCTCTTTGAAAACCAAACGTGCAGTTCAGACATTATTGAGCTATTCCTTCAGCTCTTCAGAAAACAATTGCAAAGCTGCCACAACACAAGTTAACTTCTTTGAAATTGAAGTAATTGGTCATTACAGTTTATTCTGTGTGAATATTGATTTGCTATCTAGTTTCTTCAATGTTTATAATATAGTTGTTTTAGCCAACATCTGGTTCTCAGATCTGAGTAAAACTACCATGCATCAAGAGCTCTTATTCTGCCATTTGTGACTGTAGCAAAAAGAGCACTAGAAAATACGTCTCGGAAATCCTGCATTTTAATCCCAGCCTCATTCTTCCTAGCCATTTAATAATGCAGGATTATCTTCCCTGTCTGTAAAATGGACATGGTAGTGGCCCTCCTTTGACCTTGCAGAGTAACTACATGATTTAAACAAAAATGCCAGTCATCCTTGATAAATGGTGTTGCCTAAAAGCAAAGAAGAAAAATTACATATATACACACACACACACACACAGCATGATAAATTTATTTTAATTTTTTTCACTATACCTTATTTCTTATATTAGATTACATGGCTTGTATCTGATAATAATTTTCTTTTCCAGTTTAAAAAAGAGAATCAGGCCAAGGTGGGTGGATCATGAGGTCAGGAGTTCAAGACCAGCCTGGCCAAAATGGTGAAACCCCCATCTCTACTGAAAATACAAAAATTAGCTGGCATAGTGGTGGATGCCTGTAATCCCAGCTACTTGGGAGGCTGAGGCAGAGAACTGCTTGAACCTGGGAGGTGGAGGTTGCAGTGAGCTGAGATAGCGCCACCGCACTCCAGCCTGGGCGACAGAACGAGACTCCGTCTCAAAAAAAAAAAAGAGAGAATTAGCATTTACTTAAAAAAAGTAACAAGTACACTTAAAAGAGCTGCAAGCACCAAGTTCCTATATATAACAACATAAATACTATTTCCATACATGCATTTGATATAAAAATTGAAAAACACCTGGGTGTAGTAGCTTACCCCTATAATCCTAGCATTTTGGGAAGCCAAGGTGGGAAGATTGCTTGAGCCCAGGAGTTTGAGACCAGCGTGGGCAATATGGCAAGAACCCACTCTTCTAAAAATTTCCAAAAATTAGCTTGGCGTGGTGTTGTGTGCCTGTAGTCCCAGCTACTCAGGAGGCTCAGGTGGGAGTATCCCTTGAGCCCTGGGGGTCAAAGCTGCAATGAGCCATGATTGTGCTATTGCACTGCAGCCTGGTCAATAGAGTGAGACCTTGTGTCTAAAAATAAATGAATCAATGAATGAATGAATGAATATTGAACCCATTTAAAAATCTTGGAGGACTATTTTCTTTGCTAAAAAAGTTATTTTTTATATGTACTATTTTTACAAGGGAATCAAAATGTACAAGGTATGTCATCATCATAAAGAGAATTTGGAGGTGACTCTTTCAGGGAGCCATACCCAGATTTCATTTAATTGTTCAAAAGCAAAAAATTGTTTTAAAGTTAATTAGAGTCAAAGAGCTCATAATAATATTGTAGATTTTCTAAAAGTTATTTCAGATATCAAATGGCTTCTATCTGCATATTCATTGCTTCAGAGGTTCATTTGGTTGGTTGGTTCCATGAGCAAAGACCTGTAGCAGTAAATCTCTAGCAATGCAATAAGACACTTATAACAAAAGTTGTTTCTTCCTTTAGTGATTTCAGAAGTAAACTGAATTGGGAATATCTTCATTTATGGCAGCCAGCTCTTCCGTTTTCTGTTTCTTTTTTTTTAAGAATAGCTTCCAAATATTTCTTAAAATTATTGTGTGAAAGCCCAAAAGTAGACAAAGAGCAGCACAGATAAGAAGTGCATGGCTATATACATGATCTCATCAGCAGGACGACAGGGCTGGCTAAATGGAACCCCAGCCAGGCCCTTATGGCCATGCAGAGAAATGATAATTCCTGCTGCAGGCCCAAATCAATCTGACAGAGCATCGCATCACAAAATTAGAATTTTGAGGAAAGAGAACAGCAAGTCTGTATTCCTGACTCTCTATTTCAAAACCTGGCACCTAGAAATTCTGAGTGTTGATCAAGTTAAAAGAAAATGCTGTGTATAAAAATGCTTCAGAAACTCTAGAGTCCTGTATGAGTATGAAAAATTCTTACCACAACTGGATTCAGAGGGCACAGCTTTGGTTTGAGGCTTGGCGGTGAGGAGGTGATAATAGTGATCACAGATGAAGTTTCTAAGTTGACAGCAAATTTCAGTTATCATCCATTTCCAAGCAATCCTGTGAACACAAGTATGTCCTGCTCAAAGTTTGAAATTGTGTCAACCAGAAGACAAATGAGACAAACCATTTTTTTAAAAAATGTAAGTTTCATGGATAAACAAATGTGGCATATTCATAAAGTGGAACCATACTCAATACTAAGCAAAAAAGCATTATGGTAGATCAACATGGTGAATCTAAAAAATGTATATTGAACAAAAAGAGCAAGACATATAAATGAAACAAACAAAAGAGAACATACTGTATGATCCCATTTATATGAAGCTCAAGAATGTCCAGATGAATCTATAGTAATGGAAATCCCCATAGTTGCAGGGTCAGGAGGGTGGAATTGGCATATTGAGTACAAGGGGGCATGAAGGAACTGTCTGAGGCGAAGGAAAGTGGCCTATGTATTAGGTATTGTTTACACAGATATGTACGTGTCAAACCTCATCTCATTCTAAGCTTAAGATCTGTGCATTTCTGTATTCATACATACACTTAACCTCAACATGTTTTGTAAAAGGTCAACTTTCCCTTCTTCTCTCTTCTTGTTTCTTCTCCTTTACCCCTCCTCCTCCTCCCTATTTTCCTTCTCTCCCTCTCTTTCTCTGTATCCACAAACACACTAGCCTTTCTATTTAACCTAGTTTCTCTCCTGACCTCTTCTAGTCCCTGAGGAAGTAAAGCTCTTTCTCTTTAATTTCTATTAATATTAACCTAGGTTTTGGCTAGATTAACCCTACCCAGTCCTTTGAAATTCAGAGCAGAAACCTCCCTGAACTAGGGTCTGTCTTCCCTGAGCCTATGTTTCTAAGAGCTTCTCTCACTCTCAGGGAAGGAACATGGCATTGAAGGGATGGATGGGGCAGAAGGCATTGGAGAGGGCAAGGCAAAGGAGAACAGGAGTCCTTCGGAGCTCTGCTGCAAGCCCCTGTGGAACACTGATGTGCTTTTGAATAATTCAGCTAATCAAATTGAGTAATTATATTAAAGTGACTTTTTAACATGGATTTTTGGCATATTAGACCTGAAGGACGTTTTCTTGACAACTTGCTATATTACTAACAGAAAACACTTTCAGAATCTCTAGGACTTAGGAAGTTCACCAACTTAACTTATCTTCTGAAGCTGCTGGATCTTAGATCAAGATGAAATTCCAATATAAAATAAATGGTCTCAGTGATTTCTGAAGAATATGCCATAGTTAGACATACAGAAACGCCACGATGTACTCTCTTGGCATCTCTTCCTCTCTCTATCTCACTAGACCTCATCAAACTGTGGAACTGTTGACAATAGTTATCTCTGGAAAGAGAAATAATAGAAAGACTTCTTTATCTTATTCACCTTTGTATTTATTTGTGGTTTTGCTTTTATAGTTACTATATTTTTACAATCACAAAAAGACTAAAGATATCATAAAATACTTCTACAATAAGATGGAGATGAGTGGGCAATTATTACAGTTTATACCCACTTTGTGGCCCTCGTTTTGAAAAAATAAATAAATCTGAGCAGACTTTTCAAAAAAAACGTAATAAAAACCATTTGAAACCAAAAAAAACCTGACATGAACAGAAGTTCCTGCTCTTCTGTTTTGATTTCCAAGATGGCAGCTGTGTAAGCATTAATGAGACAGGCAGCTTTAGAGGGAAGAAATTGATCCACGTCTACAACATTTTCTTAGTATGTCAACATTTTGGTTTTGCAATATGGTAGATAACATGGAGCCTCTGAATTGCTAGGCCTACTCACTATTTCTACAGAGATTAACACAGCATTCAGTCAATCCTTCGAGCCTCCATTTTTAAATATAATATTGAAATGAGAATGTTCGATTTTGAGAAGGGCTCAGCTGAGAAGGTGCCCCCCTGAAATATAATGGAAGTTTGGTACTTGAGCTTTGAACATTCCATTGAATTAGAAAACCAGAGATGCCGGTGAATTGATTAGTTCGTTCAGTGCCACATTCTGCCAAAATGTCTGTGCAATATTGGATTTCAAAATGCAACATGAGCGAAAGCTAAAAGTCATCATGAATAATTCAGATCACATCTGAATGTTTGTCACACTAGAAAAAGAAAAATATTTTATCTTAAACAGGAAAGAGCATTTAGCATAAAAAATCATTACGTGGGAACAAAACCAAACAAAAGCACTTTAGAACACATACCCTGTGCTCAGATATCTGAGAGAACTTCTAGTTTAACTTGACATAGCACATGAATTGGCATCCTTTCCTTACCAGCTTTTGTTCCAAGGAAGAAACATTGACCCTTCAGTGTCAGTCAAACAACTCTTCTTGCAGTGTCTGCCATGTGTCAGCACTGTGTGACACACACACAAGATGCAAGGCATGGCCCAGACCCTAGTGCTTGAGTAAAGAATGCCACAACAGAAAATCAAACACAAGATGGTGCTAAATGGTGTAATGCACACCACAAAACTATTGCAGAATTGTATTACAACTACATGTGCCACAGCCTTTGAGGGAACAAAGGGAGTGTTAATTTCTTACCTTGTCCCCATTTCCCTGCTCAATCTTACATATCACTATCAGATACATCATCCTCAAATGCAGTTCCCATCACATTACTCTAGCTTAAAAACTCAAGTTACTCCCCCAATGACTTGTTTTTTGGAAAATCTTCACCCCTGATCTAATACGAGCCTTCAAACCACCTTACCAGTAACCTCCTGCTATGGTCCTCACTCAAGCATCTTCAGAGTCTAGGTAGGCAAGCTAAAATGTGCAGCAACCTGTTGCAAAACTACAGTGAGCATACAGACTAGGCAGAACATACCCAACAACATTCAGATTATAATTGAAAAAAAAAAAATCTTGCGCCAGTCTGCCATCAACCTGCTGAGATGCCACACCGCACCCCAGGATGGCATAGTGAGCCCTTGCCTCTACCGTGAATACTGCTTTTCTTTCTCCTATTTCTCACCTGTCCCTTGGCCTTGAATGCTCACAAATCGACATCCTCACCTTCAAGGCAAATCTTAAATCACCTTCCTCGAAGAAGCCTCCCAAATACCTTCAAATCATGTGTAATCTGTCCTTCCATGTTTCACTGTTATGGCATTTATGTAACATGTTCTTTTTAAAATAATAATTTGTGCACTTAAATTATGTTCTTTACTAAGCAGAAATGAAATTCCTTGAGATTGGAGATTTTCTTGCTCACCTCTGGGTACATCGTGTTAACTTTAGCAGGTGCTCAATACATTTTCAATAAGCTAAATTGAAATTGCCATATAAGAAAATATTTTGAAAGCACTGCTCAATGTACTTACAATAGATATGAGGGAAAGTCACATGCATATAAGATTTTTTTTTTTTTAATTTTGAGACAGAGTCTCACTCTGTCACCAGGCTGGAGTGCAGTGGCACAATCTCAGCTCACCGCAACCTCCACCTCCCAGGTTCAAGCGATTCTCCTGCCTCAGCCTCTCAAGTAGCTGGGATTCAGGTGCATGCCACCACGCCTGGCTAATTTTTGTATTTTTAGTAGAGATGGGGTTTTACCATATTGGTCAGTATGGTCTCGAACTCCTGACCTCGTGATCCGCCCGCCTTGGCCTCCCAAAGTGCTGGGATTACAGGCATGAGCCACCGCGCCTGGCCAAGATTTTTAAAATTATTTACATGGCAATTAAAGAAATGCCAAGTATATGTGGAAGTGCCAAGTGAGTGGTACCAGAAGTACCTGGTACAAGTTTCAAAGGAATGTGAGAGACGGCTTTGGTCAGAAAAGTAGGTATTGAGCTAGTTATTGAGGGCTAATAGACTTTGGATATACAGGATGGTAAAGGAGGCATTTCAAGAAAGAAAGTTCTAATGTGTGACCTTGATATTCACCTGTCCTCTCTGGGTAAAGGATCTCTCACCCGCATAATGAAAATAGCTAGTTGGATAATCTCTAAAGCCCAATTTCAGTAATGTGAGTAAAGGCATAGTCCATGGTGTATTTGGAAAGATATGTCATAGAGGTAAACACCTTGGGGATAGAAGTCAGACAGGTCTGAGCTCCATTCCTGGTACTGCCACTTCCCACATGTGCAGCTTCAGAAAAGTTGCATAATTTATTTAAGCCTCAATTATTTTCGTTTATAAAATGAGAATAATACTAATTATGCACATTGTATTGGGTTGTCAGGGGAATTAAATTAAATAATGTATTAAGGTACTTTGTATGATACCTGGAGCAGAGTAAATTCCCTGTAAAATCTAGCTATTATTTTTACTATAAGAAACATGCCACAGCCTGAACAACATGGCAAAACCCTGTCTCCACAAAAAATACAAAAATTAGCTAGGTGTGGTGAAACATGCCCATAGTCCCAGCTACTCAGCAGGCTGAGGTGGGAGAATTGACTGGGCCTAGAGGTCAAGGCTGTAGTGAGCCATGATTATATCACTGCACTCCAGCCTGAGCGACAGAGTAAGACCCTGAGACAGACAGAAAGACAAGAAAGAAAGACAAGAAAGACAGGAAGGAAGGAAGGAAGGAAGGAAGGAAGGAAGGAAGGAAGGAAGGAAGGAAGGAAGGAAGGGAGGGAGGGAGGGAGGGAGGGAGGGAGGACAGACCACAAGTTCTTGCCTGCTCTGAAAACGCAGCTGGGGCATGAATGTGAAACAAAGGTGGTAAGGAAGGCTCATGGCTCTCTGAAAGATTCACTACAAGTCCAGAAATGTGAAAATGATCCAGATTTCCTGAATCTTAGATCAGATGTCACTTCAACACATCATCATAGTTGCTTTCTGCAGGTTCTCCTGAAGAAGGGAGGGTTTCATCAGCTCCACACACACATTGAAGGAGCATTCTAACACCATTAACTGTAGAAACTAGCAGCAGAGGAAGTTTTTCTTGCACAACTTTCTTTTGTATGTGTGTACAAGTTGAAGAGTTCAAACATAAGCACCCACTTCCACAATACTCACTGTAATGCCTTCCATTGGCATCAGGCTTGATGTGGGGCAGACCATTTTAAGTACTTGTTTCAATCAAGATGCTAAGTGAGCATGAAGAAGCCATAAGAAATCAATGTGTCCAATTTCTGGGATTCACAATTTCAGACCTGAACCAAGGCCAGCCACAGGCTATCTAGGGAGTCTCCTGGAAATTTGCTGCCCCCTCCCCACCTCATTCATTTATTCGCTCATGTGAAACATATTTACTAAAGACCTACTCTGTGCCACTCATTGTGCTCTCAACTGGAACACAGCAATGAACAAAATAGACCTTCCCTCAAGTTGCTCACAGCCTTGCATAGAAGGCACCAAAGACAAGAAAAGAGAAGGTGGTATCTGATATAAATGAGCAGAGCCTGCTGTGGAAGTGATCAGCCAGCTTAGACTAGGAGGATGAGAAAGTGCTTCCGAGAATTAAGATGTAAGCTGAACCTAAATAAGAAGTCAGTCGGGGGAGTTAAGAAGTTATAAAATATTACATGTGCAAAAGTCCCAAGACAAGAATGAACATAAGCATGGCTAAACATGGCATAAGCACAGAAGGTCAATGAACATCACTGGAGCCTAGAAAATGGGGGCATAGGGATGGGGTTGGCAGAGGAAGAGGGGTAAAAATAGAGAGGTCATACAGAAATTCAGGGCCCGTATCAGCAATGAACATCTTTGTAAAAGAATTTGAGAAGAAATCAAGGGCCATACATAGCAATCAAATTTATCTGGGGGAGTGGGGCAGGTAACTTTGGAGACTAAATGAGAATGAACTAGATTTAGAGCACAACGTGACTGGCAACTGGGAAAGCAATTGTATGGCATGAGGATGAAAACAGCGTTGGAGTTATTGTGTAGGATGGCTCCAACACTATTGTCAAGGGCACTGGGCAGGCCTTGGTCCTGATCACAGGTAAGAGATGAGGAAGGGACAGAAGCATCCTAGAGTAGAAGTATGGTGTGCTGTTTTAGGGCAGGGGCTCTACTTCTCCCAGTTAATTCAGTTAATTGCTGTATGACCTTGGTCAAACTTCTTAAACCTCTGTGCTTTGGCTTACTTTCTGGTAAAATAAAAATCAGGATAAGACCCTCTTTGTAGAGGGCTTGTGAAGATGGGGTAAAGTGCATGAAGTGCTGAACTCTTGCCTGACATGTCTCAGGTGTTTGTATGAGTTAGGACATAGTCTCACTTGCTGTGACAGAAGCACAAAACTACAGTGGCTTATATAAGACAGAAGTGCATTTTTCTTATATCCAGGTATAAGCAGTGGTAGGAAGGCAAGCTGAATGGCCGTGGACTCTTCTACCTTGTTCTGTAATCACTGGGATGAGGCACTCATCCACATGGTCCAGGATATCTCCACTCCAGCCAGTAGGCTGGGTGGGGGTGGGGGGAAGGAAAAAGGACAGCGTGTCCAAATTCTGCAGTTGTGCCTTTTAGTACAGAGAAGGTGAGAATGCATATCAGGGGACAATCACCCACTAGCAATACTTGATATATGTTAATATTATAGAAAAATAGAAAGTGACTGCTCAAAGGAGAGGAGAAAAATAGAAAAAGTTCATTTCTGTTGGGTGAGACTTGGTAAACTTGAAACATAAAAAGTTTTAAACTTAAAACATTTCCAATTTTATCAAAGGAGAAGGATTTAGACAAAACTATATTATATAAGGACAATGAGGAACTCAAAGGATTTATTTTTGTGTAAAAGGGACATTGTAAGTGTAGGAGTACAGTCAGGCTGGTGGGAAAAATTTTAAAATGAAGTTATAGAATATAGACACAAATCTTCTTGGAAGGCCCAAAGATTTTGCAAAAGTCTTAGGATACTGTTATGGCTGAAAGCAGTCTAATCCTTACCTTGTGTAAATAACTCACAGTAGGTACAAAGGAATGTAGAGGAGTTTATCTAAATAGCTTGTTTACTCATGTGGTCCCAAGACCAACCTTTGATCAACTGCAGGTGCATAATTGCTCTCTACTCTGGGGGGTCAGCAATCGGGTCAATTACCCTCTGGTGGTGGTTACTCGAGACCTTTGTTATTTAATCTATACTGAATAAATGCAAGCTTCACTGGCTGAGGGGGCTGCCGCTGCTACTCTTTACAGCACCTTCCTTGGTATCTGTGAGGGGCCTGGACTCCTAGCCAGACTGACAGGCAGAATATCTGTGTCAGCATACGTTATTCATCTGTCGTTGGGTCAGGGTCTGCGGGACAGACCCCCGCATGTAAGAATTAATTTAAGTATCATTAATTATTACTAGTTAATAATTAAATACTATTAACTGTTTTCAAGGAGTTATTCTAATGAAGATTCTAATATTCATCCAAATATTGAAAGAAAAATGATTAAGCCCACAAGGGAATTAGTATGAATTACCCTTTTTATTGGCATGACATCGTGGAGTGAAATATTAATGATTTTCTTCTACTCATGAAACATCATCAAAAGAAAACAAGGTCGTGAACGTATATGCCTGTGTATGACCACTTGCTACAAGGCAGCTCAGGAGATACGTGGTGTCTCAGCTGAGACAGGCAGCATTCAACAGGAGGCACTGGTCACTTCATGACTGCAATGGTTTGCTGTCCCCATGTGGCCATCCATGTAACTGCAGGTCACCCAGGACACTAAAGCTTTGTATCTTCAAATCCCAGATCATGATCCAGGGTCTATCTCTTTTCCAAAATGATGGATTATCAATTTGCTTTCTGTATTTATGACTCTTTTTTTAAGACAGGGTCTTTGTCTCCCATACTGGAGTGCAGCGGCTCAATCATGGCTCAATGCAGCCTTGACCTCCCAGGTTCACGCAATCCTCCCACCTCAGCCTCCAAGTAGCCCAGACTACAGGCATGCACCACCACGCCCGACTAAATTTTTTGTAGACATGGTGTTTTGCCATTTTGCTCAGGCTGGTCTCAACTCCTGGGTTCAAGTGATCCTTCTATTTTGGCCTCCCAAAATGCTGGGATTACAGGCATGAGCCATCAAGCCCCACCCATTCTTGTTTTTAATATGGCCCTAGTGAGATCTCTGTAGAAAACCTCAAATGACATCTCCACACCTCTGAGTAATATGAACCTCCTGCTTCAAAGTTAACTTATTCTTTTCTTAAATTTACTTTTTCCCTCCAGACGGCATGGGTCATTTTTACTTCTTTAAGGATTGACCAAGAGCAAAATTAACAACCCTAACTGCCTGTGACTTAAACAGGGAGAGATCTATGACTTCCTGTGGACAGGGCATTTTCACAAGCAGGAATATCTTATACATTAAGCTAAGAGAAGAACCCTGTGGGGAGCAGACTGCGTAGACCGGGCCTCCTTGGTCTCCCCCTCACCTGACCCCTAGGGCACAAGTCAGTATAGACCCAGCATTCACCTCCACATCCAGCAAAGATCACCCAGGGACAGATCCTCCAGTGAATTTTTTTCCACCTACTTTATTTGCTTAAATTAGTCCTTTTGTTATAAAGAACCATAGACTGGCATTTCAAATGGCCCCTGGCTGGGTTTTGTGTGGATCAGTCCAAGAATGTAATTGCTCCTCCAATTGCTCTCAGGGAAAGTGCATTGCAATGTCCTCTACTACCAACAGACTGCCTGCAAATTCAGGGTGGTCAGCAGAGACTTCTGGGGATTAGAGAGCAGCTCCCTGGCCATTTCCCATTGATAGTTTAATATGATAAAAGTTTGTGGCCAGGAATGGTGGCTCATGTCTGTAATCCCAGCACTTTGGGAGGCCAAGACAGAAAGATCACTTGAGCCCAGGAATTCAAGACCAGTCTGGGCAACACAGGTAGACCCCCTTTTTACAAATATATATATTTTTAATTAGCTGGGCATGGTGGCATGCGCCTGGGGTCCCAGCTACTTGGGAGGCTGAGGCAGGGGAATTGCCTGAGCCTGGGAGGTCCAGGCTGCAGTGAGGCACGGGAGCACCACTGCACTCCAGCCTGGGTGACAGAGCAAGATCCCGTCTCAAAAAATTAAAAAATAAAACAAAATTTGTTATTTAACCTTGAACAAGAAAGGCAAGAGCAAGCCTTAGCAAAATAATGCAAAAGTTATTATTTTACAGGAAATAGGATTCAAACCATATTAATAGGCAGGAAGGAAATCAATCCTCACAGTGGCAAGGTGAGTTTATTCTTAGAGATTTAAGAACAAACACAGCCATCATCCACAGGACCAGAGTTCCCTGTCCCCCGCAATCCTATCCCATCCCGCTGTCAATTACTCATAACTGTCTCACCTGCAAAGTCTTTTCCAGAAAAGAAAGACATTGATTTTCAGCGGATGCCTCGAGGCTTCAGAATTAGTAAAGAACTGCAGAAGTTGTAAAGCGGCTTTCACTAATCTGCACAGACAGACGCTGGGCTGCTGAGAGAGGGAGGCAGGATGTGGATGCCTCCCTAAGAAGGGCTTAAGTAATGGAAGCAATTTCATCAAAACCAAACACTGTTAATGTTTTATCTGATACATAAAAATTCTAGTTCATTATAGTTTTTTTGTTCCTATTGTTACTACAGATGTTTTCTCATGTTTATTGTTCATTGCTTATTCGTGTTCCTGTACCAGCATATTTGTATTCTTTGACCTCCAGTATGATATCTGATATTTTATAACAGTAATGAGAGTGAGCATCCTTGCCTTTTTCCTAAATTTACTGGAAATTCCTCTATTGTTTCTCCCTGAAATATGATTTCTGCTGTTAATTGCTGATAAAATGCTGCTTTTAAATTAAGCCATGTGATTTCCAAGTTACTGAGGATGTTCCTCAGAAATGGATGTTGAACTTCATCAAATGGCCTTTTTAGCAACTATCATATACTTTGACTCCTTAATTACTGATATAGTGAATAACCTGAAACCATTTCCAAATGTTGAGCCATCTTTACATTTCTGAAATATGGCATAGTGTGGTTTTAAGGTTCTGCTAGATTATGTTAGATGATGGTTTTACATACCTTTGGTTCTGCGTTCATATGTAAGAAAAGTCTGTAAACTTATTTTTTAGTGCTATCTTTCAACACTCTCAGAATTAGTGACTTACCACTTTCGTAGAATGAGTTGTTAATTTGTATGAATGAGTAAATTTCTAGCAACTAATTCATCTATGCTTTGCAGTAGCTTAAATGTCTTGAATTTTCTGTGCCTCGAAGATTCGATTGGACTGGATTTACTGCTCAGACATTGGATCTGGTGCCTTGCAGGTCAGGGGCAAGGTGGGAGAAAGAACTCTTGTCTTTCCTTATTGTTTCTAACTATTCTTGAACCCAAATTGCTAATATTTTCACAAGAGTTACTTATCTAAGCCACATTTTAAAGTGTATTGGTATAAATGTATAGTTAGTATTCATTTAAAATTGTTAAATCTCTTTATTGACTGAGTAGACACCTCCTCATTACTGATGTTGCATATTGTGTTGTCTACGTGGTCTTCTTAAACAGCTCTGAAGGCAATATTTTTGCGTTCCATTTTATTAATTTTTGCTTTTATCTTCATTAACTGTGTTTATTCCTTCAGCATTGCAATTCTTCTGCCTTCTGAAGTGAAATGTATAGCACATATATTTTAAATCTTTCAAAACTTGAAAGGTTTAATGTTTTGTCTTCACTGCCACATATTTCTAAGCATTTATTAATTTATTTTTACGTGATATAATCACATCACAAATAATGTGTGGGTACTGAAGAATAGCCGTTGAAAAGTTTTCTCTACTGTCCCTGTTTACCACATACTTTTTACTTACCTCTTTAATCTGAGTTTTTAGAAGTTTCTTTTTAAAAATTATTTCTTTGTGGTAATTCTACTATCTTCCTTGACTTTGTTTTGTTTTTGCCATCTTTTAGTTATGTATTTCTTATTCTATTGTATAGGTTCAGAATTTCTACTCTGGGAACTTTATTCACACTTTTCTTTTGGCTTGATATGTAATCAATTTTTTGTATGTGAATATTTCACAGTCAACTTACATTTAACTGGAGCCAATGTTTATAAAACTATATTCATAACTCAGAATAAAATAAATATAAATATATACTTTTAGATATATATTTTCAAAGCTATATTAAAATATAATGTATGATTTTAAATAGATTTTTATTAATTATTAAATTATGGAGTTCGGTGGATCTTAATACTGACGTTCAGCATTTATTTGCTCTCCTATTCATGTCACTGTTATGGGCTAAATTGTTTCCCCGTCAAAATTCATATGTTGAGATCATAACACCCAACACCTATAACCCTATTTGAAGATAAAGTCTTTAAAGAGGTGATTAAGTTAAAACGAGGCCTTCAGGTTGGGGCCCTAATCTAATATGACTGGTGTCCTTAGAAGAAGAAGAGACACCAGGGTCTCATGCACACAAAAAAGGTCAAGTCGGACTCAGTGGGAAGGCAGCCACCTGCAAGCCAGGGAGAGACGCCTCAGGAAAAACCAAACCTGCTGACACCTTGATCTTGGATTTCCAGCCTCCAAAACTGTGAGAAACTAAGTTTCAGCTGCTTAAGCCTCCCTGTCTGTATTCTGTCAGCCCGAGTGGACTCATGCGGTCACTCAATGGAATGAAGTTCCTGCCACAGCTTTATGACTGAGGCCAAATGCATTTGCTATTCATCAGTCGCAGCTGCACTGTTGATTTTCTTAAGCTACAGAAATGTTTTTCAGTACTTAAATCTCCATCAAAGTAGAAAAATAAAAAATAGTCCAAGTTCAATTTATTCATTTGTGTAACTTGACTGTTCCCAACAGACTTTATCTCATTGCTCATTCTTTTCTCTCTGCCTAAAATTGACCAAACCACAGCTGAACAAATTGAGGTTGGTAGTTGGTCCAAGGTTAAGAATTCGGGTCTTCTGACCCCTGGTTAATGCCCTTTTGGACTTACTACACCACTCCTCATATAGACTCAGATTTGTCTAGAAAATTTACTTTTCTCTCTACCCTTACAAACTGAATTGCATGATAGTCAAACAACTGCTTTTCGTGCTTTGTGAAATGAATACTTCTGAAGCCTATCTTATGGTCTCTGATGCCTTTTTATCCAGAATAAATCAGGTTTACTTTATTATAAATAATACAATCTAGGAAGAGGGTATTTCTTCGGGGACATCTGTACCTACGACTCTGCAAATACTATTGGTTTCTTCAGATCAATCCTCTTCTGACGAAAAAGGGAAAGAATTTCTTAGATCTGAAATATTTAAGGATATAACCTAGGTAGAGAGAATATTGAAAGTTTAAAACTGAAATTCACAGGAACTACTTGAGGCCTATACTGCCTTTAATATTCCTTTGATTAAAAGTCATTATATAATTATGTAATAAGTCTTTGCACTGTAAATCAATGGAGTTCATAGTAAGTAGCTTTCTTTGAAAGAGGTTAAGAGAAAGAATGGGGTTGAGAAAGAGTAAACTGAGGAAAAAGTATTGGTTGATTTTGCCTGTCTGACACAACTTTTATTATTATTTTCCTTTCCAGAATCACTAAAGATAATACAGATAAGCAAAAGGAAGAAAATAATCATTTGTGATCGCACCAACCCCAGTAATAAATAACATTGCTTATGGACATATGTTCAGTCAGTTTTCAATAAATATTGTTTTTAAATAAAATTCTGCTTGAATTGGTGTTTTAGGTTGGGTTTCCTTGGAAAAAGACCTAGAGACAGGGATTCAAGTACTGGTCATTTATGTGGGTGAAGATGTCAGGAGACACAGGAAGAGTGGAAAAGTAAGACGAGGCATAGAAAGCAGCCAAAAAAGTGTACGTACAAGGACATTACCACTGGGGTAGCTGAAATGTTCCAAATGAGGAACTCTGGGAGCCAGCATGGAACATGGACCTCGAAGTTATCTTAACAAAGTAGTGAGTAACCTCACCACTGGGGTTACATCATGAACTCCACCAGTTATTGAATGAGTGTTCATCAAGGGGCATAATTGGCAGGCTAAGCACATGGGCAAAGAAAATTTAGACAAAGAGAAGTCGATGCTGGAAATTAGAAGCACAGTAAGCACACGCTGGAATAGTGAGGGTGAAGATACACAAGTGTGGCATACATAATACATAGCATCTGTTACAAATATAATGTCTGGTAACCTGCTTTATTCATTTATCACACCTTGAATCTTTTATGGAATATTAAATGCTCTGAGTATGATATTAATTTTCAATCCTTTTGGCTACATACTAGTCTATTGAATGATTGCACAAATCTCTGATTGTCGACACTTGAGGATTCCACTTTTTCGTTATAATATACAAATTGTGATAAGCATTCTTGTATTAAAATCTGTTGTGCATGTATAACAATATCATTATGATAAATAGCTATCATTTGAATTACTGCATCAAACGATATGTAACATTTTATGACTTTTGATTTGTATCACAAAGTTGATCTTTAGAAAGATTGTACTAATTTACACAATTAGAAATGTTGTCACTTCTGCAGTTTCCTGCCCAATACTGATCTGAAGGGTGAGGCCAACCTACATAGACTTGGGGCTGACTCTGCCACCCCAGACAGCCTGGAGGGTAATGCATCAGTCCAAAGAGGAGTAGTCTCAGGCCCTAAGATCTGATAGAATTTGCCATGCTAGGCTTTGTTCTTTCTTGGGACCTGTCACGTCTTTCTTCCTTCTGATTTCTCCATTTGCCGTGGGAATGTCTATCCTAGGCCTGCCCACCATTGTATTTTGAAAGCACATTAACTTGTCTGATTTTACAGGTTTATAGCTGGAGAGGAATTTTACCTCAGGATGAATCATACCTACAGTCTCCCCTATATCTGATTTAGGTGATATTTAGATGAGACTTTGGACTTTAGAGTTGATGCTGGAATTAGTTAAAACTTGGAGGGCCACTGGGATGAAATGAATGTATTTTACATGCAAGAAGGACATGAATTTGGGGGAGCCAGGGACAGAATGCTATAGACTAGATGTTGTTACCCCTCAAATCATATGCTGGAGCCCTAACCTAAAAAGTGATGTTACTTGCAGATGGAGTCTTTGAGAGACAATTAGGTTTAAGATGAGGTCCTGAAGCCCCCAAGATACCAGAGAGATTGCTTTCACTCTGTCTCCCCAACGTGAGCGTGGCAGGCCAGCTTTCTAGTAGCAACCAGAACAGTCGGTTTCCACTAACCTTTTACTATAATTTTGATGAATGCATAAGTTAAACATTAAAGAACTGGAGAAACTGGGTGTATGAGGGCAGGAATGTGAAAACAAACCTATTCAGACCCTGCCTGGGTTTTCTCAGACCCTGAAGTCTGATTGAATACTAGCATTCTTACACATACACTTTGTACCAGGACACACTTAAGAAACTTTCCAAGACTCTAGAGAAAGCTTTCCAGACCCCAGGCTCTAGTTAAAGATTAGATACAGATTGAATGAAACACTCCTGCTTGTGGGTGCACTCCCACACGTAGGCATCGAGCTTAAAATATGCATGAGCACTAGAAAAAAAACTTGTAACTTTGAGTCTGTCTGGTGAGTTTCTCTGACTTTCTGCCTGTAACCAGTTGCAGAAATAAACTCCCTTTTTCCAAGTCTGTCTGCGTCTGGTTATTGGAGCATAAGAACAAGCAGCTGGACCTCATTCTGTGCAGGAACATGAGCACATAGCCAGAAGGTGGCTGTCTACAAGCCAGGAATAGAGCCCTTTCCAGAATCCGATCATGCTGCCACTCTGATCTTGGACTTCAGGCCTCCAAAACTGTTAAAAATAAATTCCTGTTGTTTAAGCTACCCAGTCTATGGTATTTTGTTATGGCAGCCCAAACAGACTAATACATCTGGTGTCATTTCACAGCCGAGATTTAATGCCTCCTGATGATACACTAGCTAGTAACCACATACCAGGCAAGGACTGAGTTGGAGGGACAAGATAGCGGAGCTGGTGGGAATTATGGGGAGTTAGTGGGGGTGAACTTCAACTAATACAACACAAGAGACAAGAGAAAGGTAGGCAGTTGCATTTTTCCCTTTTACCTATCTTCCATGGACTACTCTGAGGTTATGATTCCTCTTTACAATTCTTCCGGAGAGGTAATGAAGGCCAAGCTAACATGCCCACTGAGCAATCCGCTGGATCTGCTTCCAACTCATTGTGTTTCATGGCTTTCTTTGCCTCACATTTCTTTTTTCCTTTATCTTAACACACATATATTTGCACCTCTATAGGCAGCAAAACTTTAATTGTTGCCCCAGGCTCTGTTTTCTAGAGGACCCACGCTAAGAAATGAGTTTTTGACAAGCACCATATATTGCTTCTCAGCCTTTTGACTAAGAACAAATGTGATGAAGATGATATATTTTTATTATGATAGAAAGAAATCCAATGAATTTATAAAAAAACAAAAATAACACAACACGCAAAAAATAATGGAGTTGGGTCATTTTATGTTTAAGATGGCTGTTTAATACCATTGTCTTTTAGAAAGCAAGTGATAAAGTTTCCAATTATATCCTTGTATAAACGCAAAGGCTGAATAATAAAACATACTTGATTAGGTTCCTGCCTTTTAGACAACTGTACCCAAGTAATGTAAATTAATTACGAAGTATAAACTTAGCAGGAGGTCTCAAATATAGAGTCCTTGAACATACTCATTTTAATTCTTGTCATTGACATACATTTATTTTAAAAGCTAAACTGAATGTGCAAATAATATGAAATAAAGAGAAATATATGATATTTTGAATAAAATTAAGATTCAGAATGATGTCATTCTAAAGTGTAAAGTATCTCTAGCTTTCAGATGATACTTAAATATACTGACAAGGTGAATTTTATCAAAAATAAGTCTAAAGCCCTACATTTTGGTTCAGAAAATCAAATGTACATGAACTGGGTAGAAAGAATCCATTTCAGCAGCAAAGATTAAATCTAGGAACTTTAGTTGATCACAACGTTTACATGAATCTCCTCTTCAAGAAGATGCATCGATAGGAGCACGTTTCCCAATGACCTGAAAGAAGAGTCTACCATGCTCAATTTTCTAAGACTTTTTCAGGAATATTGATTCTGGTTCTGGAAGACAATATAAGACTGTTAAAATAATCGACATATTCAGAAAAAAGTCTAAAAGATTAAGGATCTGAAAAGCATGTTATGTGAAGAGTGAATGGTTTGAAAGGATTAAGAATGTATAACTTAGAGCAGCAAAGACTCCTGGGAGATTTCACAGCTATCTTCAAATAGGGCTATTTCAGCTCATTCTAAGAGAGACTCAGATTTCAGGTCATTCTAAGACGAAAATTTCCAATGATGATGGCCAAGAATGGAATGAGAAACCCTATGGGGCAATTACCTGCCCAGGACTGAAGTATCTAAATAGGGGTTGCATGACCAATTAATTCATTTGTCATTATTCTGCATTGTGGCTGGAATGATGGACCAAGGACCTCTATGGGTCCCTTCGACTGTGAGTTACCTCCCTGAGGATCCTCAAAATATCCTTCTTTAATTTTGAAATTTTTAACATTTTAGGTCATGAAAGCAACCTGTAAAATATTGCTTGAAAATGATATCATGTGACTTATCACATGATACCATGATTATCATCTGAATCTAACCTCAATAAATTATTAAAGTAAAAAAATCCACACATATATTCAAAGCTTAAGACAAGTAGATAACTATATTATACAATTGAACAACGTGCATTCTTACTTGAAATGTCATTGGCAACAAGGGGTCATCAATATCTAGAAAGAGAAGATGGTCTGTGCTGCTATAATTAGCAGAACTCAAATTTGATAGAGAATTCAGATAAAGAAAAACATATCTGGATTTCTTATCAAAACTGGAGCAATCATAGCTAGTGTGGGAATTCCAAGGGGCAAGAGGGCAGTGCAGATATTTCTCACCCTAAAGAAGCAGAGAAAGACAAAACCGTAGGAGTGCGCATAGCCCAAAACTGTTAGAGAAAACAGATCCCCCAAGCCTGGAGTGAAATCAGAAGGATTCAGCAGTGGAAATAATACAAATAGGTATCAGAAATGAGATGTGGAGCCAAGAATCTCGCCAGGGAGATAAAAGCAGGATCTGGGAAACAGCCTAGAACTGTCTTCCCTGGGTACCCATTTAGATGAAGTTTTCTGAATAAGGGGCTGGAAGTTCATAGCGTTAAAAATGAAAACTAAATATGAGTGTGTGTGTGTGTGTGTGTATGTATGCCTGTATTTATTTTATAAATCATTCTTATCAAAGACTCCTTCAGTATAAGATTACAACCTTCCTTTTATCTTTTTCTTTTTTTGGTGTTTAATATCCTCTCTTTTATAAAATAATGATAAAGAATTTTGCAAAAACAATGCAAAGAATTTGTTTTCTTTAATGTTTTCAATGGCAATAAGAAATATCGACAAACCTGGGCCATCCCTTGCATTGGTTTTTCTTGTAATTTCACTAGTCTGTGAAATTTTAAAATCTGGAAATGGTTGGCCCAGAACATGCATTCATATTTGCAATTTTTGTGAGGCAGTCAGGATGATATATTTGGATTAAAGAAAAAAGTTTGAAAAGAATCAATTCATCTAGCAAGAATTATACAACTGTTTTCTATCATAAAACATTATTTTATTAATGATGAGACATTAAAAATTTTTTAATTAACATTAAAATACTACAAAGACTTCATAGGGTTTTTTTTTGTTTCATTTTGTTATTTTGGTAATGCTTTGCTGAATGCTAGTTAACTAGCTTTCTTCTTCTATGAGTTGTACGTGCTCATTTACAAAATGCAAATAAGAAAAAAAAAAAGATAATTATTTTCAATATTTAGATTTATCAAACTTCAAATATTAAATACCATTACCCATAAATATATCTAAACACATAAAATAATTTTTAATATTTAATATTAAGTAAAATATACCTATGGCAGAAAATGATAGTTTGAATCATGTGACTATGACCAAGTTATGCTGAGTACTTATTCCAACTACTGTATGAATATTTTGAGTATTAAAATGACTCCTTAATATTAACCATATGCATATTTATACTTACAAAATGTAAGAAGCTGTGTGTTAGCCATTAGGCGACAGATAAACATGTTTTTGTTTCTGAGCCTATTTCAAAATCTCATTATCTCGGCTGGGCATGGTGGCTCATGCCTATAATCCCAACACTTTGGGAGGCCGAGGCAGGTGGATCACGAGGTCAGGCGTTCGAGACCAGCCTGACCAACATGGTGAAACCCCATCTCTATGAAAAACACAAAAATCAGCTGCATGTGGTGGGGTATGCTTGTAATCCCAGCTAGTCAGGAGGCTGAGGAAGGAGAATCACTTGAACCCGGGAGGTGGAGGTTGCAATGAGCCAAGATCATGCCACTGCACTCCAGCCTGGGTGACAGAACGAGAATCCATTTCAAAAAAAAAACAAAAAAAAAACAAATCTCATTATGAGGAGAAAATGAGATAATGAATACACAACTGTAAGTTGTTTTTAATAAAAATTATATGTCATGTCACAATACTAAAGTGAAACCAAACGTAATTTAATTTAATACTATTCCTAAGCAAACATTTAAAATGCATATCAAAATCTTAGTGTTTTATATTGTTGTCTTCAATTTTCACTATGTAAATGTTATAGAGTTCCAATTGATAGAATGCTAGATAATATGTTGCCTACCTTATCTAGCCACCAATATTATAGATGTACATATCAAAAATGAAGAAATTAAACATGTCATATGACATTCATATAGAGGTTAAAATTATCATTTCTGCCAGAGCTAAATTAAAAGCCCTAAAACAATGTTTGTCATTTTCTTTTAATAACATGTTCCAAATTAAGAAAACAGCATGTTAAGCATAAATCTTAATGTATGAACTACCTTAGGGAATGAAATAAATTCCGGGTGACTAAGTTGTTTTAAAAATAACTCTGCATTCATTATTGTTAAATAATACTGAAGAAAATCTTAACGCCAGCTCACCATTGTACTTTCAGCTTGATAAATGAAGTGTCACCAAAAAAGTTAATCAGATAACGTTTATATAATTTCACTTTTAAGATAATTTTCCTCCTAATCATCTGCCAACATTTGAGAGAGAAATGGAATCTTTTCTCTGCATAATTTTCCCCCAGCAGACTGCCATTGCCAGCAGCAGTTGGTTAATAATAGATGCTCAGCATCTTAGAATATTACTGGTACAGACAGCACAGAGCCTAAGGTTAACACAGAGGTCACATAGGGTCATTCTGCTCAATAGATCTGCAATAATAATTTGCTAAAGCTCTGTTCCTTATAGTTTGAAAAATGTAATGTCTTTCTCAAGACTTCTAAAAATTCTCAGGAGTTTTCCCAAATCTTATTCTGAGCTTCTAGTCCCAATATTATCTTAGTTTAGGATGGCCTTACCATCTCATACCTGCTATTTCTGTTCTGCCTTGTGCCAATCCAGATGTACAAACTAACTCTCTTCTTTAATTTCTATAAAATTCACTCATTTATTTTGGTGTCTAACCAAACTCTACTAAAAATTTGGGTTATGAGAAGTAATTATATTGTTAAAAGAGAAACTTTAGCTGAGTTAAATTTAAGAGTTTAATTGAGCAAAGATCCATTCACGAATCAGACAGTCTCCTGAGCCAGAGTAGGCTCAGAGACTCCAGCGTGACTACGTGGTGGAAAAAGATTCATGGGCAGAAAAAGGAAAGTGATATACAGAAAATGGAAGTTAGGTACAGAAATAGCCAGATTGGGGCCGGGTGCAGTGGCTCACACCTGTAATCCCAGCAATTTGGGAGGCCGAGGCGGGCAGATCACAGGTCAGGGTAAAGGGTTCAATTAAACGGGAAGAACTAACTATCCTAAATATATATGCACCCAATACAGGAGCACCCAGATTTATAAAGCAAGTTTTTAGAGACTTACAAAGAGATTTAGACTACCATACAATAATAATGGGAGACTTCAACACCCTGCTGTCATTATTAGACAGATCACTGAGACAGAAAATTACCAAATATATTCAGGACCTGAACTCAGCTCTGGATCAAGTGGACCTGATAGGTATCTACAGAACTCTCCACCCGAAAACAGAATATACATTCTTATCACCTCATGGCACTTACTCTAGAATTGATCAGATAAATGAAAACACCCCTCAGCAAATGCAAAAGAACTGAAATCATAACAGTCTTTCAGACCACAGTGCAATCTAACTAGAACTCAAGATTAAGAAATTTATTCAAAACCACAAAACTACATGAAAATTGAAAAACCTGTTCCTGAATGATTCTTGGGTAAATAATGAAATTAAGGCAGAAATCAAGAAATTCTATGAAACTAATGAAAACAAAAGACGACATTCCAGAATCTCTGGGGCACAGCTAAAGCAATGTTATAGCACTAAATGCCCACATCAAAAAGCTAGACAGATCTCAAGTTAACAATATAACATCTCAACAATAACAACAACAACAAAAAACTAGAGAACCAAGAGCACACAAACCCCAAAACTAACAGAAGACAAGAAAAAATAAATAAATAAATAAAACGAGATTATACCTGAACTGAAGGAGAGAGAGATACAAAAAAAAAATTCAAGAGATCAACAAATCCAGGAGCTGTTTTTTTATAATAATAACAATAAAATAGACCACTGGCTAGACTAACAAAGAAGAAAAAAGAGAAGAATAAAATAAACAAGTTCAAAAATGATAAAGTGTATATCACCACCGACCCCACAGAAATACAAGCAACCATCAGAGAACACTATAACATCTCTATGCACACAAACTAGAAAATCTAGAAAAAATGGATAAATTCCTGGACACATACACACTCCCAATACTGAACCAAGAAGAAATTGCATCCCTGAATGGACCAATAACAAGTTCTGAAATTGAGGCAGTAACAAATAGCCTACCAACAAAAACAGCCCAGGATAAGATGGACTCATGTCTGAATTCTACCAGAGGTACAAAGAAGAGTTGGTACCGTGTCTATGCAAACTGTTCCAAAAGATCGAAAAGGAGGGACTCCTCTCTAACTCATTCTATGAGGCCAGGATCATTCTGATACAAAAACCTAGCAGAGATACAAAAAGAAAGAAAACTTCAGGCCAATATCTTTGACCAATATCGATGCAAATATCCTCAATAAAATACTGGCAAATCGAATCCAGCAGCACATCAAAAAGCTTATGCACCATGATCATTCATTCCTAGGGTGCAAGCTTGGTTTAACATAGGCAGATCAATAACTGTAATTCATCACGTAAACAGAACTAAAGACAAAAAACCATATGATAATCTCAATAGATGCAGAAAAGGACTTTGATAAAATTCAACATCCTTTCATTTTAAAAACTCTTAATTAACTAGGTATTGATGGAACATACCCAAAAATAATGAGAGCCATTTATGACAAAACCACAGTCAATATCATACTGAATGGGCAAAAATTGGAAGCATTCCCCTTAAAAGCTGGCACAAGACAAGGATGCCCTCTCTCACCACTCCTATTCAACATATTAGAAGCTCTGGCCAGGGCAATCAGGCAAGAGAAAGAAATAAGGCATATTTAAATAGGAAGATAGGAAGTCAAATTGTCTCTGTTGACAGATGACATGATTCTGTATCTAGAAAACCCCACTGTCTCAGCCCAAAAGCTTCTTAAGCTGACAAGTAACTTCAGCAAAGTCTCAGAATACAAAATAATTGTGCGAAAATCACAAGCATTCCTATACACCAACAATAGTCAAGCAGAGAGCCAAATCATGAATGAACTCCCATTCACAATTGCTACAAAGAGAAAAAAACACCTAGGAATACAGCGAATAAGGGATGCGAAGGACCTCTTCAAGGAGAACTACAAACCACTGCTCAGGGAAATCAGAGAGGATACATACAAATGGAAAAATATTCCATGTTCATGGATAGCAAGAATAAATATCATTAAAATGGCCATACTACCCAAATTAATTTATAGATTCAATGCTATCTCCATTAAACTACCATTAACATTTTTCACAGATTAGAAAAATCTACTTTAAACTTCATATGGAACAAAAAAAGAGCCCAAATAGCCAAGACAATCCTAAGCAAAAAGAACAAAGCTGGAGGCATCATGCTACCTGACTTCAAACTATATCACAAGGCTACAGTAACCAAAACAGCATGGTGCTGGTACAAAAACAGACACATAAACCAATGGAACAAAATAGAGAACTCAGAAATAAGACCACACACCTACAACCATCTGACCTTTGACAAACCTGACAAAAACAATTAATGGGGAAAGGATTTTCCATTTAATATATGGTGTTGGGAGAACTGCTTAGCCATATGCAGAAAATTAAAACTGGACCCCTTCCTTACACCATATATAAAAATTAACTCAAGATGGATTAAAGACTTTAATATAAAACCCAAAACTTGGCCGGGCATGGTGGCTCACGCCTATAATCCCAGCACTTTGGGAGGCTGAGGCAGGTGGATCACAAGGTCAAGAGCTCGAGACAAGCCTGATCAACATGGTGAAACCCCGTCTCTACTAAAAATACAAAAATTAGCCAGGCATGGTGGTATGTGCCTGTAATTCCAGCTACTCAGGAGACTGAGGCAAGAGAATCACTTGAATCCAGGAGGCAGAAGTTGCAGTCAGCCAAGATTGTACCACTGCACTCCAGCCTGGGTGGCAGAGAGAGACTCAATCTTAAAAAAAAATAAATAAAAATAAAAATAAAATAATAATAAAAAAAAAACCTATAAAAACCCTGGAAGAAAATCTAGGCAATACCATTCAGGACATAGGCACAGGCAAAGATTTCATGATGAAAATGCTAAAAGCAATTGCAACAAAAACAACAATTGACAAATGGGATCTCATTAAACTAAAGAGCTTCTGCACAGCAAAAGAAACTATCATCTGAGTGAATAGACAATTTACAGAATGGGAGAACATTTTTGAAATCTATCCATCTGACAAAGGTCTAATATCCAGAGTCTACAAGAAATTTAAACAAATTTACGAGGAAAAAACAAACCACCCCATTAAAAGTGGGCAAAGGAAATGAACAGACACTTCTCAAAATAAGAGATTCATGTGGGCAACAAACGTATGAAAAAAGGCTCATCATCACTGACTATTAGAGAAATGTAAATCAAAACCACAATGACATACCATCTCCTGCCAGACAGAATGGCTATTATTAAAAAGTCCGAAAACGGCCGGGCACAGTGGCTCAAGCCTGTAATCCCAGCACTTTGGGAGGCCAAGGCGGGCGGATCACGAGGTCAGGAGATCGAGACCATCCTGGCTAACACAGTGAAACTCTGTCTCTACTAAAAATACAAAAAATTAGCCGGGTGCGGCAGCAGGCAGAGGCTGAGGCAGGAGAAGGGCGTGAACCCGGGAGGCAGAGCTTGCAGTGAGCCCAGATAGTGACACTGCAGTCCGGCCTGGGCGAAAGAGCAAGACTCTGTCACAAAAAAAAAAAAAAAGTCAGAAAACAACAGATACTGGCGAAGTTGCAGAGAAAAAGGAATGCTTTTACAATCTTGGTGGGAGTATAAATTAGTTCAACCATTGTGGAAGACAGACCAGAGTTTTCTCAAAGACCTACAGGCCGAAATACCATTTGACCCATTAATAAGCATATACCCAAAGGAATATAAATCATTCACTTATAAAGACACATGCACATGTATGTTCATTGCCCCACTATTCACAATATCAAGGACATGGAATCAACCCAAATGACCATCAGTGATAGACTGGATAAAGAAAATGTGGTGCAAATACATCATGGGATACTACGCAGCCATAAAAATAAACAAGATCATGTCTTTTGATCTGCATGGATGGCACAAACTAATGCAGGAACAGAAAAGGAAACACCGCATGTTCTCATTTATAAGTGGGAGCTGAATGATGAGAACACATAGACACATGGTGGGGAAGAACACACACTGAGTCCTACTGCAGTTGGGGGTGAGGGGAGAGAGAGCATCAGGAAGAATAACTAATGGATGCTGGGCTTAATACCCAGATGATGGGTTGATCTGTGCAGCAAACCACCATGGCACAAGTTTACCTATGTAACAAACCTGCACATCCTACACATGTACCATTGAACTTAAAATAAAAGTTGAAGTAAAAAAAAAAAAAAAAGAAAGATAGTTCCTAAAGTGGGTGGGGGAGGAGGCAGAGTGCGTGCACACACACAAAAGATTACCCCTTATTATGAATTCTGTCACAATTTTCTTAGACAAATAACACATTTTTCTTTCTTTCACCATTAGCTACCCAAATAAACAGGTAACCAGATTTCCACTTCCAGTCATGAAGCAGTATTAGAATCCAGAATTAATCTCCTGCCATAAACAATTAGAAAACTAAAAAATATATAGAAAACAAACACTATTTTCATATGTTGGACTATATAGCTAGTGCAGGGCTACGATGGCAGAGAGAGAATGGACACGATATGGTAAACTTTGTAATTGTTCACATTTTCTACCTTGAGGCAATTACCAGACAGCAGCATGGGGCAAGGGGTGAGAGTGATCTGGAAGAACCTAGTCGAAGAGCTCAGATTTCAGAGAGGCAGAAGTGGCTAAAATTTCCACAGACACAGAATATGCAGAGAAAACGTTATAGAAATTTATATTGGGGTGACTTTAAGTCTGTGGCTGAATATCCATCTGTACATACGTAGGGAGAAACCCCATGATGCCAAGCTAGGGAAAACTTCTAGGAAAGGAGAAATTGTAGAAAACTGTAGATGAAAAATTCTAGAGCTCACGTAAGGCCTGGAATCATCCAAGCTTCCAGTAGCTGGAGTAAAAGGCCTGTTAGAAAAAATGCCGAACACACTCAAAAGTGTTTTTACCTATTCTCTTACTCAACAATCCAATCAGCACAGACGACACTGTGACCAAATGTGTGGGGGTTTACCCCACACACCAAGCGGCAGACACCAACTGGGTTTCCTCTAATTCGATTAAAATCTGACAATCTCTTCCTGGGAAAAATGTCAGATCCCAGAGGGTGAAAGCTGAATCCTGCAAGATACCAGTATCCTTCAGATACCAGTCACAACTTTGGCCTCCAGAACTTCTGACTCACCAGCTTCAAGTTGGGGTTCCCACAACTCCCTCTTTGGATCCCATTAATTTGCTACAGTGGCTCACAGAACTCAGGGAAACACATTTACCAGCTTATTATAAGGTATATTACAAAGGACACAGATGAAGAGATGCATGGGATGAGGTACAGGGGAAGGTGTACAGAGCTTCCTTGTCCTCCCCAGACGCAACACCTTCCAGCAACCTCCACATTTTCAGCTGTCCTGACGCTCTCAAACTCTGTCTTCTTGGGCTATATATGGAGACTTCGTTGCACAGGCATGATTGAATGATGGACAACCATGTCACAATGCGATTGGACAAAAAGGGCATGATCTAAAGCCTGCAAGGGCTTGCTGTTCAGACTCTTCTTGGTCTCTCTGTGCAGCATTCCTTCCTCCAGGGTACAGGGCACAGCCCCCCTGGCATGAGGGTTTATGACCCACAATCAGGTTAGAGTCCTGTCTTGGGCAGGTGAAAGGAGCACAGGAGGAGATGAGAGACTGAGAGAGAAAGAGAGAGAGAGAGAGAGATTCTGTTTACTGTAACAGGGGCTATGGGAGTTATGAGCCAGAAACCATGGTTGAACATCCCAGTGAACAAAGAGTATTCATTAAAAACTGCATAAGGGCTAGGCATTAAAACTGGGGCTAAAGTAAAGGTAACTCCTGTTACTTTGAACCTAAAGGGGCTTTAAATCAAGCCTCAAAATGATCAAACTGATAATGAGTTAACCTCACTGTCTCCCAGAACAAAGTCCAGTACTCTGCAGGAAAACAACAAAATCTAAACATCAGAAATGGAAAATTTTAAATAACTGGATAAAGAGGTGGGAAAAATGTCACCAATAACCAGAAAAAAGGCAATTAAAACACACTTGAACATGACATAGGTGATCAAATTTATAAATAACAGGGGATATTAAAACAGTTTACTTAAATATGCTACATATGCTCAAGGATATAAGAAAAAATTAAAATAATAAGAGAAATAGAAGCTACGAAAGAGAACATACTAGAACTCCAAGAAATATAAAAATAAAATTTCTGAAATAAAAACAACACAGAATAAAATTAAAAGCAGATTAGACACTGCATAAATAAAGGTCAGTGAACTGGAAGGCATAGTAATAGCACTTTCCAAAATGAAACGTAGAAAAGGAAAAAAAAAGGTTGGAAAAAATGACCAGAGCCTCAGTGACACGTGGGAAAATACCAAAGATTTAATGCATGCATAATGAAGTCCTTATAAGAGAGAAGAGAGAACAGGAAAGAAGAAAAACAAGAAAATCATTGCCAATAGTTATCCAAATTTGATGGAAATGGTAAACCCATACATCAAATACGCCGAATGAATCCTAAGTAGAATTAACATAAAGAAAATCACGCATGGCTAATTGTAATCAAATTGCCAAAATCCAGTGATAAAGAAGAAAAATTTTAAAGGAGCCAGAAATAAGACGTTGTTTCAGTGCAACAAGGAATGATTGCAGATTCATATCAGAAATATGCATTTTAAAAGACAATCAAATGGCAATCTTTTAAAGAACTTAAGTGGGAGTGGGGGTTGTGATACCCCCCTAAATATTTTTAATTAATAAAAATTTAATTTAAAAAAATATTTTTAGAGACAGCGTCTTGCTCTGTTACCCAGGCTGGAATGCAGTGCCACAATAATGGCTCACTGCAGCCTCAACCACCTGGGTTCAAGTGATCCTCCTGCCTCAGTCTCCCAAGTAACTGGGACAATAGGTGCATGCCACCATGCCTGCCTAAATTTTTTTTATATTTTGTAGAGATGGGGTCTCACTATGTTGCCCAGGCTGGTCTTGAACTTGACCTCAATTGATCCTCCTGCCTCATCCTCCCAAAGTGTCAGGATTAGAGGTGTGAGCCACCATGCCCAGCACCCCCTAGAATTCTATATCCAGCAAAAAGTCTTTCAAAAATGAAGGCAAACAGAAACTAAGGCAAACCTGCAGCACAAGAAATGTTAAAGGAAGTTCTTGCAAAAGGAAAATGACACTAAAAAGAAACTTGTATCTACAGACAACACAAAGAAGGCTGTAAGCGGTAACGCTGTGGGAAAATATTAAAATATATGCTTTATTCATTGTTTAATTTTTTAAAACACATGGCCCACCTTCTTCATTGTCTCACATATGTATGTGTAGCATATTGCTTATTCTTCTTGGCCTTTTACAGTGGCCTGCATCACGCCCAGAGCCCCTAGTTGCCAATGTCTTAGGAGACTCTGTAATATCATCTCCTGTAAGCACAAGGGTTGCCCTTCCATGAGAATTGGTGGTTGCTGCCAGAATACATTTTGTGGAAAAGAATGGGAATCTTGTGACTCATCATCTTATGGCTTACTTGCCTTCATTAAAAATGAAAACGTGTGCACATATACACCATGGAATACTATGCAGCCATAAAAAATGATGAGTTTATGTCCTTTGTAGGGACATGGATGAAACTGGAAACCATCATTCTCAGTAAACTATCGCAAGGACAAAAAACCAAACACCGCATGTTCTCACTCATAGGTGGGAATTGAACAATGAGAACTCATGGACACAGGAAGGGGAACATCACACTCCGGGGACTGTTGTGGGGTGAGGGGAGGGGGGAGGGACAGCATTAGGAGATATACCTAAGGCTAAATGATGAGTTAATGGGTGCAGCAAAACAACATGGCACGTGGATACATATGTAACAAACCTGCACATTGTGCACATGTACCCTAAAACCTAAAGTATAATAATAAAAAAAAAATTAAAAAAATTAAAAAAATGAAAACATGCAATAAGAAGAAATATGTTTGGTCTGAAAATGCTTTTTTGGAAAAAAAGAAAAAATATATAAGTGCTCAAAGTAAAAACAGTAGCAATAGCAATGTATTGTGGAGTTTATAACCTATGAAAATTTAAAATTAATGGCAATATTGTTCTAAAAAGTAGGATGGACTTAAAGTATAATGTTTTAAGATTTATATTTTATAAAGAAGTTTTATAATATTATTTGAAGGTAGGCCATAAAATTACGTTTTATATTGTAGACCTTACAGTAATTACTAATCGAAACTTATAAATAATACATTGATAGTGGGCATAAAATGTAATTATAAAAATTACTTGCTCCAAAGGAAGGAAAAAATAAAGGACGATGGCACAAAACAAATGCTGAAGATAAAAAATAAGCAACAACATGGTAGGTTTAATTCTACCTCATAGATAATCACAACAATTTTAAATGTTCAAAATGCATCAAAAGGCAGAAAATATCATATTAGATGAAAAGACAAGATTCAACTACATGCTATCTACAAGAAATTCACCTTAAACATAAAAAAATAAAAATTCACTTTAAATATAAATCTAAATAGATTATAAGCAGTTATCTACAAGAAATTCACTTTAAATATAAAAATATAGATTAAGAGTAATGGGAAAAGTTATATAATGCAAACACTAATAGAAGGAACGTGGTGTTGCTCTTAATATGAGACAGGAATCTTCATAACAAGAAATATTGCAAGGAATAGAGAGAGAAGCTGCGTAATGTTAGTGAGGTCAATTCATCAAGAATATATAAAAATACAAAAAAAAGCATGATCTAGTAATGTAATTTTAAAACACGTGAAGTAAAAGATGTAAACACGGAAGTAGTAGTTAAAACCATAATTATGTTACAACCAAAATTATATTTTGAGATGTCAGTACTTCATATTCTAAACAGGTTGATAGAACAAGAAGGCAGAGAAATCAATAGAAACACACAAGAACTAAAAGACGCCAAGAATCAACTTGGCCTAAGTGACACAGAGAACACCCTGTCGAACATCTGACAAATATACTTTCTTTTCAAATGCACATGGAATATTCACCAGTAGACACCATGTGCTTATCCACAAAACAAGTCTCAATATATTAAAAGGAACAAAATAATTCAAAGTATGTTCTCTGACAATATGCAATTAAATTGAGCAATAAAACAGAACACTATCTATGAAAAGCTCCAAAATACATATTTGAAATTAAATAAACACACATCTCAATAGGAAATCACAAGTAAAATTAGAAAATATTTTAAATGAATGAAAATGAAAACATGACATAATATAATTTATGAGGACGATGCGATAGACGAAAGCAATAATCTAATCTTCTACAAAAAGAAGCTATAAAAATAAGAGCAAATTGAACTCAAATAGAAAGAAAAATATAAAACAACAGCAGAAACCAGTGAAACAAAATGAAATAGATAAAATCAATAAAAAACCTGATTCTTTAAAAAGAGTAATTAAATTATAAACCACTAGTTAGACTGATCAATGAGAGAGAGAGAATACAAATAAATTACCAATGTCGGAAACGAAATAGAGAACATCACTAGACATCCTACAGACATTATAAGGGTGATAAGGAAATATGAACAACTTTATGACTACTAAAATAACTTAGATGAAATGTCATGTGCCCATCCTCAATAAATTACGTCAAGGTCATGAAGTATTTTGATTGGCTTAAGTATCTTTGCATGTTTACCTCTGTCACCAGAGATTCAAATTCACCCAAAACACACAATCAATGAGAGAAAGGTCCTGAGCAGGCAAAGAAAACATATGCTTATCTTATCACAGTGGTGCATGTTTAACCTTACTATTTCATCTTTGGTATTTGTTCCACTGGGTCATCCCTGTATTGAAGCTGATTTTCCTGTACCTAAAGGCCATATCCTCTCAATCTAGGGAGGATATAAAAAATTAGCTAATGAGGCTGGGCACAGTGGCTCACACCTCTAATCCCAGCACTTTGGGAGGTGGGCAGATCACCTGAGGTCAGGAGTTCGAGATCAGCCTGGCCAACATGGTGAAACCTCATCTCTACTAAAAATACAAAAGAAAAAAAAAATAGCCAGGCGTGGTGGTGGGCACCTGTAATCCCAGCTACTTGGGAGGCTGAGGCAGGAGAATCACTTGAACCTGGGAGGCAGAGGTTGTAGTGAGTGGAGACCACGCCATTGCACTCCAGCCTGGGCAACAAGAACTAAACTCCATCTCAAAAAAAAAAAAAAAAAAAAAGCTAATGAAATGCCTTACCTAGTTCATATTCTATAACCTTTCTCTCTTTGTTAGCCTGAATTATTTAACATCTTCCACGTTCTTGATACACAAATTGGTAAGTAGTGAAAGTTAAAAACCTGCAAGTTCAGCTCTACTCCAAGATCTAGACTAAATCTTTAACTTTGTTTGTAGAAAGTTAATAAGTTATTATGTTTTAGCACAAAGTCCCTATAACTGTTTGTTTTTATGTTGGGTCTAGTTTCCCCTTCCTTGAGCATTTGTTTTTTTTTTTTTTTTTTGTTCTTGACATCATGGTCCAATCCTGCACTCAAGTACCTGTGGACCAGAACAACGGCTCTAGTGAGGTCTCTCTAGGACAACTATTCTCAACGCTGACCTCTGCAGTTGGGCCCTACACTTTAAGACTTGACTCCTCCAAAGCCAGATTATGGACTCATAGTCACGGAGCTTTGCTCTCCTGCTGAGGTGTTCTGAGACATCTCTGTCTCATTCTCAGTCTGATTATACATCACCACAGTATAACTAAAGCTTCTACCTAAAGGATCTTGGAATTATTAAATGGTTTACCTTCCTGAAAATATTATTTCTGAAAATAAGTTGGATTAGGATATAAGGCATATGAAGCATCTCTTCTATATAGTACAATCTGGACAATTTTTAAAAAATTTGTCATTCATGAAAACTACCTAAAAATGTCTTAAAGCAAACAGATATTACCATATTACTGCATAAATATGCTCAGCTTTGGCTGTATGAGTAACCTACAAAAATTTATTTAATTCCCATCTAACTCTGTAAATACTAAAATTTTCTTCTTGTAAGTGTGGAAAATAAGTAACTTGCACAAATCCACAAATGTGGAAAATAAGTAACTTGCACAAATTCAAACCCAAGTTTGTGGCATCACTAGTCTCATGGACTCACTGGTTATCATAAAAACGATATAAAGTGCATGCAGACAAATTTTTTAAAAATCCACCATAAAAATTGAATTTGATTTATCAAATGAAGATTATTACCAATCTCATAGATTCATTAGTTATGTGTTGTAAACCTCATCACACTACACAATGCCATGTGAATGCAAAGATCTGATCAAATCATGTCAGCAGAGTTGCTCCTTAACTTACAATGGGGTTATGCCTCAATAAATCCATTGTAAATTGAAAATATGTATTTAATGAACCTAACCTACTGAACATCATAGCTTAGCCCAGTCTACCTTAAATGGGTTGAGAACACTTATATTAGCCTACAATTGGGCAAAATCATCTAACACAAAGCCTATTTTGTAATAAGGTGTTAACTATCTCATGTAATTTATTGAATACTGCACTGAAAGTGAAAAACAGAATGGTTTTATTGGTACTCGGAGTATGGTTTCTACTGAGTGTGTAAGGCTTTTGTACCATTGTAAAGTAAAAAAAAAGAAAAGTAAGTCAAACCATCCTAAGCGGGGAACTATTTATGTTAGGATTTTGCCCCGAAAAGGAAAAATGATGCTGCCTACAAATGTCAACTGGGTCTGCCACAGTTCAAACATGTCTCATTATTAAATACCTAAAATTTCCCCAGATTCATAGCATTATAGGAAATAAAAAGATTCATTCATAAAACAGTACCACTTCATGGACTGAATCACATACAATTTACTGACAGTTAAATTAAGCTTAAATATAATACATACAACACATAATTAATAAGTAGTTACAATTATATTGAGCTTTGCATCTCTAGACCCGTGCTTAGCATAGAGTAAGCATTCAATAAATTTCATGAATGATCAAAACACTGAATGCATAAGGAAATAATATGCTGTGGTATTAAAACCAACTTCATATCATAAGACATTGTGTTGAAGGCTGTAGGCAAAGTAGGAGGGCTGTGTTGTCTTCCAGCTCTGCTTCACAGTCTCTTCTGATTCTAGTTGTGAGGCTGTATTCTTTTTGACCTACTTCTCTGTTTCAGTTTTCTATACTGTTCCATGCTGAACATTCTGTTGTAATTTTTTTTTTTTTTTGAGAGACTCTTGCTCTGTCACCCAGGCTGGAGTGCAATGGCGTGGTGTCAGCTCACTGCAACCTCAGCCTCCCAGGTTCAAGTGATTCTCCTGCCTCAGCCTCCTGAGTAGCTGGAACTACAGGTGAATGCCACCACACCCGGGCTAATTTTTATATTTTTAGTAGAGACGAGGCTAGTCTCGAACTCCTGACCTCGTGATCCACCCACCTTGGCCTCCCAAAGTGCTGGGATTTCAGACGTGAGCCACTGCGCCCAGCCTTCAATTTTTAATATAATCAGTTTAGAGAGCTTTCTCTGAGATTGCTTAAACTTAGCTCATACATTCAGGCTCACTGCTTTAACACCTGGATATAAACCTGTATCATCCATTTCAGTATGAACTTGAGAAAGTCAAAGACAACATGGTGACAAACACTCTCTCCTTTTCCAACCTCTAGCATGTCTTCTCACAGCTCAAGTTAGTGCCTCTAGGATGATGTCAGCAGTCCCCTTAACATGCCTGCTTGAAAAAGCTCAATGCTGGCCAAAGAATTTACTGTTTGTTCCAGCAGAAATCTGACTATAGGTCTCTGATCTCTTTTTTCTTAGGAACTCTCCCTTCTACTTGAGAAAACTTGCAATTGTAAAACATTTGTCCCTTTGAGATGCATCTTCTGCAACCCAAAAATGTCATTCTCAAGAACCGGAAAGTCAACCTTTTGAAATGTCATCGTCAAGAATGCTAAAGCTCTGTCTTCCAGGCTATGTGCAGGAGCCTAACTTTGATAAACACCAGTTAACAAATACACAGATGACCTTATCACATTGACCCACCTTCCCTGCCTCAGTGTCCTTCAGTACTTTTCCTTTAGCACACCCCAGCAAACAAACACTCCCACATTTTGTGTCAACAAAACTGAGCTCAGTCAATACCAAAGTATTTCTCTCCAATTGCAGTAGTCTGAATAAAATCTGCCTTGCTGCCTTTAATGGACATTGGACTCTGTTTCTCTTTAACAGTGACCAAATTTCCTTATCTCATATATAACCTTGCCTTCTACTTCACCAAGAATATTAAAATTAGCAGTGGTGATCTTCCTCAGCTCTCTGATTTGCAACCAACATGCTTATCTACAGTGACACACACGTTTTCCTTCTTTCCTCTGATTTCAGAGGTCGTGTCTCTCCTGCTCCAGGAAACACATTTACATATGCTCTGGGATTCACTTCTTTTCCCTTCAGCTGGGACCTTCTGTTATCAGTTCCCCTTTTTGTATGTCACATCTCCTTTAAACTGGCTGCTTCTCAGCCAGTCAGCATGCTCAGGCTCTTCTGTTCTGAAAAGATTTTAAACTCCATCTGATTTCTTTTCTCTTCTTATTCCATGAATCTTCAGTGAGTTATCTCTACTTTTCAATGCCCTCTTTTTAATATTCACTTAATTCTCACTCCACTGAAATAGAGCCTCTCAACAAATCTCATGGACTTCCTCTCACTAGTGACTTCCTAAATCCTGACCTCAAGGGAAACTTTTAGTATCTAACTTATCAGGCCTCTGTGCTGACCTGGGATGTGCTGGCCATTAACATGTTTCTTACATGTTTCTTTTACTCCTTGGACTTTGTTCTGCACACACGGCCTTCATTTTCAGTCTTCTTCGTGGGGTCTTTTTTCTCCACACATACAACATAGTATCCTCTTCAGACGTCTAGCCTTGGTCCTTATCTCACCCACTGGTCCCTCCTTGAACAGCATTACTAATCTCATGATTAATTGCTTGTAGAAAAATAAGTAAAACCACAAACCAAAAAAAAGAGCCACCATAAAGAGTGATATATGTATATACATTTGAGATAGGATATCACTCTGCTGTCCAGGTTAGAGTGCAGTGGCATGCTCACAGCTCACTGCAACTTCTGCCTCCTGGGCTCAAGCAGTCTTCCCATAAGCAATCCTCCCACCTCAGTCTCCTGAGTCACTGGGACTACAAGCATGAGCCACCATGCCTGGATAATTTTTGTGTTTTTTTTCTTGGTAGAGACAGGGTTTTGCCATGTTGCCCGGGCTGGTTTCAAACTCCTGGACTCAAGCAATCTGCCTGTCTCGGCCTCCCAAAATGTTGGGATCACAGGCCTAAGCCACTGCAAAAGCGAATTATATTTACCAAATAGGTGACCCAATTCACTGTTTAGAAATAGAAATATTTTTTTTTTTTTTTTTTTTTTTTGAGACGGAGTCTCCCTCTGTCGCCCAGGCTGGAGTGCAGTGGCGCAATCTCGGCTCACTGCAAGCTCCGCCTCCCGGGTTCACGCTATTCTCCTGCCTCAGCCTCTCCGAGTAGCTGGGACTACAGGCGCCCGCCACCACGCCCGGCTAATTTTTTGTATTTTTAGTAGAGACGGGGTTTCACCGTGGTCTCGATCTCCTGACCTCGTGATCCGCCCGCCTCGGCCTCCCAAAGTGCTGGGATTACAAGCGTGAGCCACCGCGCCTGGCCTAGAAATAGAAATTAATATGGGAAAATAAATATTCGAATAAGAAACATCTAAAGGGCAAGTGACTTCAAAGTCAGAGATGGCTGGCTTTTGACCATTCTAGTTGTGAGTAAAATTCTAGTTATTTAGCAAAATTTCTCTGTTCTTTATTTTAATTTTTAAATTACAAAGAACTTTTTATTAACTATTTTAATTTTTAAATTATATACATATATAACCTAAAATTATATATATATAAGCACAAGAATGATCCTGGTGTTCAAAATTTCTTCAGTTTCAAGGAATAGAAACCCAACTCAAATTGGCTTAAGCAATAAATCAGCTACTATAATTTGAGGAAAGTTAAGGAGCAGATGTCAGGCACTTCTGGGTGCAAGTTGTCAAACTATAAAATTTCTCTCTCTCTCTCAGCTCAGCTTCTCTGTGTGTCAACTTCATTTTCAGGCTTAATATCTCCAACCATAACAAAGATGCCTATTATCAATTTAGATTTATATCCTACCACCTAAGCACCTGAAAGACGATGTAACTGTAATTATATCCTACCACCTAAGCACCTGAAAGACAATGTAACTTTCTCCATGTATTCAACGAAGTCTCAAGAAGGGTTCAGTGGCCTGGCTTGAATTAATCCAAGTCCATCCTGACCATTTATTATGCCCAGAAGAATGCAGAACTCTAATCGGCCAATTCCAAGTCACAAACTCAGCCAATGATCTTAGGAAATTGTCAGCCCTATCTGAACATCATGAATTGAGAATAGTGGAGATAATTTCCCCAAAGGTAAATCAGAATGCTAGTGGCCAGAAAATGTATCTACAATGATACTTTATATCTGTAAAGTTTTCTTTTATCTTTTCAACAACAGACATTATTTATACTTTATGAATGAGCAAAGTAAAAGTCAGAGGAATTAAATTCAGTCACATAGTAAAAGACAGAATTGGATTTTCATTTCCCCCTCTTAAGACTAATATTCTTTTCACTGTGTGATGCTTCCCATTCTCCTGCTCAATGCTATTAAGAGATTCTGCACTTTTCAGTGTCAAAGAAAAGCACTTTACTGAAAGCTTCAATTTATGCAAATACAAGTCATAGTTTGATGTTCTTACTCATGTTCAGAATATTTAAAAAGACATCAACATCTTAATGGATAACTCTCCACCCTTAGTCTTGCTTTAACATATAAAGATCTTCCCCAAAGTGGTCCAGAAATTCTTCCTATCCAGCTAAAGTGAGAGTCTACAGTTAAGAAGTGGTAACCTCCTGTGCAAAATTTGATGTCATAACATCACTATGGCAACAGTAACTGAAGAGAGAAGAGGCAAATTTTGTCCTGAAAATTAATCAGCTGCAGTGACAATCTTATTTACTTTCTCTGGCAAGTAGTGCAAATCCACATAAGACCCCTGACAATCTTCCAGTCCTCATTTTCAGTTAAAAAATAAAAATACAACTACAGATCTATGTTAAAACATTTTTTTCCAAACAAGAATCATAAACCTTCTATTCCTCAGCTACCTTGTGGGGAGCTGTTTGTCACATATGCCATGATTTTTTCAAAATTTCATGCAGTAGGTAGCAATTTTTTCATATACTTATTCTCAACTAAAATATCTTATTTTTTTACTAACTAATATCTATTAGTTGCCTTCAGATTTGTGCTTAATAAAGATTATGTGTTGAGAAAGAGGATGTTCAATAAAAGTACAGAATAAGATAATCCACACGATATATATTTTAGAGAAGGAAAAAAATGTGTATATTTTTAGCCTTGCTTTTGGTTGAAGCTTTCAAGATATAATTGGAAGGAAAGGGAGTTTATTTCACTGGGAGATGGCCAAGGTAGGGGGGAAAGCAGAGACTCTGGAGTCAAATAAACTGGTATTAAATCCTAGCTCCACCAATTGATAGTTGTAAAATGGTCAAGTCTCTTGACATGTTTTAATCTCAGTTTTTTTAAATATAAAATAGGGATCTGTAATTCCCCGATTTTCTAAGGTTCTTGGAAACATTAGAGATAATGTATATGAATTGCGTGGCACATGGTTGGTGGTCAAAAAGGCAAATGAAAGCAAACCATTTCTGTTTGTGAGACCATCTGCACATTGGTTTCAGCAACACCAGAGCTCCTAGACTTGGAATTCTCACTCACTTCTGATAGCTGTGAGTCAGACTAACCCTCTGAATTTGGCACTTGCAGTTATCACACTGGAATTCCAATACTTAGGATGATGTACCCATGCTATGCCTCAGACTTCTCATACATTCCATGATTACTCCTATGTGAGCAGAGCAGTATGAGGCCATGGCGTACACACCATGCCTCATACTTATACTTGCTCTGCTCACATAGAAGTAATCATGGAATCCTGCTTATTTACATCTGTTTCTCTTTGCCCTTCCTTCCCAAACTTGAAGGCTCACATCGATACTTCCTCAGTGCCTCTATTCATAGTCAAAGTGGGACCCAAAATGCTAATAGAAGAGGCATGCAAGCGTTATTAGAACCTGTACATCAAGGTAAAAGGAGGTGGTGTTAACCGTTTTCTGCTTACTACAGTCTTGAACTCTGTCCTCAGGCTTCACCTCAGGTGCTTAATACTTTGCCTCATGACTGCTCAAGTCTTGCAGGCCTCTGTTCCAGGTTTTTCTCCTTGTTTTTTTTCATGCCCCTTCCCATTATGACTCTAGTTTTGCTTGGCTAGAAAAATATCTCAGTCTTACGGCTTACTAGAGAATATTGACAAACTCCATTGCAAGCGCTCAGTAAATTAATTAGTTTAGCACATTAATCTCTATTTAACAGAGGTAAATTTTAATAAAAGGCAATTCTTAGACAGTTAGAATAAGAAGAAAATTTCTCAGATATATAGTGCAGTCTTCAAGCCATTTTCTCATAGCTAAAATACTGAACACGGATTCTTATTCCTATTAGTATTCTTTTGTTGTAGGAAACAATTCTCTATGCTTAATAATAAATAATATTATCAATTGCTAATTCTATATAGTGTTGAAGGAATTGGAATCTTAGCAGAGACACCTAACTGTGAAGTTGGAGAAGCTGCTCTTTCATCCTGTTCATCTTGTTATACGTAAAGAATCACTGGAAATGTTAACAGCTTTTAGAAACCTAGAGATATGAGTCTTAATTAGGGGATGGGAAGAACAGTAAAAAATAGTAAACATGTTGCTGGGAGACAGATTTCTCACAGCAGAAGAAACACACACACGCCTGCCCATATATACATGCATATACACATTTTACACATGTTTTAGAAATCATGTGAAAAGGGGAGAAACACATATATACAATATTTGGAAACAAAAAAGCTCATAGCTAAAGATAAAGTAACATTTAGAAAGTAATATAATATTTTGAATAACTACACCAGTAAATTTGAAAACTTGGACAATTTTCAATTTCCTATGAAAGTATATATCAAATATTACTTAATAACAAATTAAATATCTGAATATACCTTAACCAGAAGTTGAATAAATAAATTTTAACCAACACTCTTTCCTCCAAAAACTTCCAAGACTTTAGGATTTACTGGTAATTTATGCTAAATGTTTACATGTTTTAACAAGCTCTTACAGAGAACAGAAAATGAGAAAATCTTAACCAAATTGTTTTATAAGGATAAAAAAATTAGAGAACAAAAAATTATAGGTCAATTTCTCTTATAAAATAGTACATATATCCTAAATAAAATGTTGCCAATCCAAATTAAAAGATATATAAATATAGTTCATTATAATCAAGTTGAATGTATATTAGAGATGTTAAAAATCAATTAGTGTAATTTTCCACATTATGTTTGAAGAAGAAAACCATGTAGCTGTCTCAACAGATGAGTTAAAGCATTCAATAAAATTAAACATCTATTCATAGGAAAAGTTAAATCTAGAAGGGAGCACATTTAACCAGATAAAAACATATCCATAAAAATCTATGGTAAACACCATAAATATTGATGGAAAAAACATTTTAAAAATCTATATGCTACAAGCATGCTAGCAAATGTTCTGGTTCAAGTAAGCCTTTAAAAAATATAAAGGAATGAATGAATGAGTGAGTGGCACAAAAGATTTGTGACATTTTATGGAGAAAATTATAAAGTTTGTAAAGTATCAAGGGAGACATAAATGATGGATAAATACATCATATTTACAGGCAAACATTAAAGATATTGATCTTTCCCAAATTGACCCATACATTTATGTAATTCCAATTAAAATCCCAACAAGATATTTTCACGGAAAAATTATAAACTAATTTAAAAGTGTTACAGAACATTTTTAGCAAAAATTATATTTTATAGCAAAATTTTTTAATTCAAAAAATTGATGATTAAGCAAGGGAGTATTATTCAACAAAATGGTAAGATTTATTAAGCTAAATAAGTTTAAAGAGTTAATGAAGCTTTGATTTAAAAGTAGTGCATTGATTTTTTAAAAACTCAGACCAATAAGATACTACACAGTTCTTAGAAACTGATCAACACATATAAACATAAATGTGATCTTTAACAGTGGTGGCATTTCAAACCAGTAGGGAAAAGATGGATTATTCAATAAATGATCCTTTGGGGAAATGCCATGTAAAAAGTGAAATGGGATTCCTATCTCATACTACATACAAGAAATCAATTCCAGTGAAATTTGCAGATACAAAAGCAAAACATTAAAATTTTCAGAAGAGACTGTCATTTACCTCCACTACTGCCTCCTAATGCTGGCTGTGTGCTAGTTGGTGCTGCCTGGCACCTCTTGAGTAAAAAAGCAGCTAAAACTACTTCAGCACTCACCTTGGCCAATGAAAAGCTTATGCACTGAATCAAGACTGAGAACAAGAACCAAGTTAATTTGAAGTGGCAGGGCAGGTGCTGTAGAGCAGTTTAGGATTAAGAGGCTTATACCACTTAGTAAACTTAGGAAAACATGTTGTGAACCACAGGGCTTTTCAATAAGGTAGAACAGCTCCTCATTTGGTGAGCAGCCAATCAGTAAACCAAACACACCTGCAGAGCTGGAGCTGGAGCATCATGACGCCGCTGATGTGTCCCAGCAGCAGACAGGGGTGTATCATAAACAAACAACGAAATGACTGCTTTTTGCTTAAGCTGTATTCCCTTGAGGTGATGCATTCATGATTAGAAAACTGATTTGATTCAACAAATTCTGACTGCTGTGGTAGATCTTCTTCCACCTTCAATTCTCCCCCTTCTCCATTCATTTCAATTGTCAATTGTCCATAAAATAATTCATGTATGCACACAGGTATGTTGCATTTTATTTTCCAAATAGACAATGATATTATAAAGCAAAATTACAACAAATTTAGTTTAAAGATCTCACTGACTTTTACTTGTGATTCTATAACATACAGTGAGTATTCTGATGAGCTGGGAAGACAAATTTGGCTTTATAAGCAGAAAATGGCTGAAGAAATCAGAAATACAGAACACAAGGCGGCTTGGTTATTTAAAAGTTACCATCGTCATAGGGTTAAAACTGAGTGAACCTCCTTACTATGCTGACTCAGGCAGTCTGGAATCTCCTGTGTTTTGGAAAACTGGCCCATTTCAAAATTGTTTGATTACCATCCCTTAGTCTAAGTGACTCCATTCTGGTTTGATCCGGTCTGCTAAGACCAAGTGCAAAGGCTAGTTCACAACAACGGCCTCCAATAAACTTTGTTTAACAACATGCAAAGCTGGGTATTAAAGCAGTTACTCTGGCCCTTAGAAATTCTGATATGACCTTCACTCTCTCAAAATTTTGTCATTAGTTCCTCATAAATAATATATCCTTTTCAAATTATCCTAATTGGAACATAACATCTGTTTTCTTGCACTCTGATTTATACACCTATTTTTCCCAACCATGGCACTGAATCAGAATGTTTGGTGGCAAAATATGTGTGAGAGTCTACTAGTTAGAGTAATCTGTTCTGACTGAGGTCTGCAATTCTGAATCCTCAAAGAAGAGATCAGAATTAGGTAGCTGGCAGTCCCACAGCCCAGCCAATATGTGTCCCTAAGTGTGCCTCCAGGAATAGGATGAGAGGTAATTAAGTGAGATATTGGGAACCACCAGTCTACACACAAGAATCTGTTCACATAAAACTTACTTGTAGTTCATAGATTGCAGAACGGAAGCAGGCATATTAGGCACTTATTTACTCCAGTAGTAGCCAGATTTCTTACTTTTTGCATAAACTTTTTATGCAAATAACCTTCTAATCTGTTAGTATATGAAGAACTTTGATAATAATAAGGGAATATATTCATGGAATAGTTACAAAATCTTACCGTTAATATATATTTTAAAGTAAAAATATTAAAACTAACCAAAGACGTATTTTTAAAAACAAGATGCTATATTTCTCTGGTGTAAAGGCCTGTTTACCTTCACACAGTGACGATGATATTAATTCTGTGGTTGCAACAGCAGCAAGGGTACAATACCACGTAGGTTTTCATCCCTAGGAGGCTTGTGAAGTTCAAGACAAGATCTAAGCATGCTGATCACAGCTGGGAGGATTTGTTTTGTTCTGTGTTGTTTTTCTGTAAGATATTAGCAGTGGGCTGGGTGAGGTGGCTCACGCCTGTAATCCCAGCACTTAAGGAGGCTGAGGCGGGCGGATCACCTGAGGTCAGGAGTTTGAGACCAGCCTCAACATGGGGAAACCCCGTCTCTACTAAAAATATAAAAAATTACCTGGGCGTAGTGGTGCATGCCTGTAATCTCAGCTACTCAGGAGGCTGAGGCAGGAGAATTGCTTGAACCTGGGAGGCGGAGGTTGCAGTGAGCCGAGATGGAGCCATTGCACTCCAGCCTGGGCAACAAGAGCGAAACTCCATCTCAAAAAAAAAATATATATATATATTAGCAGTATTTAATTTAGTATTTTGCAAAGCCCTATGCTTTTCCCCAATCTGCATGTATATTTGTTTCTTATAATAAAAAATCTAAACTACTGACAGGCAGAAGATATTTCACAACTCAGCTCCAACTACTTCCCCAGGTCATCTCCTGTTTATTCATCTAACAGCCTTTCCCCAGTCTCTCCCTGTTCCTGGCACACCCATATCTCGACACTTTCTATTGCAGGTGATATTGTTCATACCTTCCTACTTACGTACCTGATGTCTCCTGTATCTGGAATGCCCTCTTCCCTTTTCAGACATATTTCAAAACATTTCTTATCTTCCCCACAAGATGATTCACTGAACTCTTTCAAGGAGCTGCCCCTTGATGTTTTCGTTCCACTCCTTGCTTTATAGTTCTGGCATATTCAGGAAGAGAAGTTGTTTCCTTCCTCTCTCCATCTTCCTAGGCAGGTGTCGTCTGCCCTGCCCTGAAATATTATATTAACTTTTAAGTCAGCTGGCTTTGGCCATTGTGAGAACCACTGTGTACCAGGTACCCTGTTAAGCGCTGGCAATACAAAGATTGCCAAGGTGGCAAAGTAAAGAAGGTGGGAAGCACTAGACCCTTGGGCAAAGAAGCATCCTACAGTTGTTCACCCCGGAGGCAAGTGCAAAAAGCTATGTGAGCACAGATGCCATAAACAAGAAAGTTGATCAAAGGTGATGCACCGGGCGGGAAAGAGTTAAACACATTTCTTTCTTGTTCCATTCTGGAGCATTTTGTTGCAAAATCACATTCATATAGTTGCTGTTCATCTGAGAGAGAAGACAAAAAAGACCTCAGAGCAGGTAGTATGTTTTCTGCTGAATATCAATCTTCCCACAGCCCTGTCTTGACCAGTATTATAGGGCAGAGATGGATATTCCCTGTGAGAACACAAAAGCCCATCTGTGACTATGGCCAATCCCCTATTAAAAGGTCTCATGAGAACAGGTGTCTCTCTTTCTTAGCACTTGGCATAGCCACAATTTTGAATTTTGTTAAACATAATTACATGATGATTTTCTATAATACTAGACTGTAAAAGCCACAAGACCAGGACTGGACTTATTTTTCCCATCTTTTTATCTTCAGCACTGAGCACAATGCCTGTCACATTAAAATGCTCAATAAATACAACTCAAAAAGAGAACCAATAAATGATAATACAAATATCAGCTAAGTAGCTACGTAAACTGAGATACACTACCTCATGCAATCTTCATAATAACTCTTAACTTTAATCATGAGGTACCTGAGTCTTTGAGAGCAGGAAAATCGCGGGTTAAAAATTGGACCCAGCTCTGTCTAGCCTTCCTGCGGCCTCACTCTCAGTCCCGACACTACACCATCTTATAATAAGATCCATGTGCAGATACAACAAGTTTCCAGAAACAGCAGGGGCTGGAAGCACCAGACAGAACGGACAGTCATTTTTAGCAAGGCCATCTGACACCAAATGCAGAAGGGCTGACTTTCTGCCGCTTTCTATTCCACAATTATAAATTAGAAACGACTTAAGTATCCAAAAGAGGAAAACTGTTAAGTCAATTATGACATACCTATGTGATAAAATATTATTAGGTAATTAAAAGTTATGGTTTATAAGAATAAAAGAAATGTTCAAGATACACCATTAGGTAGAAAAAGTAGATTATAAAATGTACTATAATCTCAGTTTTGTTAAAGTATATATTGCATATGTTTTAACCAATGGTATATACACATTTTAGAAGAATATACATAAACAAAAATGTCAATGGTGGTGTTATGCATAGAAGTATAGATTATTTTCATTTTCTTCCTTTTATTTTTCCTATATATTCTATAATTATCATAAATTACTTTAAAATTCTTACAAATATGATTTATGGTAAATATACAGATAAAAAAACTAAAACAAAAGATTAATGGTGGTTTTCCTCTATACGGTAAAACGATAATTTTATTTATTAATAATTTTTGTATATTTAAATATTTAAAGCAACTAAAAAGGTTTATAAGACTGAAATAAACTGCCCTCTAACTATGTTTTGACAGCCCTCAAGTTACAAATAAAATTGCCTTCCGTTCGCCCCTGCTCTTCCCTACATAATTTTGCTACCTGAAATTATGTTCTTAGCAACTAGTCATGACACATGTTTGCAGTCACACGAAATTTGGGGTCCCAGTCATTTGTCTAACACACACCGACACACAGAAACAAAAGGAAACCAGTTATTTATTTTAGGGTCCACATTTTTGGAATATGGACCAAAAATACGGACGCTAAAATAAACAAATGGTTTGCTTTCATAACGTTGCTAAACATCCCCAGAGTCACTGAAGCAGTACTAGATTTATTTTCACAGCAAATTCTTGCCTTTTGGCCGCTCTGAACCCTGGCGTCATTCCCAGATTAGATCTTAGCTTCTGCTAGGAGTCAACCAACTGCTGAAAAAGCAGAGACTTAGAAGCCAAAAGACTGGAAAAGAAGAGTTCACGGAATGAGCCAGACTGTCTGCTAGCAAACAGGCCACAGCTAGTGGAGGGGGCAGAACAGAAGCCCCCTGCCAACCACTAAGGGGATTCCAGGGTGGACCACAGAACATCTCGGACAAGCTATAGGGAGCTCAGAGGTGGGAATTTTCCAAACCTGAACCCTGGCTATGATTTAACTACAGTTCTTTTCGTCTGATTACATCCCATGAGAGTTTTACCTTTTATCTCTTCCTCCCACGGTGCTTCCCATTTTTTCACACATCCTTTATAGTAACTCCCACTCTTAGCAGGTAATACAATTCCTTCTGCCTTAACTGCCCCAGTAGAACTTGAGTTGGTCTGATTGCTTCAAAAGTCTATACCTAGAGTCGAATGCAAGACTGAGAAATCTATGGGCTCCTAAAGATTGGCAAGACGGCCATTAACCCTCCTACGAGCTCATGGAAATCAGAGCTCCCAGGAAACCCGAGGGCTTTGCTGAAATATAACAGTTGGCCCTGGGTTAGTTTTTCCTGTGTTCATAGATGTACAGTACTGAGCAGTAAAGGACAGAGTATGAACTTGTCCCAGAAATCAGAGGCAGCAGCTTGAAGCAAATTCTCCCACAATCTCCATCTCTAAACACAAACTACCCCCAGTAGGATCTGTGGTTTAAACACAAACCATCCTCAGTAGAATCTGTAGGTTAGTACAAGGATTCTGTTTTGGGAAGAGTTTTCCCTTTGAGAAGAGTCTTCCATTCTGGCATGTTACTCTTAATTCAGCCTAAGCCAAACATTTAATTGTAGTGCTATTCCCCCTCATTTGCCTGGGCCTTCTATTGTAAACCAAATAAAATGACTGAGGCAAGCTTCAATCAACTTAGAGATTTATTTTGCCAAGGTTGAGGATGCACCTGGGAAAAAGAGACACAAGGCACAGTAGGATCTGTGCCTGCACTTTTTCGAAAGAGAATTTTCAGAGCTTCAATATTTAAAGAGAAAAAAGTGGGCAGGAGGGGGAAGAAGGAAAGAAAAAAAGAGAGATAAAGAGTATAGTCACATTCTTGTGAGGTTTTCATTAGCGCTCACGGAATCCACATGTTGCATATGAAAACGAGGGAGTAGAGGGGCAGTCAGTTATGTATTTGCTCAGTAAAACTGCACTTTACATAAGATAAAGTAAACACAGAGTAGAGGAAGAAGTCAAATATGCGTTTGCCTTGGGGTGGAGGGGACAATCTCTAGTCTCCTCTTGTCCAACACTCATAAAGATAAGCTGTTAATTTACATTTTCAGGGCAAGAGATGCCACCTGGGGAGATATGTGGCCTTTTATCTTGTAACTGTTTAGGAACAAAAGCAAAGGCAGGTTTTGGGGGTTTTGTTTGTTTGTTTGTCTGTTTTTGTGCATGACTCAGCTTCCAAGCTTAATTTTTTCCTTTGCCATAGTGAGTTTAGGGTGCTGAGATTTTCTTTTCCTTGCTCACTATGTAGCTATTTATTTAAAACAAGCCCACAAGGAAACCTTGTGGTATTAGAACTGTGCAGTGTCTGGACCATGGAGGCAAATACAGGAAACTACATAGGTGATAAAATGTGTAGAGCTTAAAACACTCCAATTCATACCAATGAATACCAGTACAATGGGGGAATCAAAATAAGATCTTTGGATTGTATAGATGTCTGTATCTTCACTGTGATATTATGCTGCAGTTTTGCAAAATGTTACCAATGGGGGAAAATAGACAACGTGTACAAATGATCTTTTTGCATTATTTCTTACGACTGCATGTGAATCTACAATTATCACAAATTTTTAAAATCTTTAAAAATAGTTTAAAAATCAAGCGACAAGCTGCTAAATAAAATATATTCTATACTCCTACCTTGAAAAATAGACTTCTTAACTACCTGGAATTCCAGTAAGGGAGGAGACCACCCCTCATAGTGTCTTATGACCAATTTCTGCCTCAAAGAAAAAGTAGGAGTTAAAGAAAAGACAGAAGTGAAATCAGCAGTCAGACAGCCCGGCGTTGCATTCTCGGCCTGGTAGTTAAAGATTGACTCCTGACTTAACCGGTTATATTATCTATAGATTCCAGACATTGTATGGAAAAGCACTGTGAAAATTCCTGTCCTGTTCTGTTCTGTTCTGTTCTGATTACCGTTGCATGCAGCCCCTGTCATGTACCCACTGCTTGCTCAATCAACCATGACCCTCTCACGTGGACCCCCTTAGAGTTGTAAGCCCTTAAAAGGGACAGGAATTGCTCACTCAGGGAGCTAGGTTTTTGGAGACGTGAGTCTGCCGATGCTCCCAGCTGAATAAAGCCCTTTCCTTCCACAACTTGGTTTCTGAGGGCTTCTTGTCTGCAGCTCATCCTGCTACACCAGGTTCAAATTTCAGATACCCTGACTTGGAATTTTCCATGGGAACACAGCTGCCTAGGAAAGCTGCCCCATCTCAGATGCACTCCTTTTCTCTTCTCCTCCCTCTTGTCTAAAATGCATGTTTGTGGACACCCACATTTGTGGACAGAACATACAAGCTTCATCTACACTCCTCTTACCTCTCAAATGGAGTCCTTGGCGGCTTCTTGCAGGCTCTGAAACCAGGCTCCAAGTCCTTTAAACATGAAATTCTGAGTCCCACATACTTGGAGTTGGTCTGTGGAGCACAGCTAGGGGCACTGTAGCCTGTGGGTGGGCATATCTCCTTTACCTTGCTAACTCTTCGCATCATCTGTAGGGACACAGCCAGAAAAGGACCAGGGAAGGGTCCAATGCAGGGTCTCTTGTCAAAGTCTAAGGGGAGTATCAATCATTACTGCCATTTTACAGATAAGAAAATTGAGTGAAATTATGCTTCATGTCACTGATAACTAGTAATATCAGGTTTCCAGCCAGATCTATTAGAGGCCAAGGCCACGTCACAGCAATTATAGCACACTCTCCCCTGATGAAAACCTGAATAAAATGCCCATTTTATTGTCTAAGGAATCCACTAGGGCCTATCTATGTGCTCACAGCTGTCCTAATTACAAGCCAGATATACAGTTGCCTTTCTCAGGACTTCTGTCATTCATTTAATGAGGCAGATTATTAATGAAATTGAATTCAATTCAACAGGCATTCACTGAGAACACCACAATCATTGAGACACTGCTCATTATTTGCAGGACCAGCTCATTAATCTTGATTAATTCAGGTGCCAACTCTACATTAAAAATAGATGTTAAATGTATACAGGTGCATTATGCAGAAGCCATTATCAAGAGTCGTGCTTTCACAGGCATTCCTGCGACACTTCTAGGGATTCTGCTCTATTTTTTTCATTATTTCCAGAAATCTCTCTCTAGTTCTCAAAAAAAAACCAATCGGTTAGAGAGGATGATACACAAAACCCACCCTTCTTTTGCCCAGGTAGGGAGATGGAAAAAGAAATAGAAAAAGAGGAAGATCAACAGTGCAGATAAGTAGAAGTGAGGATAAAATAACAGAATGTTTAGAAATGCTTTCTAATTTGTCAATGACAGTTTTCCCATGACCTTTCATTTCTCAACTTAAAAAAAATGTCAGACGTATCTTTGCTCCTTCCAGTCAGAATGCCCCAGGCTGTTCCTGCAGGTGTCCCCAGTATTTCCTGCTTATTGAGTGGTTTAGACAGATGGAACTGACTCCACCCTGCACGGTGCTCAGTGTGCTCAGTGGACCATTCCAGCAGCTGGGGAGAAACAAGTTCCTCTTCACACCCAGTGGATAATAAGTGAGATCCCTATGAACAAGCAAGGAAGGAAGCTTCCTGACACAGTGCACCATGGACATTTAGCATGTAACTCTTCTATTATTTGTGGAAATGAGGTTATAAGAGGAAAATATACAGACGTTGAGAGCATGGAGTTGGGGCATGTTTTCTGGCAACCCAGAGGCATATTCTTCTGGGTTCTCTTCTGCATTCTATTTGTAATCAGAATTACCTAGATAAGAAAAATGTTACTTTAGTAGACAGAATCATAAAAATAAAGTAAAAAAAATTTTAAGCATCATAAATGTGGAATAAGAAAATGAGATATTTAGGTTAAGCTTGAATGGTTTAGATTCATTTTAAATCCAGTTTTAGTATTTCTTTTCAAATCCTCATAATTAAAAATTCTGCCAATCTATTTAAAGATGAAAATAAAAGAAAGTCATTCTTAAATTAAGAGATTTAATTGTCAGAATCCACAAATGTTAAACTATTTGAAAGATGTGAAGAGGATTTCCCTGAAATATCTTTTCCAGTATAAAATATACTGGAAGTGAATGAAATCAGTCAATGCCATGAGATGTATCACAAAGAATTGAGTAAGCGGAGAGAAGAGTGGGATAACACCCACAGAAGGGGATCAGAGCAAAGGGAAGAAGCAGAAATGGGAGGAGCATAATAGTTAGGGGTCTTCCAAACTGGTCAGCTGCAGTAGCCAACAGTGCCTCCCGCTTTCACACTTATCTGCCACCTTCTGTTCTCAATAGGCTTCCAACCCAGACTCCCAAGGGCTTCCCATAATACTTGAAAGGAAACCCAAAGGCTGACCTTACCATGTCCCTGGTCTTGTATGATCTGGCCCCTGGCTATTTCTTTAACTACATTTCCTACTACTGTCTCCTCTAGTTTATTCCACCTGATCCACTTTGATCAGCTTGCTATTCCTCAAATACCTCATGCATGTTTCCATTTCAAGAACTTTGCACTTGCTCTACCCTCTGCCTGGAATGCCCTTTCCCTAAATAGTCACACAACTACCCCGCTTAATTATTCAAGCATCTATTTAAATGCCCCCCTCATCCAAGAGCACTTCCTTGGCCACCCTATCCAAAGTAGCACATATATGCATCTAAGTTGCTTTCTCTCCTTCCATTCTTATTTTTTCTGCACAATGACATTTACTGTTATCATTTTGTTTGTTTATAGTCTGAATCTCATACTGGTTTTAAAAATTATGAAAGCCTGGACTTTATTTAGATTGCCTCCATATCTGCAGTTCCTACAACATACCCGGCATGTGGTAAGCACTCACTAGGATCTGTGACATGAATAAATGAAGTCAGGTGAGTTGGTCACACTGGAGCATTATGTGGGAGGTAAGTTTGGCTGAATGGGTAAGGTCAAATCATGAGAAAACTTGAATCATAGGATGAGTCTGGATAGATATGATGCATTGGAGCTTCTGAAGAACAGAGTTCAAGCCCCAGGACCTAGAATAGTTCCTGACACACAGCAGGCGTTCGTTACACGTTTCATGATCATGTTATGTCAGATGTTAAACAAAATGGAGAAATTCCTTTTCTGTCCCACAGGAGAAAAAGGAGAATGCACTCACCCGGATTACAGAATTGACATTTTCTTTCTTTTTCTTTTTTTTTTTTTTTTGTGAGATGGGGTCTTGCTCTGTTGCCTAGGCTGGAGTGCAGTGACACAATCTCAGCTCACTACAGCCTCCACCTCCTGGGTTCAAGCGACTTCTGGCTAATTTTTGTATTTTTAGCAGATTCGGTATTTCACCATGTTAGTCAGGCTGGTCTCCAACTCCTGACCTCAAGTGATCTTCCCATCTCAGCCTCCCAAAGTGCTAGGATTACAGGTGTGAGCCACTGTGCCCAGCCAGAATTGACATTTTCTGAATTATTCTTCCCTCCTACAGAATATGGCAGCCTTCTGATATTTCTACTCCACAAAATGTTGGAGCTTTCTTCTTGTTCAAGCAGTCTTCTGGGAATTCTGTTCTGGGTGAAACAAGATAGGAACTGATGACGAGGGAAAACGGGACTGTTTCCCTAAGAGACACTGGCTTAAGTCACATAGCTATCACTGAGGCAGCCAGCATGAGGACCCCATTATAAGTGCCCTAGAAGACACATTGTGAAAACGAATATCTAATTTCCCTTGGGACAAGCATCTAATTTTCTGTAACATTGTGCCTTCTCACAGATGAAAAGGGCTGCTCTCAGTTACGTGGATCAGTGTTCTCAGACGCTCTAGGAAAAGCACTTTAAATGGTTACCACGACCAGGACAAGATTTTTGAGCCAGTGTGTTGCCTGCATTTTGTGTGTGTGTAACTACAGAGTGTTTAGCAACGTTGTAGTTATAAAGAATAAGCATTATTACATGTTAATTTTAAAAGAAAGAAAATCAAGTTGCATATATATGTACATACATATATTTTTATAACAAATGTGAAAAAATACATGAGGAAAAGCACACTAGAAAATCATCAGCTGGTAGTCTTAAATGATGCTAGCAATGCTTAGTGAATACTTAGTGAATACAGCCAGATGGATTACTTGAATACTCATTTCATCTCACAATCTTATGGTATGGTTACTATTAACATTATCTCTACCTTGCAAATAAAGGAACTAAGGCCCAGACAGGTAAAATAGCATCGCCAAGTACATGCTTTTAGTAAATGGCACAGGTGAAATTTGAATCTAGTCAATTAGATCCTAAAGACTGTGCTCCAAACCATTACACTGCCAATAGTATGGTATTTTATTCCTTCTCCTTCCCCATCTTTGATACGTTTTACTTTTACAATAAAAAAAAAAAAATTCTAGGATTATCCATATTTCTTTTTTGTCATGTAGAAAAATAAAATAGTATTAATGGGCTCATGTACCAAATTCAAGATAATATACAAAACATATCCTAAAGTTACAATGTATTTTACAAAACTCTATCTTGCATTAATAAATACCATGCCCTATTTCTTGCTGAGTCTGTTTTTTGAGAACAAACAAGTGCATATGTTCTCATACAATGACCCGTACCTTAAAAAGGTAGCCTGCTGTGACTGTATCTGCAATCTGAATTGTAATTTTTAAAAGAACTAAGCTAAAAAAAGAAAATCACAGGTGCATAAAGTATCTGATTTGAAAAAAAATTAATGATGAAACCATCTTATCTTTTTAAAAATTAGTACTCAATTATATTTAAATTTTAAAATACTTTTCTGGGAAAAACATACGATTTAAAAATTATATATTTTTAATGCTATAATTTTCTGAAAGTGATATCGACCCTGTAAGTAGAAAAAAATTAAACAAAATGCCATGGTATCCATTGAAACTCTATAACTCTAAGTCTTTTTAGACAAAAATCTAAAGAGAAAGGTATGTATTAAAATCTGTATCTGATGTACACTCTAAGAATCAGTAACTGTGAGTGTCATTTTACCAAAGACCTACTTTAGATAGTAATGCTCTTCTTCAACTCATTTTCAGCTCAGTTAAGGTTTTTTCCCCCTCAGGTTCTCTTTGTTGTTGCCTGATGCTAACATTGTTTTCTTAAAGGTATAAAGGAAATTTTTTCTTCCAACACAATTTTCTGTGCACTGCAGGTCTTTTCTTTTGCCTTCTGGTAACTGACCTAATAGATTTTATATTTTATTGAGTAATTCCTATGCCATTATTATAAATTTTGGTTTGTTTAGAAAAAATTTTGAGACTAAAATTATTTTTAATTAAGGTTATTTCACCTGCATATCTTTCTGTATGTGCTTTTAAAGTCCTTGTGATGCTGAGTTACAGGGCTTTGACTCCTAGGTCTAAAAAGGACATCAAGTCCTGGTAAGTCTTAAACACTGATAGCAATGAAAGCCTCATGTTCAGGCTCAGTAGAAGATGCCAATCAAAATAAACTGTGTTCTTGACACACAGGACCAGAAATTAAAGCTATTCAACTCCTCAAGGCTCAGGGACTATTGCAGAAGAGGTGGGTGTGTGAGATTTTAAGGGCCAATTTTGAGAGAGAAAATAATTACATATTCTCTATAAATTAACCATCAATGTCAAGCACACACTGACACAAGACCAGCATATGGGCCCCTGTGTCAGGTTGACAAGGTTTTCTTGAAGCATTAACTGACTCTTTAATAAAGGTTATAAAAGTCTTATGGAAGCTATACCTTATGGTCAAAATTAAAATTTTATAGATTGTTTAGTAAAACAAATTTAATTGGCTTCATCCTGTTTTATTAGGGCTTAGTATTTGGAAAATTAAGTGTCCTCTCTCAAAGAACGAAGGTTTTCACTTTTTAAAAAAAAATCCTTGAGTTATCACTCCAGTTAAATGAATGACTTATTTGACAATGACCTGTAATCCTATGTTGTGATATCAAGTATTTTAAACCTTTGATATTTGACAAACTTTCCAAAATCAAATTATAAATTATGTATTTTTCTGACCTAATTAATCCTTTAGGATATTAGCTTCCCTAAAGTCCAAAAATGACATATTTGGCTTATTTAGTATAAAAATTATACAGGAAGCATTGTCAAATATGAAATAGTGTTTGGTTTTCTTTCGACCGTAGTTGTAAAAATATGTTATTGGTATGTGTTCCAAAATTATGAAAAACTCCTGTAATCCTGATATGACTTAGTGTACATTATCTGTAATAATCATAATTGTTATGTTAAATTATTGTGTGCCACAGAGGTAACAATTTCCTTGTCAATTGTGTCTTTGACTATGGCTACTCTAAAACCTTTTGTCATCTACAGACAGTTGTTTTGTTTTGGTCCACTTTAGAAGGTGGTTTTATAATCAGCTATAAAACTCTAACAGGTGCTATTGAATGCAGGTTTCTGACAAGTTTGGAGACTGACATCAGAATAGAGGAAAAATTTTCAGGACTCATGGAGAGCTGAAATGTTCATGAATATCAAGGAATTAGCTGCATGGACTGAACTAATAGAAGACAGAAGTAATTTTTAGACTTTTTGCTTAAAATATTGCTGATCCTTTGTTTTGTTTTTCAGAGTCAAGAAAACTTTTATTTTGAGCTATTGACAGCTTTTAACAATTAACTATACTCCTGAACAAAATGTAGGGCATATTTTTTTCTCTCTACCTTATTTCTCCAGAATTCGGAAACTATTTGTGAGTATTCTTAACTATGGCAATAGTTATTTGCATGAGTACGATAAGAATCTGTTTTCATTTGTAACAGAACACAATTGGAGAGACTGCTTATTTTACCAAGGCTTTGGCTGGAATGGCATGATTTCCTTTAAGAAATTAAACTTGACTTATAGAGTTGCCAATAAAAGCCCCTTAGGGAAACTGGCTTCATACCTTGTCTACACAGTTCCTGTCCCAGTTCCTGTCTTGTGGTAAGTAAAGAATGTCATTTTCTGACAGGCCCAGGAGCCCCAGGTTTTTTGGGGACCACAAGAGGAGAGGAATTCACCCAACTCATAGATATTTGATGGTACAAATCCATGGCTGGGCTTGGTTTTACAGTAGTCTTATCTGAGATTCCTTCTGTGGAACAAAGTTCCATCAAAAGCCAAATTAAAAAGCCTATGTGGACAAAATAATTATTCTTGCTGCACTTCATACAAATAATCTGGCCTAGTATAATAAAGCAAATTGGTCCTACCATGATTTGTCTTTCGTAAAAATGGGAAACTGGAGAGAGAAAAAAATATGTTTCAAAAACTACAGTATACCTGTTGTTAGAGTCTAGTTTTGCCTAATGTTTGTCAAATTTTATTATTTCTACAGTTTGGACTGAATTCTAATTTTTCCTCGCTATAAGTCTCCAAAATAATGCTTTCAATTTTTTTCTTCTTTCTTTACCTTTTTTCCCCATTTTTCCTAATTTGAAATCACTGAAAACTAAGCCATGCTTTTTTATATCCTTGCAAACTGAAGCTAGGCAACTTAAACTTCAGAAGAAAATAACAACTTATTTATATACATAAGCCGCTCTCATACCTGCCTACTGATATATGGACTTCAGAGCAATGTGGCTATATTAATTTTCCAGGATTGTTCTTTTTGTTGTTGTTGTTTTTCTCCCTTCCTCCCTCTGTTTTCTCTCCACAGGACATGAGACTTCACAAGCTGCTAAAAATGAGCTTTCCTAATAACCTAAAACCTACCCATCTAGGAATAAACTGTCCTAGCCATGAGAGACCAGACCAGAGACTCATTGTCTTCTAAAACGCTTCCTCCAAATATTTTTAAAAGAAAAGGGGGGAAATTTGAAGGGAAAATAAATCTTGGGGCCCCCAAATCACTAAGCTAAAGGGAAAAGTCAAGCTGGGAACTGCTTAGTGCAAACCTGCCTGCCATTCTATTCAAAGTCATCCCTCTGCTCACTGAGATAGATGCATATCTGATTGCTTCCCTTGGAAAGGCTAATCAGATACTCAAAAGAATGAAACTGTTTGTCTCTCACCTACCTGTGACCTGGAAGCTGCCTCCCTGCTTTGAGTTGTCCCACCTTTCTGGATAGAACCAATGTACATCATACATATATTGATTAATGTCTCATGTCTCCTTAAAGTGTATAAAACCAAGCTGTGCCCCAACCACTTGGGCACATGTCATTAGGACCTCCTGAGGCTGTGTCATGGGTGCACATCCTCGAACTTGGCAAAATAAACTTTCTAAATTAACTGAGACCTGTCTCAGATATTCAGGGTTCACAAAGGAAAGCCATTTTTGGGGTGAGTTCTGGCATAACAGCCAAGAGATATTATACACTACTTCTGTCCATGTGTCTCAATTGCATGTCTTGCATGATCTTTTTAAGTAAGGAGTCAAATAATTTTCTAAGTTTATTTCTTCACGTCAATATTATATAATAAACAAAGGTACACATATATTTAAGATAAGATGGAGGGGTTTTTTTCTTGAATATTTATTCAGCATTGGAAAAGATACATCTTATTTATTGTTGCTAAAAGATCATTGGATATTATAAAATCATACTTGTTTATTTTACTAGGTGAAATTTTCCTGCTTGTCATTCAGTCACTTACCTACTCTTTTATGTATTCCCATGATTCATTTACTAGATTTCAATTAACAGATTTAAATGTAATAATCAGTAGATGAAAAGAGTCAAACTCTGTGATATGGTTTGGCTGTGTCCCCACCCAAATCTCATCTTCAGTTGTAGTTCCCATAATCCTTACATGTGGTGAAAGGGACCCACTGGGAGATCATTGTATCATGGGGGCAGATCCCCCATGCTATTCTCGTGATAGTAAGTTCTCACAAGATCTGATGGTTGTATAAGGGCCTTCCTCCTTCACTTGGGACTCATTATCTTCCCTGCTGTCCCATGAAGAGATGCTTTCTGCCAAGATTGTAAGTTTGTTGAGGCTAACCGAGCCATGTGGAACTGTGAGTCAATTAAACCTCTTTCCTTTATAAACTACCCAGTCTCAGGTATGTCTTCACAGCAGTATGAAAACTAACTAGTACACTCTGTAAAATATTTGAAGAGATTTACTCTGAGCCAAATATGAGTGACCAATGGCCCATGACACAGCCCTCAGGAGATCCTGAGAACATGGACCCAAGGTGGTCAGGCTACACCTTGGCTTTATACATTTTAGGGAGACGAAAGACTTCAATCAATACACGTAGGAGGTACATCGGTTTGGTCCGGAAAGGTGGTGGTGGGGTGGCTTCCAGGTCATAGGTAGATTCAAATATTTTCTGATTGACAATTGGTTAAAAGAGTTAAATATTGTCTAAAGATTTAAAATCAATAGAAAGAAATGTTGGGGTTAAGATAATGTGCTGTGTGGACCAAGGTTTTATTGCAGATGAAGCCTCTAGGTAGCAGGCTTCAGAGAATAGATTGGAAATGTTTCTTTCCAGACTCACTCTGTTCTATCAGTCTTAAGGTCTGTGTTGATGTTAATGCTGGTCAACTGGGCCCGAATTCCAAAAGGGAGGAGAGTGTAATGAGGCATGTTTGACTCCTTCCTGTCACAGCCTGAACTAGTTTTCCAGGTTAACTTTGGAATGCCCTTGGCTGAGAAGAAGGGTCCATTTAGATGGCTGGGGGACTTAGAATTTTATTTTTGGTTTACAATCAAATGTTATAGATTCTTCTGTAAATAGTGTATTATTCATAAGCTCATACTTAATTCATTCTCTTATTGCTGCTGTTAATTTCTACAAAGTTGATTAAAGTCATCTCTAATATCCATTTAATATCTAAAGGTGTAGAACAAAATGTTCCCAAATTACAACCCAGAAAGTTATGCTCTGAACTATAGAAGGATAGTTTTGTTTAATTAGGATGAATTCCACACTCTCAGATGTTGATAAGAATGTGCTTGGTCTGTCAAATGCATAATTATAGATTTAATAGTTTTTGACTATGAAATAAAATTATATATGTAACCACATATAAGAATTCTCAAGAATTCTTCTCTTAAGATGAATTCTTAAGCTTCTTAAGGCATATTTGGACAACCTATATAATTGACATTTGCCTATGCAAAAAATAATCCTAAAGCACACACTGGGGATGAAACTAATGCTGAACTCTGAACTCCATCTTACTGTAGCTATTAAAAAAAAAGTTAATCTCTAGAAATATGGTCAAACAAAAAAAGTCCCATCCATCTCACTAAGAGACAATATTACAAAATATTTTGCTTATTATCTTTAACAATTAATTGGATATATTTAGAAGAAATATGACCTTTTTATTTTAAAGTATTATTTTTTAATGCAAGGAATTTTTCTCCAATATTTACTCTTAGTTGTCCATTTTAAATATCTAGGTCATTTGAACAAAATGTGTTAAGAACATGCCAGTAAAGATTTTTAATATTATTCTAGGTCAATGGAAAGTCTTTAAAGTTTTATCATGAGATTACTGAATTAATGCAATTCATATTTTTTAAAAATCATGGTGACTGATATATGGGGAAAGAACAGGGGAAGAGGTTAAAGAGTGAAAGCAGACAGCCTGGTTGAAAGGTAACTTAGTCTTCATAAGAAAGGATGGTGTTTTGGACTGGGGTGGTGGCTACAGAGATGTAAAAAGGGAGAGGATGTAGCATATGTTTTAGAGGTAGAAACAACAGAATTCACTGATGGGTTTGATATGGACCATGTAAGTCAATGACTCCTAGATTTTTGTTTTTGTTTTATTATATTTTGTTTTGTGTTTTGATTGAGCAATTGAATGTAATGGTGTCATTCATTCTATTAAGAAGCCTGGGGAAAGGGCAGACTGAGAGATAACAAGAGTCCTCTTTCTACATATTAAATGTGAGTTGCTTATTAGACATTTAATTGAGGTTTCAAGTAGGCTATTATATATAAAAGTTTGAAACTAATAAAAGAGATCAGAGGTGTAGAAATTTAGATTCATCAATATCACATGATACTTAAATCCACAGGACTAAGAGAAACCACCTATGGAAGGACAATAAATAAACAGGCAACTCTTGACTCCACCCAGAAGCAATCCATCATTTTGAGGTCAAGTAGAAAAGATGGAACCTGAAAGGAAACCGAGAAGTGGTGGTGAGGGAAGTAGGAGGAAAACCAGGAGACTATAGCGTCACAAGAAGCAAGAGATGAAAGCTTTTCCAGACATATTCATTAAAGGGATGATCTTAACCCTACTTTCTCTTGGACTGTACCTGGAATGTGCCATGTATAACAACAGCAAAAATCTTTTAAGTAGGAGATTATAATAAAGAATAATTTTTCAATGTGAGAAAAGAAAGTGAAAAAGACATAATTTGGGTGATGATTACAGGGACATGCAAACCAAAATTAGAATCCTATGCAACCCCTTAACTGACTGAATGAGCCCCTCTGGGCCACAGGAACCCCAGAGAAACCTGAAAAACTGAATTGAAGGGACATTGGACATGCCTCATTATACCTCTTCCCTTTTGGACTTCAGTCATAACTGACCACCAGTATTAACATTAAAATGGAGATCATGAGACTGACAAAACAGACGCTTTGTGGCAATAAGACACCAAATTCCAAATTGACTCTGGTATAGCATCACGTGACAGATAGCAGACCCTGAAAGAAATCAAAATGTTTTATCCCAAATTATATTTCTTTAACGTATTTTGAAATGGCCCTGCAAAGCTGTCCTTTCTGGAGGAAGTTTACTTCTGTAAAGAATCTCCATTAATGCAGCCAGGACTTTCTCCATCTAGGAGAGCCTAAGAGTCTGACACCTTTAAAGTTCTGAAAAGAAATATTTACGATTTTTTCTCTTTGAGGGCTGCTACCTGGAAGCTTCATCTACATAACAAAACAAGAAGCTTGTCTTCTACAACCTCCTTATCTTAACTCAAGAATTTCTTTCTATTGGCTTCAAGTCTTTAGACGAAGCTTAACTCTTTGAACTAATTGTCAGTTAGGAAGTCTGAACCCACTTATGACCTGTAAACCTACCCTACTTCTCCCACCCCACCTCCAATTCAAGATGTCCCACCTTTTTGGTCTGAACCAATGTATTGATTTAAATATTTGCTTGTAATATTGCTCTCCATAAAATGTATAAAACCAAACTGTAACTCAGTCATCAATCACCTCAGGCACCCTTTCTCAGGACCTCTTGAGACTGTTCCTTGGGCCACAGTTGCCTGTATCGGTTCAGAATAAACCTGTTTAAATATTTTACAGAGTTTTTTTTTCTTTTCTCCATCAACAGACAGTTAACCTCTTTATTTATTAACTTAGTATTTACGCACCTATAACTGTGTGATTTTCTAATATTTTGGGGAACAGAGAGCAATTAAGAGGTCAAGAAAGTTGTTCCCAGAACTCTCAGAGGCCATAATCTTGAAGAACAAACCTAAAGGATCCTTTTTCCCCTACACAGCAGTAGTTACTTTAGCTCATGAATAGGCCAGGAAATGCCAAATTTAACATTCAGAAACATGAAAACAAAGCAAATCATAAAAAGCAACAACATATGAGTGAGATGATAGTAGTGCTTCCTCTCTCTCTTCACCTCCCCACTCAATCACCATAAATATTTGCATAAAGTAACTAGACAGTAAATACTGTAAAGACAAATGCACATTTAAAATCAGACTCTTACTCATTTTGAAAATGAGAAAAAATATCTCTTTCTCTCCATTTACTTTGAGCATTTACTGTAGAAAACTTATTATTACAAGTTCTTTCTCTTCTCTTTGAAATGTATATAAATTCTTTTGAAGACTAAATTGGCATTTTGTCAGCTATGTAATCTAGAAATATCTTTCTCAAGTCCCTGGTAGCCATTTCTTTGAAATGTAAACATCAAGGAAGATAGTACCTACATCTCCCAGTCTTTGGGGTAGCCTTAAGTCTGACTTAGGTGGGCACCTTGCTCCAAGTTGCAAAACTATTTCCTGTCCTAAAGATTTAAGAGGTTTGAATTTCCTCTGGATAAAGCAAATTAACTAGCACAGTTAATTGTACCCAACTAACAGGCACAATTATGGTAACCTATGTGTGACATACTGTGCTGTCAAGTCCTCTTGAGTTATTGTTCATCTTGAAAACATGCATATAATGGGTCGTGTCTGCTTGGCTATATATAAGGGTGAGCAATGTCTTAGTGGATTGCCTGTGATACCCATTACATTATGTTTCAATGCTTTCAATATTAAAAATGTTTTCTTTTCCTATTACCTTTGTGGAGATGATTTCTAGATAAGGAGTTTTTGTTTTTAGTTATATTTCCCCAACAATACCCATTTACTAAGTTAGCCATCTGCCTTAATTACAATTAAAAACAAAAAGTTCTATTTGTGAAAAGTGTTTTCTACCAATGATAAAGGAAAAATCTTAAAAACTGCTAGGGAGGCCGGGCGCGGTGGCTCACGCCTGTAATCCCAACACTTTGGGAGGCCAAGATGGGTGGATCACGAGGTCAGGAGATGGAGATCATCCTAGCTAACACGGTGAAACCCCATCTGTACTAAAAATACAAAAAATTAGCCGGGCGCGGTGGCAGGCGCCTGTAGTCTCAGCTACTCGGGAGGCTGAGGCAGGAGAATGGAGTGAACCCGGGAGGCGGAGCTTGCAGTGAGCAGAGGTCGCGCCACTGCACTCCAGCCTGGGCGACAGAGCGAGACTCCGTCTCAAAAAAAAAAACTGCTAGGGAAGCTAGATTATATAGAAGAAAACTTTGTGAATTTTCAATGCATTCATCCTAACCAAACAGCTTTTCTTATTGTTTTTCCAAAGTAATTAGATGATATGGAAATGAGTATATTATATAATGAGATGAATTACATAGCAGGATAAAGACATTTAAATTAGGAAAAAAATGCATTTTAAATAAAGCCAATTACATTTGACAATTAAACAAATGTGTTGAGTACTTCCTGTGTTCTACTTGCTATGCAGGTAATGGGCTAGCCAAAGGGAATGAGACTGTTGGGTGCCGTGGCTCACACCTGTAATCCCAGCACTTTGGGAGGCTGAGGCGAGCAGATCACTTGAGGTCAGGACCAAAGAGAATGAGACAGTCTTTGTTCCAAGGGTACTCAGGGTTTAGCTTGGAAGAGGACTATCACATCTTTAATTAATTTTGTATGTATAAATAGTAATAAGCAGGAATGTCTTAGCTCTTGGATAGACGATTTGTGATTCTATATACAGTTGCTTCCAGGTATTTTGCTTTAATTTAATATTTTTAATGTTTTTCCAATTGGGATATAAAGGGAGACGAAAATACTAAGTTCTAAGGAGGAACTTAAAATGTATAAATTTCTATGTGTTTTAGCCATGGATGAGAATATTTTTTAATAGACTGAAAATCTAGGACAAGAGTCAGCAATATTTTCTTAATGGAAAATTTAAAAAGGAAATTTAATTCCAAGGCAGGTCAAATTCAATTCTTTGCCCATAGGCAATGGTAAAACACTGGATGAAATATTAATATAACAAAAAGATTATCCAGGTCTTCTGTTTGATCTCGTGCCCCAAAATGCATCCCATCAAGTTGACTTCCTATTCCAAACAAGATCTTTTTTTCATTTTGTCAAGAATGAAACCATGTTTTGGAAATCTGTGTACTGAGCTACAGCCACAATTGGTAGATGTGGACTTCCTAGATTGTTTTATTCTCTGTTAACTATGAAAAGCCATGTCTGTAGCCCACCTCATTTCACATCACAGTTGTAGTTCCACACATTTTAAGTGCAGGACAGAACGTTCTTTGGAGTCATTCAGACCTAGGTTTAATTTCTCTTCTGCCCTTTGTTAACCTATGAAGATTTTAACTAACATTTCCAGATCTCAAGCTCTTCAATTATGGAATGGGTGTAAAATTTACAATTCTATTAAGATAATTAAGAAAAGATAAAATTTATAAAACATGATTAAATATGTGAAATCTCTGGTATGAAGTAGAAAAACATTAATTACATATTTCCTTTTGCTGTCTTGAAAATCCTAAAAATTCAGTAGAGGCTACAAAAGCTGTTTTCAAATCTTTTGGTCTCTTGACTCTATACACTAAAAATTATTGATGAAGGCCAAGTGCCATGGCTCTTGACTATAACCCCAGCTACTCAGGAGGCTGAGGCAGGAAAATCGCTTGAACCTGGGAGGCAGAGGTGGCAATGAGCCGAGATCACATCACTGCACTCCAGCCTGGGCAACAGAGCAAGACTCTGTCTCAAAAAAAAGAAAAAAAAAAAAAACAAAAGAAACTAAATACTTTGCCACATATTGAAATGTTAGATAATTTTATTTATAGATAACTCTTACATAAAGATAATAAGAACATTATCCCCAATTAAGGAATATTAGTAAAATAATCATTGCTCTAAATATTAAGTTTTCTCTTTGAAAAATATTTAAATTTTCACCACTCCAAATGTTTTACTATCTCATGATAAGTCAAATTCACTTCATTTCATGAGCTCCCTGCCCACCATATGTCATTGGCCAATACATGAGAAAGAAAGGTGAATAGGAATAGCTCTGGTTTTCAGGCAGAAAACCTTGAAGTATGTCCCTGCTCCATCACCATGCTCTCTTGAGCATATTACCTAAACTTTCTGAATTTCTTTTTGACTAGTGGTTGGAGGGAAATAGAGGAAAAAAATGTTCTGTCCCACGTGTGGATCTTTGGAGAGCATGGAGAAGAACAATCCTAGAAAGGGAGACACAAGTGAGATCAGGGCTTCAGCAGGAAGCCAAAAAATGGAGCCAGAGTAAGAAAAAGAAATGTGACTTACTTACAGAAATTTCTATTATAGCCCTTTCCCCATTTTTAAACTTTGTTGGGTTTTTATTGTTGTTGTTGTTGTTATTAAGTTGTAGGGTTTGTTTTTTTTTAATATATTTTGGCCCTTAGCTCCTTATCAAATATATGGTTTGTAAATATTTTCTCTCATTCTGTAGGTTGTCTTTCCATTCTGTCACTTCTTTTGCTCTACAGAAGCTTTTTAGTTTACAGCAATCCCATTTGTCTATTTTGTCTTTGTTTGTCTCTGCTTTTGGTATCATATCCAAGAAATCATTGCCAACACCAATGTCAAGAAACTTTATCCTATTTGTTCTTCTAGTAGTTTTATAGTTTCAGTTTTTACATTTAAGCCTTTAATTCATTTTGGCTTTATTTTTGTGTGTGGTGTAAAATAGGTGTCCAATTTTATAATTTTGCATGTGGATACCTTGTTTTCCCAGCACCATTTATTGAAAAGACTCTCCTTTCCCTCAGCGTAGGGCCAGTAAATACATGAAAAGGTGCTCAACATCACCAATCATCAGCGAAATGAAAACCAAAACCACACAAGATATCATCTCACACCTGTTAGCATGACCATTATAAAAAAAAAATAGATAATAAGCATCGGTAAGCATGTGGAGAAAAGGGAATCCTTGTAAAATAGTGCAATCAAAAAGAATATGAAGGTTCTTCCAAAAGTTAAAAGCAGAATTACCATAGCACCTAGCAATCCCACTTGTGCGTATATATCTAAAATATTAAAATAAAGATCTTGACAAGATATCTGCAGTCCTACATTCATTGCAGTGTTAGTTACAATAGCAAAGCTATTGTAGAAAGCCAGGCTTAGAGAAAGAAAACATAGTATAATACAATGGAATATTAGCTTTTGAAAAGAAGGAAATCCTGCCATTTGTGACAAAACATGGATAAATCTAGAGAACATTATTCTAAGTGAAGTAAGACAGCCACTGAGGGATAAATAATGTGTGATTCCACTTATGTGAGTTATCTAAAATAGTCATAACCATGGAAAAAAACAGTAGAATGAAGGGTACCAGAGGCTGGCAGGAGTGGGAAATTGAGAGTTGCTTTTCAATGGGAATAAAGTTTCAGTTATGCTTGAAGAATAAGTTCTAGAGATCTGCTGTACAACATAGAACATATGGTTACCAATACTGTACAGCACGCTTAAAAATTTGTTAAGGAAGTGGATCTCATGTTAGGTGTCCTTACAACAACAACAACAAACAACGAAACGAAACAAAGGAAAGAGAAACAAGGAAACTTTCAGAGGTGATAGTTATTCTATTACTTGATTGTAGGGATGACTTCACTGGTGTATGCTTATGTCCAAGCTCATCAAATTCTGCCTATGTTAAATATGTGCAGTTTTTTTTTTTTTTTGGTTTAAAAGTTAAAGCTCAATTAATCTGTTTTTTTCTTTAATAGAAAAAGAAAGACAGGAAGAAAGACAAGCAAGCAAGCAAGCAAGAAAGAAAGAAAATTGAGCCATTCACCACCCTCTCTGCCAACAAGAATTCTCAGATGGGCCAGGCACAGTGGCTCATGCCTGTAATTTCAGCACTTTGGGAGGCTGAGGCAGGAGGATCACTCAAGACCAGGAGCTCAAGACCAGCCTGGGTAACATAGTGAGACCCTATCTCCACAAAAAGTAAAATTAGCCCAGGCATGATGTCACATGACTGTAGTTCCAGCTATTTGGGACGCTGAGGGAAGAGGATCACTTGAGCCCAGGAGTTCGAGATTGCAGGGAGCTATGATTGCACCACTGCACTCCAGCCTAGGTGAGAGAGCAAGACCCTGTCTCAAAGAAAACAAAAAAGAATTATCAGACGGGCTGGGTACAGTGGCTCACGCCTGTAATCCTAGCACTCTGGGAGGCCGAGGAGGGTGGATCACTTGATCCCAGGAATTTGAGAACAGCCTGGCCATCATAGTGAAACCCTATCTCTATTAAAATACAAAAATTAGCCAGGGCGTGGTGGCACACACCTGTACTCCCGGCTACTTCAGAGGCTGAGGCGGGAGAATCACTTGAACCTGGGATGAACCCCTGAGTTCAAGCAATCCTCCTGCCTTGGCCTCCCAAAGTGTTGGGATTACAAGGCGTGAGCCATGGCACCCAACCAGGTTGGGATTTTCTATCAATCAGGGGCAAATCTCTCAGAAAACAAAGACTTTAACTCATATTTGGATCACATATATAAAGTGCCTGACATATGGTAGATGCTATGTAAGTTTTGGTTCTTTATCCACACTTACTTATTCTGAAACAGGGTCTCTGTTTCACAGGCTGTAGTGCAGTGGTACTCTGTTGCCCAGGCTGGAGTGCCAGTGGTACAGTCTCTGCTCACTGTAGTCTCAACCTCCCGGGCTCAGGTAATTCTTCCACCTCAGCCTTCCGAGTAGCTGCGATTACAGGCGCGCGCCACTGTGCCCAGCTGTAAACAATTAAAATATCAAAGTACGTGCTTTGGAAGATAGTAGAAAATCTCTGATGAGAAAGGGCAGTTCTGGTTTGTTATTACAGAGTGTATAAGCACTCACACACGCCCACACCCCAATTAAAGCTCACAATAGATGAATCCTTAAAAGAAGGGGAAATTAGAGCAGAGTAAAAGGATGCTAACTGTTGACAGTGAAAAACGTTATTTGTAATAATAGAGACTAGTAAAAGCAAAACACATGTTGCTTGTTTGTGAGACCACCCAGCAGTCTGACTTGATTGGAAGTTGTGTCAATGGTCCTCTATCAAAGACTATCACCGTGAATGATGCATGAATAGATGTTTCACTGAAATTAAGAGAAGCCTTATGTGATCTGCAGAATGGCCATGTACTTTAGGTTATTCGCAAAAGTTTTGTAAATTAAATTGTGAATTTAACTGAGAGTACTTTTAAAACTGTAACTAAGCAGTGAAAGGAAAGTTGAATTGACAGTGTTATCTAGAAAGGTGCCTCTCTCAGGTAAGCAGGGATTTGGAGAAACATAAAGACTCGGGTTTTATTGAGCACACATGGACATAAACATGGGACCAATATACACTGTGGAATACTAGAGGGGGGAGGGGTGGGTTAAAAGACTGTCAGGTACTATGCTCACTACTTGGGTAATGAGATTCCTACTCCACACCTCAGCACCACGCAATATTCCCATGCAATAAATCTGCACATGCACCCACTGCATCTAAAATAAAAGTTGAATTAATAAAATAAAAAAAAATAAAAGCTCGGTGTGGTGGCTCACGCCTGTAATCCCAGCAGTTTGGGAGGCCGAGGTAGGTGTATCACCTGAGGGCAGGAGTTCGAGACCAGCCTGGCCAACATGGTGAAACCCCGTCTCTACTAAAAATACAAAAAATTAGCTAGGCGTGGTAGCATATGCCTGTAATCCCAGCTACTCGTGAGGCTGAGGCAGAAGAATTGCTTGAACCCAGGAGGCAGAGGTTGCAGTGAGCTGACATAACACCATTGCACTCCAGCCTGGGCAACAAGATAGAAACTCCGTCTCAAATAAATAAATAAATAAACCTTGGTTTTCGGGTTTTGCCCCGGCCCCTATTTAAGACTTAAACTATCACCAGTTTATATATACACTGTCAAAAATAACATACTTCTGAAAGGAAGACTAGTTCTTTTGTTTTCTATGGCTCCTAAGAAGTCAGGGTGACATCTGGTGGACAGATAGTCTTAACGTATCTATCAAGACAGTATAAATTTCTATCTGACTCCCACTTTAAAAGTTCTCAAAGAGTCAAAAATTTAAAAAGGAAGTTGTGCCTCAACTGGACAGAAAACATGACTCTTAACCCCAAACACAGACTGTTCCAAGTGGATCCATCTAGAGACACCACTAGCGCTGTAAGTGTACCTATCCAAGATGAGGTGTGGCTCTGAATGAAAAGAAAGATTTGTGCTTTGTTTTGCTAAAGGACAATTTTTAAGAGGATGTAATTGTGACTCTCCTATAAAACGAATTGTGTCTAACATTTTAGTTAACTCTTTGTCATCTAAAGATAAGGAAGACATTGAAATGCACAAATATAAAATACATGCTAAGCTGATGAAACCACCAACAGTAAAGTATGATGAAAGTGTAAGATGCCAGATGGGAAAGCTGAATGAAAGGTCTATGCAGCATAACTGAAGCCAAATCATAAAAAAATCTTGCAAATCAATAGGAGATCAGATACCTTTTTAAAGAAAATGGGAAGCCATTGTGATTTTAAGCAGAAGAGTGATATAATCTAACTTGTGCCACGGAAAATTAATCTGGCACTCATGTGGAGCATGGATTAAAACTTGGAGAAAGACAGAAGGCAGGATCCAGGTTAAGAGGCTGGTACAGCATTCCAGGTGAGAAATGATGAAGAGCTAACGTAAGCAGCGGCATGGGGAGGGCAGGGAAGGTGACACATTTGAGGCGTCTGTGGAAGCTGGGGCTCTCTAACCTCACAAACCTGTGAGGGCAGATTGAGTTACATGCACCCTTATCTTCTAATCTTACTAGCTCCAAGTGCCACCTGCAGAAGCAGCACTTCCTCTGCACAGACACTCCAAAAAATGTCTGGGAGTTTGCAACCGATTTCTTACATATGTTTACAGAACAATGACAAAAATTTCAGGTTGCTACTTGCCATTAGCATCTTCCGCGATGAAATTAGAAATTTGCTGATTTTCTCTGGCCACCACTGCTCTCGGTCCTCAGGGTACAGCACATGCCCAGCAATCTCTTATTAAGTGGAAAGGAGTTTCCTTCCCCTGGCCCCTATCCCTATTGTATTTAATTGAGGGGTGTCTATAGCAGGGTAGATTGAGCAACGGGGTGCTATAGAGTTTAGCAAGAGAGGTCTTTAGGGTACAAACAATTCATTTATTTTTTCCAGGGAACACACATATCACCAGGATAGCTGAACTGGAATGGGTTTACCTACCAATTACTACATGGTACCTTGCACCATTCTAACCCTTAGTCCCTTTGGGTGAGGCTGAAGGTCCATGCTAGATAACTTCCCTGCTTAGAATGAATTCTCTCTGTGTGTGTTAGGTTGGTACAAAAGTAATTGCGGTTTTTGGTAAAACCGCAATTACTTTTGTACCAACCTGATACTTTCTTACCTGCCTGTAACCTAACTCTCAATCTGGCAGCCCTGTCTGAACTCCAAATGTGGAGAGAGTTCATGCTTTTACATCCATCAGTGTCCTCAATTTTCCTGAAAATCAGTCTGTCAGAACAATTAGAGGTCATGGAGATAAGATGGGAAGAAAAAACTAGCTCTACATATTAGCCACATTAGAATCTAGTTCTAAACCAGCTGAAATCTCTATTACTCAGGTAACAGGCATCAGTAAAATGCAGACATCAATAAAATATAAATGTAAACGACTAAGTATAGAATGTGAGGGAAAGAAAGTAGGCAAAGAGGTCTCCGAGATACCTAACTTAGGTAACTAGAAGGCTCCATCAAAAAGGTGGGTGGGGGGAGGGAATACAGGAAGTGAAGCAAACTTTTAGGTTATGAAGTGAACCCAGCTTCATGGAATATCCACATTCCAGTGGAGGTATCCAGAAGACTAGAGGTCCTCCAACCATAATACATCTCAATGAACCTAGAACACTTTAAAAAATACATCTGGGGAACTTGTATTGGAGCCCGTACATCCCTCTCTTTAACAAATTCTTTAAAATTGTTTAAAGGCTCTCTTAAAATTTACAAAATACCAACAGTGATTATCTCCAGGAAAGTTGGCTTCGGGTAAGATTTATCATTGCAAGTACTAGAAAAAAAAAAAAAAACTAGTTGTTTTAAACAGTAAAAAGAAGATTTTAAATAGTTCACAGACTCTTGAGGCAGGAAGTGGTTGGGCGTGGCACAAAGAGCCAAAGGAAGCCAGTTCAAGAATCCAAGAGCAATGTTCAAAATCACCCCAAAAGCAGTTTAGTGAGGTCCCACTGTGCCATCCATTGTTTGAAAATTTCCTCAATTTGGTGAAAGATCCATGAAACTCAATGAACCCCAGTTCCCAAATGAACTGGGCCAGGGACAGGGCAGGGCTTCATCAGTGCCCCCTACGTCACTGCCGTTGCTGCCTCAGGAGCCAAGGTCACTGCTACTCCGTGGTGCTGCACCTCTTACCAGCGTGGATTCTTTCCTGCTTATGCTCTCTTGTTTTCAGACCCACATCTGCGGCAGAACCTCAGTCATGTGTCCACATCCCAGCTGCAAGAGGAGGTAGGGAAAGCAGGGGTTTTCACCTCTACAGCGGAAGAGGTTCTGATGTCAGGCAGCCAAAAGGGATGAAAAATGTACACAACGGTGATTTTTTTTGGCGATGTTTTCTGGTTATTGATGCTTCTTCACATGTTATACATTTTCTATAATGAAGAGGGTTAAATAATCAGAAAAAAATGTTTAAATAAGAGATTCTATTTCAGGTTTTTTTTTTTATTTTTTATTTTTAGCAAATCTGTTTGGTATTGCTTCTCCCTCTAGTGGAGACTAAAAGGAAATACACAGGTGGATGATGGTTCTGTAATTTTACTGTTAGAGTAAAATGTACTATCACTGCATTTCATAGGTGAGTAAACTGGAGCTGAGAGATAAGAGACAGTTTACCAAAGGTACGTATGAACTTAATGGTAGAGCCAGCCCTACAATCAAGATATCTTGATGTAGGTTTCTATTTTGTGTTCTCTCATAAAGAGCATGACTGTAGACTATATGGCAAGATTTGAGGGGCATTCAGAATCTCCGAGTTAACTCTCTGTTGTTGTTTTTTTTAATAGAACACAAGAATTAGCTATGACTAAAATATAAGTGGGTTTAGCAATTATCCCCAGTATTTCATCTTCAGTGGAAATAAATTTGAGAGGAAGCATTGTTAGAGGTTAAGAGTGCGAACTTTGAGACAAAACTTCCTGGATTTGATCCCAGCCCTTCCATTTGCTGAAAGGAGCCCTCACAAAACAAAAATTGCAGCTGGTGAGATTGGAGAATAGTATAGCTTCCTGCCTGAGGACAATCTCCAGTCTGCACAGCAGCTCAGGGCAGCAGAACATCGCAGCCTTACTGCTCTGAAGCATAAAAAGCCAGAGTTTAGGGTTTGGGGAGCAGCCAGAAGCTTGGAAGAGAAGGGGTCATGTAGTGAGTGTGTCCCCAAATATGCAGCTAATATTGGCCTGAAATGTAGGCTGACCACTCAGCTAAACTTCACAAGGGAACTAGTTAAAAAGCAGCAGCTGGAAACTACAGATCCTAGGGAAACTGTTGACTTCAGGGGACACAGATGGAGTTTGAATCCAGACATGTTAATTGTTGACTGGAATAAAAATCAACCTTCTCCGAGTCTATTATGTATCACTCATGCAAAGAAACGGAAGCACATGACCAACGCTAAAGAACAAAAAGAGTCAAGATAAACCCATCTCAAAATGACTCAAATAGTACGATTAGCAGAGAAGTGAAAGAAACGTAATGGATATAAATAAATGAAAATACTAAATACTAAACAAAATACTAAACAAAATGGCTCCTCTTGGCTGTGACAGTTTCTCAGACTTTCTTGCATTTTTGTAACTTTAACAATTTTGAGAAGCATTGGTCAGCTATATTGTAGGATGCCCCTTTATTAGAATTTTTCTGATTTTTTTTCTCATTATTAAACTGGGGTTGTGAGTTTTAGAGAGAAAGATAACAGAGGTAAAGTGCCATTTTTATTATAACATATCAAGGGTATAGACTATTAACATGATTTCCGACTAATAATGGTGAACTTGATCACCAGACTGAAACAGTGCTTGAAAAGATACTCCTTTTTCTCCCATTTCATTCTGTACTTTTTGGAAGGAAGTCACTATGCACACCCCACACTTCAAGAGTAGAGTTTTGCTTCACCTTGTTGGATGGGGGAGTATCTGTGTAATTTATTTGGAATTATTCTACATGGGAGATTTATCTCTTCTTCCTATTTATTTATTATTCAATCATTTATTTATATCAGTATGCATTCATGGATATTTATTTTTTACTTTGAGTTATTACCCAGTACTACTTGTTTTATTTTGTTACTCAAATTCTTTCAGCTTTGGACATTGGGTGCTCTTTCAGTTGGCTTCTGTATTAATCATCCAGGGCTGCTGTAACAAATTACCACAAACTCCATGGCTTAAAACAACAGAAATGTATTTTCTCAAAATTCTAATGGCAAGAAGTCCAAAATCAGTTTTACTGAGACAAAAAACAAGTGTTGGCCAATCTGTGCTCTCTCTGGAGGTGAGGAGTTATTCCTTGCCTCTTCTAGTTTCTGGTGAATGCCAGCAATCCTCGCGTGACTTGTGGCTGCCTCACTTCCATCCGTGCCTCCCTGATCACGTTGCCTCTTCTTCATCCCTGTGTCTGTGTCAGATCTCTCTCTGCCTCCATATAAAGATACATGTCAGCTGGGCATGGGGGCTCAACGCCTACAATTCCAGCACTTTGGGTGGCCGAGGTGGGTGGATCACTTGAGGTCGGGAGTTCGAAACCAGCCTGAACAATATGGTGAAACCCCATCTCTACGAAAAATACAAAAATTAGCCTGGAGTGGTGGCGTGTGCCTGTAGTCCCAGCTACTTGGCAGGCTGAGTCAGGAGTACCACTTGAACCAGGAGGTGGAGACTGCAGTGAGTTGAGATTACAACACTGCACTCCAGCCTGGGCGACAGAGCAAGGCTCTGTCTCAAAATAGGAAAAAAAAAAAAAAAAAAAGATTCATGTGATTGTATTTAGGGTCCAGCCAGATTATCTGAAATAATATACCTTACCTACTCACTCTGCAAAAACCATTTTTCCTTATAAGATAGCATTGCCAGATTACAGGGAATAGAAACTGATACTTTTGGGGGGACATTATTTATCTTAATACAGCTCTTGTGCCACTTTGACATACCCACATCAAGGTAGTTTGTGGGTTTCTTTTCTGTTCTCTTTGTTTGTTTTTTGAGCATTTCCTTACACTCTAACACTACAAGATGCTCCAGGCTCATTTTGTGTATTTCCTGCTACAGTCCTAGAATTAGCCATTGCTCCAAGGAGCCCTACTTCCTTTCACTGGAGAATGGTATTAGAAACCATGATCTGGGTACTAGATATGCTAGTTGCTACTAGAGTGTTGCTTCTTTTAGGGTCAGTTTAGAGAAACTGACAGAGCAAAAAAATAGATGTGTGTCCTAACCCATGTATATATACATATTCATAAATATTTCTATATGTAATCACCTGTATCTCTTTTAAATTAAACATGAGTTCTTACTAATGTAATCTATTACCATATGGATCATTCTAGCCTTCTCCCCTTTTCTCCCCTTGCTTATCTGTATATTCCCAAAACAATGCTGAGAAACCTGGCTCCCACCATCCACCATTCATTGTTCAGTTCTAGTATACATGTATGGCAGTATGAGAATCATTACTCCATATCTTCAGGGGAAACAAACCTATCAACTGCACATAACGCTTATGTGCACTTCCTTTTGCCTTTAGTCTCACAGACTCCACTTATTTCCAAAGTTATTTAGGTCAGCAACTTTTCCCCAAATCCCTCAGTGTGCTTGTTTCATACATTTGTGATACAGCTAGATTATCTTCTCACAACATGCATTTTTTCCTGTGACTCCAAAACATCCTGATAGATTTTTTCATTTGCATACATTAACATTTACTCCTTTTATTGTCAAGTTCTATGAGTTTTGACAAATGCATAATGTCACGTATCCACCATCACAGTATCATACAGGATTGTATTACCACCCTAAAAATCCCACATACTTCACCCCCACAACCACAACCCCCCCACACACCAAAATCCTTAGCAATCACTGATATTTTTCTTATCTCTATAGTTTTAGCTATTCTAGAATGTCATATATATTTGCAAACATTTTCAATTTGGCTTTCTGCACTTAAAAATGTGCATTTAAGGTTCTTCCATGTCTTTTCATGGCATAATCGCTCATTTCCTCTTATAATTGAATAATATCCTATTATAAGCCCGGGCGCAGTGGCTCACGCCTGTAATCCCATCCCTTTAGGAGGCTGAAGTGGGTGTATCATCTGAGGTCAGGAGTTTGAGACCAGCCTGACCAACATGGAGAAACAGAGCAAAAAAATAGATGTGTGTCCTAACTGAAAATGCAAAATTAGCTGGGTCTAGTGGCACATGCCTGTAATCCCAGCTACTCGGGAGGCTGAGGCAGGAGAATCGCTTGAACCCCGGAGGCAGAGGTTGCAGTGAGCTGAGATTGTGCCATTGCACTCCAGCCCCATCTCAAAAAAAAAAAAAAAAAAAAAAAAATATATATGATATGGCTATACCACTATTTGTTTATCCACATACTTTTGTATTTTTAAAAAAGTTTTCCAGCTTCATTGAGGCATAATTGACTAATGAAATTGTATAAATTTAAGGTGTATAGTGTGATAATTTGATATATGTACATTGTGAAACGATTATCACAATTACGTTAGTAACACATCAATCACTTCACCTAGTTACCTTTTGTGTGTACATGTGTGTGGTATGAACAATTTAAGATCTCTATTAACAATTTAAAGTGTACAATACAGTATCGTTAACTATAGTCACCATGCTGTGTGTTAGATCCCCAGAACATATTCATCTTATAACTGAAAGTTTGTGCCCTTTCACCAACATTTCTCCATTTCCTTTAGCCCCAGCTCCTGGCAATCACCATTCTATTATCTGTTTCTATGGGTTCAACTTTTAAAAATTCTACATGTACGTAAGGTAATACAGTATTTGTGTTTGTCTGACTTGCTTTGCTTTGCATAATTCTCTGAAGATTCATCTATGTTGTCACAAATTATGGTATTTCCTTCTTTTTTAAGGCTGAATGATATTCCATTTTCTGTATATAACACAATTTCTTTCCCTATTCATCTATCAGCTGACGTTTAGGTTGTTCCCATGTCTTGGCTACTGTAAATAATGCTGCAATGAACATGAGAGAGCAGATTCTCTTAGAGATACTAATTTCATTTCCTTTGGATATATGCCCATGAGTGGGATTGCTGGGTCGTATGGTAGTTCTGGTTTTAATTTTTTGAGGAACTTCCATACTGTTTTCCATAATGGATGTACTAATTTACATTCCCACCAACAGTGTGCAAGGATTCCCTTTTCTCCACCTCCTTGCCAACATTTGTCTCTTGTCTTCTTGATGATAGCCATTCTAACGGGTGTGGTTATATCTCTCATTGCAGATTTTATTTGTATTTCCCTGATGATTAGTGATGTTGACCACCTTTTCACAGTATACTTTTGTGTATTAACCTTGTATCCCTTGCTATCATCACTTATTAGTTTCAGGGGTTGGTTTTTGGGTGGTTTTGGGGGTTTGTGGCATGTGTTTTTGGTAAACTAATTGCAATTTAGATACACAGTCATCATCTGTGAACCAAAATGGTTTTATTCCTTTTTTGCCTAATCTGTATCACTTTTATTTCATTTTATTTTCTTATTAAACCATCTATGAGTTCTAGCACAAAGCTGAATAGAAGTGGTGAGAAAAGCCATAGTCACCTTGTTGTTCCTAATTTTAGGAGAAAAGTATTTAGTTTTTCAATAGTAAGTATCATGTTGGCTGTAGGTTGCTTTAGATGTTCTTTCTAAGGTTGAGAAAGCTCACCCAATTCTAGTTTGAATAGAGTTTTTATCATGAATCGGTATTGTATTTTGCCAAATGCTTCTTCTGCATTATTTGAATGATCATATCACTTTTCTTCCTTAGCCTGTTGATGTGATTGATTGTGTTAATTGATAATCAAATGTTGTATCAGCCTTGCATATCTGGAAGATATCCTGCTTGTTTGTGATATCCAATTCTTTTTGTATATTATTACAATCAATCTGCTACTACTTTGTTCAGGATTTTTATATCTATATTTTTGAGAGATATTAGTCTATAAGTTTCCTTGTTGTAATGTCTTGGTATTAGGATAATGCAGGCCTCTTAAGAATTAGGAAATGATCCCTATGCTTTGTGTTTCTGAGATTGTAGAGTATCACTGGTGTATATCATGAACAATTTCTTCCTTAATAATTGGTAGAGTTCACCAATAAAACCATCTGAACCCACCTGAAAGTTATTACTTCTTAATTTAATTTCTTAATAAATATAAGCCTATTCTGATCACCTATTTCTCCTTGTGTGAGTTTGGGTAGCATTGAAAGTTTTGTAACTTTCAAGCAATTGGTAAATTTCATATAAGTTATTACAATCGTGAGCATAGCATTGTTCTTAACATTCATTTATTATGATTTTTTAATCCACCTCCTCAAATGCTTATCCATTGAGTTGAAAACAATCAAATTATACTCTTTAAGTTATTTAAAAATGTACAGTTATTATTGACTATAGTCACTCTGTTGTGCTATCAAATAGTAGATCTTATTCATTCTTTATATTTTTTGCACCCATTATCCATCCCTTACTCCCCCATATCCCCACCACTACCCTTCCCAACCTCTGGTAACCATCCTTCTACTCTCTATGTCCATGAGTTCACATTGTTTTGATTTTTAGATCCCACAAATTTTGTGTGTTTATTTTGTATCTGTATCCTGTAACTTTACTGAATTTGTTTATCAGTTCTAATAGTTTTCTTGGGGAACCTTTAGATTTTTTCAAAAATAAGATCACACCATCTGCAAACAAGGATAATTCGACTTCCTCCTTTCCAATTTGGATGCCCTTTATATCTTTCTCTTGTCTGATTTCTCTAGCTAGGACTTTCAGTACTGTGTTGAATAACAGTGGTGATAGTGGGCATCCTTGTCATGTTCCAGATCTTAGAGGAAAGGCTTTCAGTGTTTCCCAATTCTGTATGATTCTAGCTGTGGATCTGTCATGTATAGTTTTTATTATATTGGGATATTGGTGGGGAGGTTTGTGGGCACTCGAGTTCAGACTGCTTGGATCTTTGATTCCCCTCTGGCTAGGGCTGCTTTAAATACTCCTTCTGTGGGCCAGTGTCAGTTGAGTTTGGTCTATGAGTGCTTGCCTGATTTTTGGTTCTTGTGAAGGTGTTTTTTGTGTGTTTGTTTTCTATGTAGATAGTTGTTGGTGTCTTTGTGGGGAGGATGATCAGTGGAGCTTTCTATTCTGCCATGTTGCTCCACCTGTTTGTTTTCTTCTCTCTCATTTATTATTTATTTAATGCCCATAAGATCAATAGTGAGAACCCCTTTTTTGTTTCTGATATTAGTAATTTTTGTCTTCTATTTCTTCATGGTTTGCCTGGCTAGGGCTTTATTAGTTTTATTAATCTTTTCAAAGAACCAGCTTTTGGTTTTGTTGATTTTCTCTGTCTAGTTTCTGTTTTCAATTTATTTGATTTTTGCTCTAATGTTTATTATTTATTTTCTTCTGCTTGCTTTAGGTTTACATTGTACTTCTTTCACTAATCTTTTAAGTTGGAAGTTTAAATTGATTTTGGGTCTGTCTTATTCTCTAATAATATGCATTCAGTGCTATAAGTTTTTGTCTAGGCATTGTTTTTGCTGTGTCCCACAAATTTTGATAAGATGTATTTTTATTTTCATTTAGTTTAAAATATTTTAATATCCTTTGAAACTTCTTCTTTGACCCATGTATTACTTAGAAGTGTTTGTTATTGTTTCTCTGCCACTTGGCTAATATCAAGTATAGAGTTGTTTAATCTACAGCTATCTTTTTATGATTGATTTTTCGCCTAATTCTAATATGGTCTGAGAACATAACTTGAATTAGTTCTATTTTTTAAAAAATTTTAAGATGTGCTTTATTGTCCACAACACGGTCAATCAGTGAATGTCCATGTGAGCTTGAGAACAATGTGTATTCTGCAGTTGCTAGATGAAATATTCTATAAATGTTAGTTAGATTTAGCAGATTGATGGTGCTGTTCAGTTTAGTTATATCCTTACTGATTTTCTGCCTTCCGGATCGATCAATTACTAAAAGAGGGATATTCAATTATTCAATTATAATAATAGATTTTCCTATTTTTCCTTGCAGTTTTCTCAGGCTTTACCTTACAAATTTTGACATTCTGTTGTTTGGTGCATGCATGTCAAGTATTGTTATATCTTCTTGGAAACTTTACTCACTTATCATTATGCAGTGCTCTCTTTATCCCAGGTGATTTTCCTTGTTCAGAAGTCTGTTTTGTCTGATATTAATATAGCTACTTCAGCTTTCTTTTTATTATAGCATGGTATACTCTTCTATATCTCTTTATTTTTAATTTATCTGGGTTTGTACATTTAAAGTAAACTTCTTATAGATAACAGATAGTTGAATCTTGTGTCTTTATCTACTATGACAGTCTCTGTCATTTAATTGATAATATAGAACATTCACATTTCAAGTGACTATTGATATTGATGAAATAATACCTACCACGTTTTAAACTGTTTTCTATTTATTGCATTTGTTTCTTTTTTAAAAAAATCTTCTTCTTTTTCTGCCACCTCTGGTTTTAATTGAGCATTTCACATGATTCCATTTTATTTTCTCTCTTAGGAAATCAATTATAATTATTTTCTTCCTTTTTTTAGTGGTTGCCCTAGAGTATACAACATACCTTCATGACTAATCTAAGTCCATTTTCAAATAACACTGTGCCACTTCATCAGTAGTGCAGATATCTTATAGCAGAACATTCTCAATTTCTCTTTCCCATCCCCTATTACTGTTACTTATTTTACTTATCCATATGCTATAATGCCTTAATATTTTAACTATTATTAATTTGACAAACAGTTATCTGTTGGATCAATTAAGAAGAAGAAAAATAAAATGTTTCATTTTATTCTCATTTATTCCTTCTCTATGAACCCTTTCCCCACGTAGATCTGAGTTTCTGACCTATATTATTTTTATCTCTGAGGAAGTTCTTTAACAGTTCTTGCAGGACACATCTACTGCTAATGAATTACCTCAGTTTTTGCTTTTCTGAGCAAGACTATTTTTCTTCACTTTTTCAGGATAAATTTCCTGAATATAGAACTCTAGGTTGGTGGTTGTTTTATTTATTCAATGCTTACATTTTACTCCACTTCCTTCTTGTTTGCATGGTTTCTGGCAAGTATTCCACTATAATTCTTCTCGTTGTTTTAATGATAAGGTGTTTTGTTTGGTTTTATTTTGTCCTCTGAATTCTTCTGCGATGTTCTCTTTGTCTTTGAATTTCTGCTGCTTTGATAAAATATGCTTATTTCTTTGTATTTATTCTATTTGTTCTTTATTGTACTTGGTGTTCTCTGAGCTTCCTGGAGCCATGAACAGATAAGAACATGATGGTAAGGTGTGGGAAGAAGAAATGTTCTATAATCGTTTGATAATATTTTAGATTTCTAGTGGGACTGTCTTCTTTAGCTATAAATGTCACAAGTTTTCCTTAGCCATTTTCTCCCATCTCTTTAAATGAGATAGGAAGGCTAGAGAACCTAAAGTTGGCTGATTTCCCTTCCCCCATGTTAGATAAGGTTTTGGTAAAGTGTTTACCCTTGCTTAAATTAAGGAAATCAGATATTTGTTATGAAATCTACTATGGGAATATTTCAAAAGCTGTTTCTCCCTGACCATAATTCAAATGGTTACTTTTCCTTCCTCCTGCTCAGATTGGGATTTTTCTAGATCTTTACCTTGAGAACCTAGTGGGCTTATGGAGGTAAAACCTACAAAAGTGTGGAGGGTTCCAAAGCCTGAGCCTCCAGGGTTTCTCATTCTCAAGCTAATCCACACTCAGCCTACAGAAATTAATCAAAACTATCATTTCAGTGTTCTTATCTATTTATGGCTCTAGTGACTTCTGTTCCATGTAAATTGCCCTTGGCTGAGATTCTCTGTATTTACCTATCTTGCCAAGAACACAGGGTGTTCTTGCCCTGTGACCTCAGTTCCCAGGTGGGTCTAAGAAAAGACTGATTTTCAGTTTCTTAGGCATTTTTAATTATTCTATGGACAGGAATGATGATTTCCAAGCTCTTTTTATGTTGGAGCTGAAACTGTAAGTCTGTTACATACCTTCTAATCTGCAAATTTTCTCTTACTGTTTTTCTTCTTTCACTGTATGTTTGTTGAAGAAAGTGGGTGGGCAGGTGGAGGGGCTCATGCCTATAATCCCAGCACTTTGAGAGGCTGAGACAGGAAGATCACTTGAGCCCAGTAGTTCAAAGCCAGCCTGAGCAACATAGTGAGACCTCGCCTCTACTAAAAATAAACAAAAAATTATCCAGGTGTGATGGCATGCACCTGTGGTCCCAGCTACTTGGGAAGCCGAGGCAGGAGGATCACTTGAGCCTGGGAGGTTGAAGCTGTAGTGAGCCATGATTGCATCACTATACTTCAGCCTACACAACAGAGCAAACCCTGTCTAAAAAAAAAAAAAAAGAAAAAAGAAAAGAAAAAGAAAAGGAAAATGGGCCATCTCTTAGAGATTCTTACCTTCGAAAATTTGCTTATTGCCTCCTATGGGGAGTTTTCACACATTCTTCTGGCTTCTTTATTGTCTGTAAAGCTAACGTCTTGATCCGATTTGGCTTAGATTTATGGCATGACTATTGTATATGGGTGTTGTGTTGTTCCATTAAGAGACACATAATGTCTAGTTCTTTCCCCTTTTTGTGGCACGAAGCCTGGGCATCACATTTGCTGTTGTCAGCCTCATCACTATTATAAAGTTCCCTATCAGCAATTCACTTAATGGTTTTAGTAGCCACTGATAATTATGACCTAAATCCATTATTTCATCAGAAGTTAAATGATGATATTCTAATTCTACTATTGCTTTCTGGTTTATTTGCTGTAATTCTTTTTAAAAGTCTTTTTTCTTTTTAATTAACTGTTTGGTACCCTAAAATACTTTTTGTCCAAGAAATATGATGTAAATGCTTGATCATTTTACTCAATTTACCAGTTTTTACAATAAAGTATTGGTTCATAGCATCTTCCAAAGGTGATTGAGAGATTTTTTATGGAGTATCCTTAAGAACTAATGAGTTTTAGTATATTTGATGTGTCTTAATGTATTATCATTATTATTCTTTTTTTGTTGCTAGTATTTTCCCAGTGCAATCCCCTTCAAATTGGCTCTGGGATCCAATTAACATGAAACCAGTTATTTCTAATAGCTTCCTTGTCGTTCAGTAAGACAGAATATTTTAGTTATATTTTATGCATTTCCTGGCCCAAAATTGGTATCTGCCATTTCTTCAAGGATCCCTATACTCTTTAAGCCCTGTACTCTTAATACAAACCACACATGCAAGCCTGTTTGAAATATCAGTAATGATGTACTACAACTTGCTAATATTTAATACTATTCTATTGGCTGTCTGCTTTTAATTATATATGGGATGTTCATCATTCTAACAAATATCATTTCTGAAGATATTTCTGTAAAACAAAATTAATGTCTCAGTAAATAATCTACTTGCTTCAATTCCAGCATACAAAAATAATATTTATTTTTCTCTGAAAACTAACTTGGTATTTTTCTCCTTCTGGCTACCTATTTGTATACCATTGTTCATATTTCTGCAATGTCAACTCTCCAGCCTTATTCCAACATTTATTGTGCTGGAGTTTTTGTTTGTATCCTTTTGGGGGGGTTTTGAGACAGGGTCTTGCTCTGTCACCTGGGCTGGAGGCTGGAGTGCAGTAACACCATCGATTCTCACCGCAGCTTTGACCTCACAGGCTCAATTGGTCCTCCCATCTCAGCCTCCTGAGTAGCAAGGACTACAGACACATGCCACCATGCCCAGCTATGTTTTTCTTTTTTTTTCTTTTCTTTTTTTTTTTTTTTTTTTTTGACAGGGTCTTCTTATGTTGCCCAGGCTGGTCTGAAATCCCTGGGCATAAGCCACCCTCCCACCTGGGCCTCCCGAAGTGCTGGGATTACAGGCATAAGCCATCACACATGGCCAACTATTGTTTTCACACCACTGCCTCCATAACTGCACCTTGTCCTCATTTAGATCTTATTCCCATTTCAATTCCACCTATATTTCCAAGACACAGCCTAAACACTCTGGTCAGTGAATGTATGAAATTTCGAACTTCAAATGACCTATGTAGTAATGTCTTCATTCCCACTCATATTCTGTTATTGTCCCACACGTGGCCTGCTCTAAGTGTGTACCCAGCAATAATTTGTCCCTTTCCACTGCCCAGCAACTCTGTTTGACCTCTTGAGCAGTCTTCTTAAATTTTACCCAGTGTAGGAATCACTTGCGGTTTTGTTAAGGTGAAATTCCTATTCAGAAGGTCTGGAGTGAGGTCTGTGTGGGACAGAGAGTTTCTGGGACGCCAGATGAGTTGGTCTTCCCTGTGTGAGACACCCATAGGAAGCCATGGACAGCCTCTGACGAGTAAAGTCTCCTTATTGCCTTCATGTCTTTATGCCCCAAGAGCATAACCGCTCTGTGGCATTCCACAGGTTGCTCAGGGAGATAACACTCCCTTGAAGCAGTGGAGTATAATCAAACATCTTGGCTTCTCCTGAAACCCACTCCCACCCATTTCAGTCCCGATAAGTTAAAGATCTTAAGTAGTTTAGACACACGAGGCTTGAGGAGATTCACAGAAACCGCCACTGCTATATATCTTATTGAATGACTCACGAGTTCTCCTTCACTGATTAATCCTTTTCCTCATCCCTTCTTCCCCCTCCCATTTGCCCTGAGAACAAAGAGCTTGTAAACCAATAAATTGGGTGGAGGCCGGGAGCTCAGGGAGGGAGCAAGCCTCCGATGCTCCGGTCCCCTGGACCCGCCTTTTAAACTCTTACTCTGTCTCTTTCTAATTCCTTTGTGTCTGCTGGACTCGGGGTACCCACCGGGTGGTGTGGGGCTGGTTTCCCCAACAGTCTGATATTCTGCATTTCTAACAAGCTCCTAGTAGATGAATGTTGCTGATCCTACACCATATTTTAAGAAGCAAGGCTCTAGTGTGCTGGCATTATATACGCTATAAAGAAATATTGCAAACACACATTTCTCCCTAATCTGTCCTTCCCTTCATCTCTACTATTATGATTGATAATCTTCCTTCTTACTTCACCTAAAAGAAAAGACTGACAACATCAAATGTGAGCTTGAACAATCGAATATGCTCCTACCCTTTTGACAATGAGAAATCTGTTACACCAAGTGGTTAAATCTGTTAAAACATGTTAGAGATTATTTGGCATTTCTCCCTTCAAAAAGGAAAAACTAGTTCCCCTTCCCTTGAACACAGGTCAGCCTTAGAGACTTACTTCTAAAGAATTACGGAGCAGCAATGGTGAGTGACCTCCAAGACTAAGTCATAAAAGAAGTATGGCTTCTGCTTGCCTCTTTTTGGATCATGTGCCTTTGAAACTACCTGAAGCTGCCAAGCTAGAAAGACCACATAGAGATAGAGATACCTGAGGGTCCCCAGCTGTCCAGTCCAGCAGTTTGAGTTTTCCCAGCCCAGGCACCAGACGTGGGAATGAGTGAGGCTGCAGATGATTGAAGGCTTAGCTGCTGACTACAACTCCCTGAGAGACCTAGAGTCAGAACCTCCTTGTTGACCTACAGGCTGCTCACAAAAACATGAGAGATAATAAGTTCATGTTCCAAGTCATTGTTCTGCAGTGGTTTGTTATGCAACAAAAGGTACATTGAAATATATCACATTTCCCCTTGTCCCTGACTGCCAAGAACTTCAGAGCCAAATCTGATACTCAGTCACTCCAACTCTGCCAGCTCTCATGGCTATCATATTTGCTTCTTCCTTCTTTCTAAGTCCTGGTTTTTTTGTTTATTAACTTCATTATTTCTATGTTCTTTTTTTAAGCTGCCTCAAATTCTTTTAGATAATAGATGAAGTATAAATAAACAATGATTCTGTTTCTCACCCACTTGTCTCTACATTCTTCTCAGTTTATTTTCTTTCATATTTTTATGTTGTCTCAGAAAAAACTAAACGATCTATTTTTTTTATTTTTATTTTCTGAAGCCTCTTTAATCTCTTGCCACCTGTGTTCTTGCCATTTGGTTTTAAACAAGTACAAAGCTCCTCTATCTTGAGAAAGCCTTTACTTTTCTACCACTACCATGTTTATTACTTTCTTTTCATAGTTAATCTTCTGGAGAATGTTTCTCTTCCATTTTATCGAAGCCCAAACTGAATTTTCACTTGTACATCAGGATGTGAAATGCAACAGCACCTACAAAGTAAAATTGTGGGTATGGCTGGTGTGTTAATTTAATGCGGAAGAATGTCAGTAGAGTACTTCTATTGTTACTCATTAAAAACAGTTGTTGACCAGTACTCAAAAACACTTATTTATTTATTGCATGTATCTCCAGTGATGACTTTTTCCTTGTTTACCCTTTAGCAATTTGTGAAAGCATTTTTTTTTCCACTTTCAAATGTCGTTAATAACACTCTTGTTAGTAACACTGTTAATCTTTCTTTGCAAAACAAAGGCCTGGTAATGACAGGAAAAGTCACAGTTCTTATTAATATTTAATTATGTTGTGTGTACAATAATGCAATAAATCCTCCCTCTTTGACACTGTCCTAATGTACTCAGCACTAATGTCTCCTTATGTTTTACTATGACAACATTTCTTCCCAGGGTTGATAAGCCCTAACTAGGGGTGTTGGTTGGGGACAAGATCTTGTTAATGAGTGGAGGAGGGAAAAAGAATCCATGCCAAACTCAGTCCAGGTTCAGAAACATATTTTACAACCTCGATGGAAGTGGATGTGATGAATTTCAACAAGAATTTCAAACCATGTACTCTACATCTAATGAATGGCAACACATTTCCTTTTACACCTAAACTTTGTAGATTCCATTCTCTGTCTAGATTTCCATCTCCCATTCTTCTTGCCCTAACCCGCTTCTTACTGACATTTGTCTGATCACCATCTCAGTTCTTCACTTGGTTGCCAACCTTTCAGGAGCGCTTTCTGACCACCTACTTTGGGGGTAAGAGCCCTTTCTCTGCATTTCACTATGCTCCTATGACCACAATGTTGGACTTGCCTTCTCTCCTGTCTGTTTTCACTAAGTAGCTTTCTGAGGAAAGAACCATGGTTTTTTCCTTTAAGATCATATCTCTTGCACCCTTAGCACCTAACACAAACCTGGCTTATGAAACACTTGCAATATATGTTATATGTTGAATAAGAACTGTATGTTCATCCACTGGTACTTAAAAACAGGACATCTTACACATTTTAAGGTACGTTTGATTTTCTAAAGAAGTCAAAGTTTATTTAAGTGGGGGTAAACAAAATGACTGATCAAGCTTAATAAAAGCATTTTTGGAGTGACAAACAAAATAACCACTTGCTCCTCCCCAAAAAATTACAACTACAAAATAATAAGACTGGTTTTTATGTGGTTTTTGAAATATCACTAAAAACCATTCCGAAAGAAGAATTTAGAGTAAGAGAAATGACATCCGATGTGAATGAGAATACCACACCTTAAAGAAGCTCTTTTGAGTGGGACAATTTTCCTTTGGCTACTTGTGGAGCAGTCACACTGAGAATTGGTTCTAGTAGAAAAAAACAAATCCTGAAATAGAGTTGCAAGTTCAGTCTCCAGCTTTGACACTATAGTTGGGCATAAGACCTTGGGAGAAAGACCCACTCATGTTTCCTTCCTTGTGGACAAAGGGACAGACTAGCAGTGCTGCACATTAGAGCACTGCTGCCTTGCAAGCATCCTGGGCCCCTGGCACCAAATGCCAGGAACAACCTCAAACACTGTGACAACCAATACAATGGGCAGTACGGCCGCCAGAGGAGAATTACTGCCTGATGCTCTTTCAAGTTCCTTACCATTCTGTCACCCTGCAAAAGAAGCAGAGGCTTCTTGAGTTTTTTATTTTTAAATAATTCTCACTTGCATTTGCACCCATGAAGTGTCTTAGGAGGTTGAGCAAATTGGATTCCTTTTCTAAATGTGACTCTTTCTCATCATTTGGGCCCCATTGTGGTATCTGATATTTTGTCCCTTGATTCTTCATCTGGGTAAAAGCAATGTCATTTTAGGACTCTTGTACATGCTCTAGAACACAAAGGAACTCAAACTAATGTCTTAAGTAGAAATGAGTAGAGAAGAAAGGACTACTCAGTTTTTAAAACAGCCGAAAATTAGTAGGTTCTTGATAAGGCTCTGAAAATTATAATATTTTCCACTAAGAAAGACAGATAAAAACACTAGCTATCAGTTAGTGCATTAGCTAAAAATGCCTTGATTCTCTGCTAAGGAATACAGAAAATGTCAATACCTCTACCTTTTTCTGTGATACATAATGGAGAATAAGTAAACAAAAGGAAAGAAAGAGAGAGTAATGGGGGAATACAAAGTAAGAGATTTATTGGGGAGAAATTATTCCTAGTCTTTCACATAATCAGTTTGAAAGCATGCAAGTAATTTAATCTATAAGACAGTAATAAAATCTTTAGCCTGTTCATTGTCTCTTCTCCAACACCTCAAACATAACAGACCTTCACTAGATATTTGTTGAGTAAGTAATAAGAGGCTAAACATTTCTCAAATGTTGTATTTGAATGCACAACAGAATGGAATAATCCACCTGCACCACTGGTGTATCAGCACAGGCTAAAGTGACATATGGGGGCATAATGTCCTCGCTAATGAATGGGATTTAGGAGGAGGAAAGCTAGGAACAGAAGTGCTGTCAGAGAAGTAATAAGTTGAAGTGAGAGCCGGAATAAACAAACTGGCTGAGAGATCCCAAAGGCTAAGGTTACACCAGCTTCTTCCATTTGACAAGTTTGTCAACAGCCAGACCTGCCAGCAAATCATCTCTGGCACTTTGTGTTGTTCAGAGAGATTTGAGCTTCTCATTAATGTTATCTCAGGAGTCCTAAGTCGACCACACAACGATGTATTTTAATAGACATGAAAGCCTGTAAATCAATGGACTAAGCATAAACTTTAGGATTAGGCAGTTAAAGGTTCAAATCCCAGAGGAGTGTATATCGCTGTTTCCTCTCCAGATTCAGGAGCAAAAGCATTGCATTGGAGGGAGCTAATAGCATAATTTTTGGGTAAAACTTTCCAGGGTATACTATACTTTGTTACTTTTTAGTCTTGTATTTTTATCTTGGTAAAAATATTCAATACTTACACTAGTCGGAGGAAAACACAGAACTTCACTCAAGTTTTACATATATTATTATTATTATTATAAGACATATGCATATGCAGGTGCCATCATGATATATTGCTGCATTTTCAATAGTAGTTTTTCTTCCTTTGGGACATTAATTGGTGATGTGGCATGCCACACTGCCACACTGTAACCCAGGAAACTTCCAATCATCCCACTTCATCATCAACACCAAGCTATACCACTGTTGCAATATTATAGTTGTATGGTCTTGAGCAAGTTAGTTTACCTCTGTGAGCCTGTTTCCTTATCTTTAAAAGGAGAATTACAGTAAAAAATAAAGCTTAATGTGTGTTAAGCCTTACTCTGAACAATTTATATTGCAATACCTAACTTGTAGCCTTCCTGGAAAGTAGGTACTGTTACTATCAGCATATTGTAGAAGAGGAAGGCAGGGGTTCTGAGAGGTTAAATACCTTGCTCAACATAACATAGCTTGTCAGTGGAGTAGCTGGGATTCCAACCCAGACTGTCTAGCTCTGGGGTGCAAGTCCTTAGCCACTATACTACAGCCGCTGCTCATAAAGTAGGGAAGGCAGTGAGATGATGTAATAAAGGCATTTAGCACAGTGCCTCAAACATAGGGAGTTTTTATAGATTGATGGTTAAGTTCGCTGCAGCAAAGTTCAACCCCTCAATAAAAAAATGACAGTGTAAAGGAAAGCATAAGGGCTTTGGAATTGAATGGCCTGGTATTTAAATCCCAGCACACTGACTCCCTAGTTGTGTGATTCGGGGCCAGTTACTTATCTCTTTGAAACTCTGCTGTTTTCTTACCTTTGCAATGGGATGATAATACTCACCTCTTAGGGTTGTCATGAGATCTAAGTTTAAGACAACACACATGGTGTATGGCGTGCCGTGGTGAGGGCGCTATGTGAAGGGTGGTATATAGAACAGCTTGGGAGCTTGGACCCTCTGTAGGCCATCCTCCTAATTCAGCCTGCTTCATGTCCAACCCCCTCCCTCCCCATCCACCAAATGCCCTCATTAAATTAATAAATAAGTCTGAGTCAAAGACTCAATTCTTCCCTAAATCAGAATCAGAGGCTAGCTTAGATTATGGACCAAAGCTTGGATGAAAACAATAATTTCCAAACTGGTCTCCTTGCTTTCACTCTTGCTTAACTCAAAATAATTTCACACAGCACTCCTTATGATATGGTTTACCTGTGTCCCCACCCAAATCTCATCTTGAATTGTAGTTCCCGTTATCCTCATGTGTCATGGGAGGGATCCAGTGGGAGGTAATTAAATCTTATGGGCAGTTTTTCCTGCGTTGTTCTTGTGATAGTAAATAAGTCTCCCAAGAACTGATGATTTTATAAAGGGAAGTTCCCCTGCACATGCTCTCTTACCTGATGCCATATAAGATGTGCCTTTGCTTCTCCTTTGCCTTCTGCCAGGATTGTGAGGCCTCCCCACAAATGTGTAACTGTGAGCCCATTAAACCTCTTTCCTTTATAAACCACCCAGTCTCAGGTATGTCTTTATGAGCAGCATGAGAATAGATTAATACAGTAAATGGATACCAGTAGAGTGGGGTCCTGCTATAAAGACACCTGAAAATGTGAATGCAACTTTGGAACTGGGTAACTGGCAAAGGTTGGAAGAGTCTGAAGGGCTCAGAAGAAGGCAGGAAGATGTGGGAAATTTTGTAACTTCCTAGAGAATTGCTGAATGACTTCGACCACAATGCTAATAGTGATATGGACAATAAAGTCCAGACTGTGGCAGTCTCAGATGGAGATGAGGAACTTCTTGGGAACTGGAGTAAAGGTCACTCTTGCTATGCAAAGAGACTGGAGGCATTTTGCCCCTGCCTTACAGATCTGTGGAACTTTGAACTTGAGAGAGATGATTTAAGGTATCTAGCAGAAGAAATTTCTAAGCAGCAAAGCATTCAAGAGGAAGGAGAGGATAAAAGTTTGGAAAATCTGCAGACTGAAAATGCAATAGAAAAGAAAAACCCATTTTCTGGGGAGAAATTCAAGCCTGCAGCAGAAATTTGTATAATTAACAAGAAGCCAAATGTTAATCACCAAGACAATGGGGAAAATGTCTCACCTTCAGGGCCACGCCTCCCATTACAGACCTAGATGCCTAGGTGGGGAAAAATAATTTCCTGGGCCAGGGCCAGGCCCTCCCCTTGCTGTGTGCAGCCTAAGGTCTTGGTGCCCTGTGTTCCAGCCACTTCAGCCATGGCTAAAAGGAGCCAAGGTATGGCCATGGCTTCAGAGGGTGCAAGTCCCAATCCTTGGCAGCTTCCACATGGTGTTGGACCTGCAGGTGCACAGAAGACAAGAATTGAGGTTTGGGAACCTCCATCTAGATTTCAGAGTATGTATGGAAATGCCTGGATGACCAGGCAGAGGTGTGCTGCAGGGGCAGAGCCCTCATGAAGAACCTCTGTTAGGGCAGTGCAGAAGGGAAATGTGGGGTTAGAGCCCCGAAACAGAGTCCCCACTGGGGCACTATCTACTACAGCTGTGAGAAGAAAGCCACAGTCCTCCAGACCCCAGAATGGTAGAACCACCAGCAGCTTGCACCATGCGCCTGGAAAAGCCACAGACACTCAACTCCAGCTTGTGAAAGCAACCAGGAGGGAAGCTGTACCCTGCAAAGCCACAGTGGCAGAACTGCCCAAGACCATGGAAACCTCCATCTTTCATCAGCATGACCTGGATGTGAGATGTTAAGTCAAAGGAGATCATTTTGGTGCTTTAAGTATTGACTGCCCTGCTGGAGCAAAGGTGATTCTTGTCATGCTTTAGCAAAGAGACTGGTGGCATTTTGCCTCTACCCTAGAGATCTGTGGAACTTTAAACTAGAGAAAAATGATTTAGGGTATTGGCCAGAAGAAATTTCTAAACAACAAAGCATTCACGATGTGACTTGGATGCTGTTAAAAGCATTCAGTTTTATGTATTCACAAAGATATGACTTGGAATTGGAACTTATGTTTAAAAGAGGAGCAGAGCATAAAAGTTCAGAAAATGTGCAGCCTGACAATGCAATAAAAAATTCCATTTTCTAAGGAGAAATTCAAACCAGCTGCAGAAATTTGCATAAGTACCCAGGGAACAAATGTTATTCACCAAGACAATGGGGAAAGTGTCTGCAGGGCATGTCAGAGACCTTCCTGTCAGGCCCTCCCACTACAGGACTGGAGGCCTAAGAGGGAAAAATGGCTTCATGGGCCAGGCTCAGGGCCTCCTGCTTTATGCAGCCTGGCAACATGGTGCCCTTTATCCCAGCTGCTTCAGCTCCAGCAATGGCTAAAAGGGGCCCATGTATAGCTCAGGCCATTGCTTCAGAGGGTGCAAGTCCCAAGCCTTGGTGGATTACATGTGGTGCTGGGCCTGGGGTGCACAGAAGCCAATAATTGAGGTTTGGCAACCTCCACCTAGATTTCAGAGGATGTATGAAAACTCTTGGATGTCCAGGGAGAAGTTTGCTGCAGGGGTGGGGCCCTCATGGAGAACCTCTGCTAGGGCAGTGTGGAAGGGAAATGTGGAATTGAAGCCCCCATACAGAGTCCCCACTGGGGCAATGCCTAGTGGAGCTGTGAGAAGAGCCTACCATTCTCTATCCCCATCAAATGGTAGATCCACCAATAGCTTGAACTATGCACCTAAAAAAGCCTCAGGCACTCAATGCCATCCCAGGAAAGCAGCTGCGAGGAGGGCTATACCTGCAAAGCCATAAGGGCAGAGTGGCCCAAGACTGTGGGAACCCACTTCTTGCATCAACAGACCTGGATGTGAGACATAGAGTCAAAGGGGATTATTTCAGAACTTTTGGCTTTATAAAAGGGAGCTCCCCTGCACATGCTGTCTTGCCTCCCACCACGTAAAACATGCCTTTGCTTCTCCTTTGCCTTCTGCCATGACTGTGAGGCCTCCCCAGCCATGTGGAACTGTGAGTCCATTAAATATCTTTCCTTTTTAATTACCCAGTCTCAAGTGCGTCTTTATTAGTGGTTTAAGAGCAGACTAAAACATTTTTTTGCCTGTCTTGTACCCATCTTATAAGATGAGTAAAAGAGATACTCATCTTACTTGTTAGCTTATAAGACTTCATTTGTTTATTCATCAGACACTTAGCATCTATACCACTTTCTGGACACTGTGCTATGTTCTGAGGGTACAATTGAGTTTATGATTAAGCCAACTTTCACAGTCTTCTTGAGTTCCTTCCAGCTTTGACTCCTGATCTAGTTCCAAAGCCAGTGCATGTGTTTTAGGTTTTTCATTATGGCAGCACCTTAAATTTTTTTAAAATTTTTGTGTGTGCATACTAGTTATATATATTTATAGGGTACATGAGATATTTTGGTACAGATCTTAAACATCAACCTTTTTATTATATCTCCCAGCTGTGGGGTTGACTGGGATCAGTAAGATAATTCTCCTTCTAATTGCCCTTGGGATGTCTCTCAAGTATGCCATCATTGGCATCTCAGGCTGGATTTATTTGGAGGCTGAAATGGATGCTCAGATGCTTGGCCCTCTCTCCCTCTTCGTGGAATAGTAAGACTTAGGGTCATCTACAAAGCCAGCCCAGATACAATAGAATAGGAAATAAAGGATATCTCTCAGTGGAGGAGTGACAAATAATTTGCTGCCATCTTACATCTACTACAGATCATAATGGTTTTCATGTGACTTAAAAGTATTTTTTGAAGTTTGTCATATGCCCTTTAACTTTCATATGGATTCGATGTGTAGATGATTTTAAATTATACACAGTAAAATTTGTCAGTCACTTCTGAGATTACCTCAACTTCTCGCCCATATACAAAATTCTCTTCTTAAATGAAAAGCAAAAAAAAAAAAAGATATCTTGGTTTGTGTTGGGTGGGAACTGCATGGACTATGAAGAGATTCATCTTCTTCATAATCTTTTGGCATTTTTAAAAGATAATAAATGTGTATGATTTTTGTAAGTTTTTATTATCAAAATAGAAGAAAAAGAAAGAGGAAGAGAAAAAGAAGAAATAAAAAAGTGGAGGAGATGGGGGAAAATATAGACAAGGAAAGCTCTTTACCACACTAAAATTTTATAATATTTACTAATATTTAACTCAAGACATTTTGTAGTTTCTTTTTCTTTACGTCTGAATCTACAGTTCATTTGAAAATTATTTAATATGATATGAGTTAGGGTATAATTTTAATTTATTTACAAGTGCTGAAGTAGTAACACAAATTCAGTAATTGATTTCATTATTTAACTAGTTTTATTAAACATCTAATATGTGCTAAGCACTCTGGCCATTACTAACTGTACAGTCCTGAAATTGATTCAGTCACTGCCATGATGGAGCTTATAATACTCCAGTAAGGAAAACAAGTAAATAAGAAAAGAATATATAACAACTATTTTCACATTTGTTATAAAGAAAAAAATGGGAGCAATAGTGAGAAAATAGGAAGGAAAATAACAGGAGTAGAAACTCAGAACTAAATAGGTCATAGATTTTGACAATGCAAAGTCAAAAGCAAATGATTTCTATGTCATATTCTTTCTCTATTATTTATGTATCCTCTCCTTTCATTAAATCAGTTAAAATAACATATATGAAAGTTTGTTAAAGAATCAGGAAACATAAAAGGATGGATCAGCATTTAAGAGTGGATAAATTGTCAAAATCCCCCCGAAAATGTTTTGTGCGGTTGCCATGGGAGGGGATGGAGGAGAGTTTATCCAGAAACTGAGTTTAGGTCAACCCAAAGAGTATTTGCAGAAGGCCCAGCACAGTGGGGAGTACTGGCTACAGGGGGGGCGAAAGCATTGCCAACCAGGTGCCCATCTGAGTTTTGACTGAGCGTTGATGATTCCCCCCAGAGGAAAGGAATTTCTTCCTGGCTTTTGAGGTCTCTTGGCCTTCAGCGTGGGTCCCAGTGCGGCAGCCACCGCCCTGGTGCTCTCAGTGATGGAGCTGCCATAATGAACCTGAAAGAAGGAGAAGCAAGAGGGAAGCTGGGGCTCCCTCGCCTACAGTGGAGGGTCCCAGTTCTATCAGCTTCTCTCCTCACAGTGTCTACTAACGACCGACATTTGCTAATGTAAATAATAGTAAATTATTGAGAATGCTAATTATTTTATAGTCTGTTTTTAATCTATTTTAATTAAATAAAATCCGTTACTCTAAAAAAAAAGAGCGATAAATTGGAGATGATCTGGAATATTTCTGAGAATGTAAAGTTCAGAGCTGAAGGAAGTTTATATTAACCATGAAATGAGCTGGATTATTTAAGAAGACAAAGACATGAAGATAGTCCAAAAGAACAACTATTTATGATGACAATTACAGTTCACTTCAAAATGATGACATCACGTAAAATTGCCAAAAACAATGCAAAGTCCAAAGCAAATGATTGCTATGTCATATTCTCTCTCTACTATTTATGTATCTTCTCCTTTCATTAGATCAGTTAATATAATATAGATGAAAGTTTGTTAAAGAAGCATTATCCAAATGTAAGGCATTGTTGTTGCTGTCATAAATTGGAATTCAGTCCTAGTTCTAAATTGATTTTCTCAGGATAACAAATACAGGACTAGGATACTAACTATAGACTACTCTGCTCCTTGACATTTCTGGAAGTACTTTGCGTACTTATGTAGTTATGTACTTATTTATTTATTTAAGTACGCAATCCACCCGCCTCAGCCTCCCAAAG
>NW_026652289.1:97997162-98001097 GCF_009828535.3 Hylobates moloch | reverse complement strand
GTGAGCCACCGCACCCGGCCAAAAATACAGTATTTTCATAGGGAATATTATATAGGGAATATTTCCTAACACATTCCATGACACCTACTCCACTATCAAAGCCAGACAGATCTCACAAGAAAATTACCTTCTATGAATATGGATGCAAAATCTCAGCAAACTGTTAGCAAACCAAGTCCAAAAACATATTAAAAGAATTATACTGACCAAATGGGATTTATCTCACTTTTATCCCAGGAATGTAAAAGTTGTTCATCAACATAAGAAAATTAATCAAATAATTGAAAGAACAAAGAAAAAAGATGATTAGCAGAGTTGATACAAAAAAGGCATTTGAAAAAATCCAATACACTTGCATAATATAAATACTTAGAAAACTAGGAAGAGAAGGAAAATTTTTCAACATGATAAAGGGCATTTATTTAAAAAGCCTCACAATATCATACTCAAAGGTGAAAGACTGAAAGCTTTTCTCCTCTGATCAAGAAAAAGACAACCATCTCTGCTATCACCACTGTGATTTAACATTGTACTAAAAATTCTAGACAGAGCAATTAGTCTAAAAGAAACAAAAGGCATCCACATTGGAGAGAAAGAAATAAAGCTATATCACTCATAGATTATATGATCCTATTTACAGAAAATCGCAAGGAATCCACGTGAAAGCTACTAGGGCTAATAAATGAATTCAGAAGAGTTTTAGAGTGTAAGATCCACATGCATAAAGCAGTTGTGTTTATATACACAACAGCAATAAAGTAATTGAAAAGGAAATTAAATAATTCCATTTACAATAGCATCTAAAAGAATAAGATGCCCAGATATAAATTTCAGCAAAAAGGTAAAAGACTGTACACTGAAAACTACAAACAGTATCAAGAAAGTGAAAAGGCAAATGTTCACTACAGATGAAAACAATTCAAGTGTCCAACAGATGAATGGATAAACAAAATACAGTCTATCCACACAACGTAATCTTATTTGGCCACAAAAAGGAATGAAGTACTAATACACACCACCACGTGGATAAGCCTTGAAAATACGCTAAGTGAAGGAAGACAATCACAAAGATCACATATTATATGATTTCATTGATATGACATACCACATATAGGCACATCCACTGAGACAGGAAGTAAATTCGTGGCTGCTAGAGGAAGGGGGAAATGGGGAGTGACTGCTATCCAACATAGCTTTCTTTTTGGGGAGATGAAAATTTTCTGGAATTAGATAGTGGTGAGACAGACGCACAAAACCCACTCAACTGTATACTTTATAAGGGTGTTCCAGGTGCACTGGCACACACCTATAATCCCAGCTACTCAGCAGACTGAGGCGGGAGGATTGGAGTTCCAGACCAGCCTGGGCATAGCAAGATTCTGTGGGGGGGGGGAAAAAAAAAATATATATATATATATATGTATATGTATATCTAAAAGGGTGAACTTTATATCTTAATAAAACTTTTTTTAAATTCCATGATAGACAGAGGCTGTCACTATGTCCTGTTTCCATGCAATAATAATGACATGTACTTAACCATTTATTTAAAACTCAATCTTTTGACTATAAAAGAGTCTCACTCCATTGGTGGTTCTTCAAAGACATGTTGAAAATCACTGCTTTAGATCAAACTTCCATTTGGACAGATGTATCAACAAATGCCAAACCCCTAAAAGGACTGGAGCTCAACCTCCACGCACAGAGGATATACACAAGAAAAGAAATTCCATGAAGGGTTACAGGACAGCTGAAAATAGAAATGCATTAGCAATTTATTTTAAAAATCACCTTATATGACAAGAAACCTTATACAAGTATAGTAGTAATGGGTGAGTTGCACAAAAATGAAAGTCACTTTTTTAATTAAGAAATTAAGGAATGTCTTTAATTTCAGCGGTTACTTTTTTTTTTTTTTTTTTTTTGAGATGGGGTTTCTCTCCGTTGCCCACACTGGAGTGCAGTGGCATGATCTCAGCTCACTGCAGCCTCCACCTCCTAGGTTCAAGAGATTCTCCTGCCTCAACCTCCTGAGTAGCTAGGATTAAAGGCATGCGCCACCACGCCCGGCTAATTTTGTATTTTCAATAGAGAGGGGGGTTTCTCCATGTTGGTCAGGCTGGTCTCGAACTCCCAACCTCAGGTGATCCGCCCATCTTGGCCTCTCAAAGTGCTGGAATTACAGGCATGGGCCACCATGCCCGGCCGGTAAACCCTTAACAGCAGTTTTCCATGTATTATGTGTGTGAAAAAGGGATTCGAAAAGCACTGTCACTCCAATTTAGGCAGTAGCCCAAACACATTTTTTAAAAATATATACAACACTTAAAAACAGTAAATGGTGGCTGGACGCAGTGGCTCACTCCTGTAATCTCAGCACTCTGGGAGGCTGAGGGAGGCAGATCACAAGGTCAAGAGATCGAGACCATTCTGGTCACATTGGGAAACCCCATCTCTACCAAAAGTACAAAAATTAGCCGGGCGTGGTGGTACATGCCCGATGTCCCAGCTACTCGGGAGGCTGAGGCAGGAGAATCGATTGAACCCAGGAGGCAGAGGTTGCAGTGAGCCGAGATCGCGCCACTGCACTCTAGCCTGGCAACAAAGCAAGACTCTGTCTCAAAAAATAGTAAATGGAGGCCAGGCGTGGTGGCTCACACCTGTAATCTCAGCACTTTGGGAGGCTGAGGTGGTCACACCACCTGAGGTCGGGAGTTCGAGACCAGCCTGACCAACATGGAGAAACCCTGTCTCTACTAAAAATAGAAAATTAGCCAGGCATGGTGGCGCATGCCTGTAATCCCAGCTACCTGGGAGGCTGAGGCAGGAGAATCACTTGAAACCCACAGGCGGAGGTTGTGGTGAGCCAAGATCACACCATTGCACTCCAGCCTGGGCAACAAGAGTGAAACTCTGTCTCAAAAAAAAAAAGTAAACGGAGCCTAAGCACGATGGTTCATGCCCATAATCCTGGCACTTTGGGAAACCGAGGTGGGAGAATGCTTGAGCCCAGGAGTTCAAGGTCAGCCTGGGTAACGTAGCAAGATCCTCTCTCTACAAAAAATTTGAAAATTAGCTGTGCATGGTGGCACGTGCCTGTAGCTCCAGCTACTCGGCAGACTGAAGTGGGAAAATCACTTGAGCCCAGCAGGTCCAGGCTGCAGGACGTCATGATTGCACCACTGTACTCCAGCTTGGATGACAGAGCAAGACTCTGACTCAACAACAACAACAACAACAACAACAACAACAACAACAACAAAAACCAGCAAATCGTTCTCCAAGGAAAACATTTAGCACTGCTACCACCAAAACAAGTAGAACATCAAGGGTAAGATAGAAACAGTTAAAGTAACAAATGGTCCAACATCACTGGAAAGTGTTCTACTACTTTTGGAAACATCGGGGGTTCTCAAACAGGAGTTATTTTGCCCCGCAGAAGAACTTTCTTGGTTGTCACAACTGGAAGACAGTCTATTGGTATTGGGCGGGTAGAGGCCAGGGATGCCGCTAACACTGCATACAACGCACAGGACAGCACCACAACAGAAAATTACCTGGCCCAAAATGTCAATTGTGCCAAGGCTGAGATACCTAACTACCACACGCAGAAATCTCTTTTTTCTTTTTGGTAAATATTAGTAGAATGGAAGATAAGCCACTGAGTCAATCACATTCTGAGTAGTATTAAAAGACTACGAAAGTTCAAAAGGGTGACTTAGGAGGATTATTCCAAAAGAATATGACTTATTTAAAGTAGTCTGCATAAAACAGCAACATTAAGGGGAAAAAAAGCTGTCACACTGTTCCAGCTAAACTCCTAGGGATTTAATATCGCTTCAAGAAGAAAGCTTTAAAAAGAAATCTTTCTTTCTGTAAGTTTTAAGGACTAAACCCAATAGGGACACAAATTTGAAACCAGAGACCTGAACAAT
>NW_026652289.1:97991073-97997152 GCF_009828535.3 Hylobates moloch | reverse complement strand
TTGGCACACACAAACACATACTTTCATTAGTTTTCTTAAGAACCCTAGAAGCTATGGAGCTTAATAATGGGTAACATTTATTAATTCCTTTCTTATGTGCCAGATACTATTCTAAATACTTTACACTGTATTAAATCATATCCTCACAATAAGTCTATGAAATGGGTATTATATTTGACCCCATTTTATGGATGTGAAACCGAAATACTGTAACTTATCTAAGAGGAGGGGGAAGAAAAGCCAGAAGTAACAAATCCAGTATTTGTACTTTGGCGTTTCTCTTCCAGATTCTGTGTGCTTAAGCATTACCCCATGCAGCCTAGTTTAGGATTCCAGAACTTAAGTGTCGGTGTTCAACTGTATACGATGGAGAAACTGAGGTGGTAAATATTGATTTACCCGACAGCAGCAATTTGTCAGTAGAACTGCAATTACAAGCTATTTTCCCAAATCATAAGCCAGCATTCAAACGATCAGACCATTCTCCCATTTTACATGATGATATTACAGGCAACATGATTATCCAGGTGTCATTTCTGTATAATTTGTGATAAAAGAAGTTGTTGACTGCATATAATCGTGGCAACAGGAAATGACAGCTTGAATATAATCTTCTTATTTCCCAGAGATGTAGGTTAAGCTTTCCCTGCCCTTTTAATTCCTTTTCTGATGCTGACAGTGTCTTGTGGAAAGCCCACGGTTTTAGATTTACGTTTCTGTTCTTTAGTGATTACAGTTAAGGCACACATACTCGTGTTCCTATACACATACATAAAATGATAATTTACATAATGTTTAAAAAAGCATTTTCCTATCTGAGAGAAATGAATAGGAAATTCTTGAGCTGATCAACATGCCCTTTGCATTTTCTAGAAACATAATGCAAATGGAATATTTTTAAGTCGCCTATCATATATATTGAATCCTCATAAAACATTAATGGAGTAGACTATAGCCGAAGTCCCCAAGTCTCTATTCCCTGAAGATAATTACCGGTCGTTAATGTAGGTTGTAAATGTAGCATATGATGAGATCAGGTGACAGGCCCAGGATTTCTGAATCCTCCTCTGGTATTCTTTGCACAATAACATGCTCTTAGCTACTTGTGCACGTTTATGCTTCTTTTTTCTAGAAGTTAGAACACCTGGCCTATAATACAAACTTTGGGACTACGTCAAGGGTATTTCTGTGCTGATTGCTAAAGTTAGTGGTTCTCAGGTTGCATTAAAATCATCTGGAGTCATTTATTAAAGACATAGATTCTTTCATCCAGTCTCCAGTTGATTTTGCTGTAGGGTAACCCATAGATCACATTAAGAAATGCTTAATAGTTGATAGTATCTCATCCCAAGTACTCTTTTTACTCTTTTTTGAGTGATTTGATTAGTTCCATTGGCTACAGTGATCATCTGTATCCTGATGATCCCAAATCAGTGTCTTTGGGCTAATTATCGTCTCTCAAACCTAGACTGTTATATATATTTATTCTTTCAGTCATTAATTCATGCATTGGTTCATTCATTCTTCAATAAATCTTTAATTTCCTGGCTGGGCATCTGGGATATAGCAGTGACAAATCATATTTGGTCTTTGTCGTCCGTGAAGTAGGTGAGAGGAATTTAATTTTAAAAATTACACAAATATATTGTTTCCAACTTTGATAATGGCTGTAGAAGAAAATACAAAGTGTTAAGAAAGCACATTACAGCTTAGAGGTTAAAGGCTTCCCTAAGGAAATGGTATTTGATGTGAGATTTGAAGAATGAATACATTGAGCCAGGCTAAGAGAAAGGAAATGATCCCCTCAGTCAGAGGAAATAGCATGAGCCACGCTCCATAGGCAGGAAATGGTATGTTGTATTTGAGGAACTGAAAAAAAAAAAAAAAAACAAGAAAAGGATGTAAGACAAATCTGGTGCAATAATCAGAGGCCACCTTTTCTGTGTCTTTTGCATCTTTTGGAGATTTTATTTTTACTCCTAGACACTGTGGAAAGCCATGGAAGAGGAGTCAGATAATGAGTTGTAGGAGTTATGTCAAACAAGATAGCCTGTTGAACTCTCCTCTTTTGTTTTGTTTTTGAGACAGAGTCTCGCACTGTCGCCCAGGGTGGAGTGCAGTGGCAGGATCTCGGCTCACTGCAACCTCCACCCCTCCGGATTCAAGTGATTTTCCTGCCGCAGCTTCCCAAGTAGCTGGGATCACAGGCGTGAGCCACAGAGCCTGGCCTCTCCCTGGGTTTTCTGTCTCAACAGATGGAACCACCAGCCTCTGTTTGCTCAATACAGGGTTGTCCTCCTTAGCAGCTTATTTGACACACTGTAGTGAAAATTTGCACATTTCCTTTTTTTTTTTTTTTTTTTGTTTGGCTTTTCAGCATCCGAATTCCTTTCTTACTGGTGTCTCCTTACTAGTAGGTAAGCCCTTAGAAGGAAGTAGTGCTCTGTGTGCTACTACAAAGCTGAAGGGGCTGGAAGCACCTTCTTCCCACCCCTATTAGCCATGCCTTGAGCACATGTCAAACTTGGCTAACTGGAAATGCCTGCCCAGAACTTTGAATTGGGAGGAAGTGGTAGGAGATAGGGATAATCAGACATTGTACATTAGCACTGTACATAGACTAATAAATCCAGGTTAATAGTTGCAGCTGCCCGTGGTTTAAGTACCAGTAGTGGTGAACTTACTGTGGTGACTGTTGACTGGGATCTATGTCATCTTGAAACCTATATCTCAAGCTAAGTTTTTCAGACTTTCAGTTGATTTCATAATGTACACAGTTAACTATTTTCTCCTTTTATTAGCAAAAGTGAATTTTCCTGTGTGGGGTACACTCATCACCTCAAACTCAGTCATTGAATAAGGCCGGGCAATTTTGCCTTCTAATTGTCTCTCAGTCTCCACTGAACATTGGACAACAATGGACCATTGCCGTAGCCTCATAATTAGTCTCCGTCTCTATGTCTTTCCCCATCCCCGCTCTGCCACTAATCCATCACGTCTCAGCATCCAGCGATACATATAAATCGGCAAAACTAAAAATGTCCTTGTATAACTTTTAGAGTAAGGGCAAAACAACAGCGAGCCCATAGCTCTGAAAATTCCTGTTTTCCTGCTGCCTCCTTCATCTCCTGCAAGGCAAGTGGTATGCCTGGTACCCTTGGCATTTTTCCCAGTGCCCACCAGTGGTCAACCATGACTCAGCCAAGCATAGTGGTTAAGACCCTGGCCTCCAGAGTCAGCCTAGAAGTCGTTTTTTTTTTTTTTTTTTGAGACAGAGTGTCGCTCTGTTGTCATCCAGGCTGGAGTGCAGTGGCACAATCTCAGCTCACTGCAAGCTCCGCCTCCCAGGTTCACACCATTCTCCTGCCTCAGCCTCCTGAGTAGCTGGGACTACAGGCACCTGCAGCCTACAAGTCTTAGGAGCTTGGGCAAGTTGTTTAACCTCACTGTGGCTCCATTTCCTCACTTAAAATGTGGTGATAAAATAAATACATAAAATAAATTTTCAGCCAAACCAGTAAGTAATCAGCAGGGAGGCAACCTACCTAAAAAGCACAGACTTTTGATTTTAAACTACTTATGAGAAATATTAATCAGAAGCCAAATGCTATAATTACCTTGCTATACATTTCTTTTTTTTTTTTTTGAGACAGAGTCTTGCTCTGTCGCCCAGGCTGGAGTGCAGTGGCGCGATCTCGGCTCACTGCAACCTCCGCCTCCCGGGTTCACGCCATTCTCCTGCCTCAGCCTCTCCGAGTAGCTGGGACTACAGGCGCCCGCCACCACGCCCGGCTAATTTTTTTGTATTTTTGGTAGAGACGGGGTTTCACCGTGGTCTCGATCTCCTGACCTCGTGATCCGCCCGCCTCAGCCTCCCAAAGTGCTGGGATTACAAGCGTGAGCCACCGCGCCCGGCCCTACATTTCTTAACTAAACCATCCAGAATGCATTTTGGGAATTGATTGTGATTATTTTTGGGTTTGAATTCTCGAAAGGCTCTGGGCACAGACAGCTTGGTGAAACTGGACTTAGTATTAATAGCTTCAGTTATTGATGTTTTCATGAAACACAAAAAAATGTGCATCTGCCTGTACTCTCTGGCTTTTTAACTGTGTTGCCTTGGGGCAATTTCAACATAGTGAACCAAAGAAGTCAATCAACATTTATTGAGTGCTAGTAGTGTGATGAACTCAAGATTAGGGCTGCAGGGAGAAAGCACATGATATAAACACATGGTTTCCTTCCTTGATACTATTACGGTCTGGTTCAAGTCAATTCACAATTATTTCTTGAGCGACTGTTGTGAGAGGCATTGTAGCTGATACTCACATTATTATCATTCAATTGTTTTTTGAAAATATTTATTAGCACCTACTGAATGTATACTGTGAATGACATCAAAGTAGAAGACATGGAAAAATAAATAACTCGATAATTAATGACATTACAATTAAAATACTAATTATTACCCGTTCATTATTATTAGTAATAAGCAAGAAAGTAAGACAATGCCATAAAATGGCACTTATGCAGCCAAACTGACAGAAGTGAGCACTTCGCATGCATTTTCCCACTTAAGCCTTCACACAGCTTCAGAAGGTATGGCAGATGTCCCTGGGACCCTACGTGGCCCTACTTAACCTTGCTCTGATTGCACCTGCAGCTCTGGTGGACCAGAGCTTATGGTCATGCTCAGCTTCATCCTTCACTCAAGTGAACACCTTCATCTTTTCAGGTCTCTGCCTCAGTCTTCTCTGATGTTGAGTGATTCCACTCAGCAACCCTCAACCAGTAAAGGACAGCAGATCCAGGATAAATGCTGCAGCTTTCCACCCTTTGGGAGGGCAATTCAGGGCAGCACACTGAACCCAAGTCTGGAGGTCTTAGCTGAGTCAAGTCCCTATCGTCTGCTGCTGCAGCAGCAGCAGCAGCAGGTTCAGTCATTCATCTTTATATAGGCTTTTTCTCCACCTCTACCTCATTCTCACTGCCCCCCTTCCTGCTTCCAGGGACCACCTTCCAAACTACCCACCCCCATGTCCGTGTCCCAGGCTCTTCCTTTGGCAAGACCCAAATTCAGACCCGAGGTCATGACTATTAATATCCTCATTTTGCTCCTGAGGTGACAGATCCATAGACCACTAAGCTGAATGTTACTTATTTAGTTAATGCCCCTTAGGCAGAGCCAGTATTCAAATACCTGCCCCTGCTGTTAGTTGTTATACAAGCTCCTGTGAACAATATAAAGATAATTGCAGTCCAGGTGTGAGAGAACTTAGAGATAATCTCAGACAGTAAGGTCAATCGGGTTAGAATTTATTGTTAGTGGTAGTAGTAAGTAAGCAAAAACTTTTGTATAAATGTTTAAAAGTGTGATAGCAAAATTATGTAGAAGTAAATGTGGCCTCCATCATCCTTTTCTTACCCCCATCTTTGTTTGTATTGCTATAACAAAATATCTGAGACACGGTAATTTATAAAGAATAGAAATTTATTTTTTTCACAGTTCCAGAGGTTGGGAAGTTTAAGTCCCAGTTCAGTTTTCCAGTGAGGGCTGCTCTCTGCTTCTAAGATGGTGCCTTGAATGTTGCATCTTCCAGAAAGAAAAAAACACCGTGTCCTCAGGTGGCAGAAGGAGGAAGTGCAAAAAAGGGATGAACTATCTTTATTAAGCCCTTTTATAAGAGCACAAAATCCCATTCGTGAAGGCAGAGCCTTCATGATTTGATTACTACCTTCTAATACTGTTGCATTGGGAATTAAGTTTCAGCATGAATTTGAGAGGATGAAAACATTCAAACCATAGTACACCTCTTCTTCCAGTCACACACCCCAGTCTCTTAGGCCTGTGATGCTGTGTCTCCCAATTATCAAGTATCTAGTAGCTGGTTGGTCTTTGTTTCATCATCCCTTGTGCTTCCTTTCATTGCTTTGTAGAATGAGTGATATTTATTGTAATTGATTTTCAGTTGATAAGCTGCATCTCCTGAAGATGTTTGCATTTTATGTCTTTTCTATTATCAAATGGAAGCATTCCTGCTGATAAAGATATTTAGGCATTGGAAATTCAGAAGGGTGC
>NW_026652289.1:97980555-97990973 GCF_009828535.3 Hylobates moloch | reverse complement strand
GATTCCTAAATTATCTCATCTGTAAAATAATGAATAATAACTATCATACCTACCTCAAAAAGTTGCTACAATAAATAAAGGAAGTAATGCTAAAGAATGCTCAGATATGGGTCTGTTATATTACAACATTTCAAAAAGTATTACTTATAATAATTATGAATTTGAGATATACCATTTTTAAATGACATCTAAAGTGTTGCTTAATTATTTTATTTTATATTCTTTCTAAATGTTAAGACAGACTAAAAACCAAGAACTCTTAATCTGCTGGTCTTAGATAGATTTTGTCATATCTGAAAATATGGATTACAGTGCAGTTCCTGGAGCAAACTGTTTCATATTTAAGAAAGTATATGGATTAAGCAAACTTGTTACTTTAAATAAGAAGTGAGTAATTATTTACAAGTTTATAGCAGCAGCAGCACAGATTTTTAGCAGTGATTATTTTATCGTTCTCTCGCACTACTATATAGTCTGTCTATAAGAGGGAATCTATGTCATCTACCTTCATGGAATAAGGTACTTTTTCATTAAAAGATACCTAAAAACATACTCTATATATGCTTCATTGGAAAATACAATTATCACCCTCAGTGTTCCTCTTTTTTTTTTTTTTCTCTAACACTTTTATACATATTAGATGTGCTCAACAGCCATATCAATTACAGCTTGGAAAGAACCAGTAGTTACAGGAACCATGGTATTTCTTACACTTTCCATCTTATTTAGTGGGGTTATTTTCAGTGTTTCCCAGCTAATAGCTGGTAATTTTCTAACACAAGTGATTATTCTGCTCAATGTAACAGATGATATTTTCTGTAGTTACTAAACTTGCACCACTTTAAGACTGACGACTCAAACACTGTCTTCATAAAGGATGTATCAGTGATTTTAATTTGCTACTCTTCAAACTCAAGAATATCTGGAAGGCATTAGAAGATTAAGCTTGACTCTGATGTAGCCACGATTTGTTAATTTCCTCATAAATTTAAGCCCTAGAGACTTAGGGGTCATGATTAAGAATCTGGCATATAAAGAGCTGAAATGTATACTAATATATAAATGTTGAATAAGCAAATTGAACACAGAGAAGGAAATGCGTTTACTTTTTTCTCGTCAACAAATATACTGTCTTCAAGTTTCTTAACTAGCAATTTCATTTTTCTGGGGCTGGATTGGCCCTGCTAGCTGCTATATTAAGTTGGCACTCCTGTGATACTCAAACCCAGAAGTGAGTACCAACACTGGCTTGAGGTATAGACCCTGGAGGGAGAAAAAAAAAATTGTGAATGAGTTCATGAGGGTGAGGGGATAGAAGTAGTACTATGCTTAAGCTTATGTTGATGGCCTTAGTTTTCTAATTGAGAAAAGACTGGCTTTGGGAGTTGGATGTGTGATGAAACTTATATCGCTAATATGGAGACGGTCTTACCAAATGCTAGTCGTTTGGAAGTGCGTGATTTGGGGTTCTTTTAAAGTACATCTCAAATATTATGAGGTTGAGTTAGTGGCTCACAGAAATCAGGGAAAGGTAAATTTCCTATCGAGTGTGTTTTTATTGGCAGTCACCTAAAGATGAAAGGAAAAGCAGGCCCTTTCTAAGAAGCCAACCAGAGCTGTGTAGATCAATTATGGAAGGCTCCAGCGCCAGCAACTGGCTAAAGGAAAGTTGTCAGAATTGATGGCAGCTCTGATTTCCTTCCCCAAAGTAGAACCATTATCTGCATAGTGGCTTGAAAGGGATCTTGATCTGAAATGTAAATGCCAGGCGCTGTGGCTCACTCCTATAATCCCAGCACTTTGGGAGGCCGAGGGTAGCAGATTGCCTGAGCTCAGGAGTTCAAAACCACCCTGGGCAACTTGGTGAAACCCCATCTCTACTAAAATACAAAAAAATTAGCCAGGCATGATGGCACACGCCTGTAATCCCATCTACTCGGGAGGCTGAAGCGGGAGAATCACTTTAGTCCAGGAGGCAGAGGTTGCAGTGAGCCGAGATCATGCCACTGCACTCCAGCGTGGGTGAGAGTGAGACTCCATCTTAGAAAAAGAAAAAAAGAATAAAAGAGTAGTTTTCATATAATGAGTAAAACTGGAGGTTCTCCTGGCTTACATGTACTAGGATTATCCTGAGGTTTCATAATCTTAAATACTATCAAATAATGGAAGTAAAAAATGTGATTTGGGGGAATAACTTTTTATGGTCAGCCTCCTAAAGCTCAGAAGATGGCCTCTATTACAACAAACATCAGGTTTCTTATAAGGATGGATGGACCTATTTTCTAATATTACCTGAAGATGGGGGAGTCTTATACAGTATCCCTGATCAACCGTGGGTAATAGTCAAGAATTTTTTCCTGGGTTTATGTTCTACCACTGAGTAAGAAAGAATGGTAAGCTATAAACCCAAGCCAGAAAGTGAGATGATCAAAAAGGGGCCAATCTACAACTTGGTGAACTATGAGCTATTAGCAGCTTCAGGATGACAGCTCCATTTTCTTAATCTTCTGAGTCAGTTTTATGATTATTTTGCCACCATAAATTTAGGAATAAAACATGCCTAAAAGAAACTATTTAGAATCTACCCCAAGAAAACTATGGTTCAACTAAGCCTGGTTGAGAATATAGACAGTAAAGTTTATCTTAATTTCATAGATGCTGTACCAAAGTATATTTCCCATTAAATGGGTCTGTGGTTGTGAGGTCTCATAGATCCACACATTGAAGTAGTCACCCTAATGTTTGGTCTTTGTAGTTAATATCAAAAGCTCACCTAATGATCTTATGACTTTCTAAGTAGAGAAGATATCAAGTGCTCCCGAGACTAGAGAGAGCTGGAGGTTGACCAAAATTAGATAGGCAGTCTTCTTGACCACAGGAAGCTAATGGCTCAGCAACCACTTCTTGATTCATGGGTTTTAGAAAGTTGGCGGCCTTGTGGTTATCAGTTTTCCTAATTAAGAAACTCTCTGTCTAGATTAAGCCTTTGTGCATAGGACATCATGTGTTTGCTCTGCATGAGGACTGCAGACAGTGTGCTGAGCACTAACAGGCATGATACAATCAAGAGTCTGTGATTGCGCGTACTCCCTGAAGTCTCACATGAGGCTCCTTTCGAGCAGCTGCAACTGCCTTGTGGCATGATTGTGGCCAGCACTGGCCAAGAGATGTCAAGGGTTGTTTCTCCTGTAATAATTTAAGCAAGTCAACTTATTTTAAACTCCTTAGGAATTTGAAATCAAGTTGGAGGATAAGAATCTCGTTAAATCTATGCAACTTATCAAACTAATATATGCTACAGAACTGGTACAAAAAAATAGAAACACTAAAAACAGGGATAATACTTTACCATAGTAAAAAGCGAGAGAAATGGAAATCAAGAAATACATTCAAAGCCATGTGAAAAGAGCTATAAAGTTATCCTTTGGTATCCACAGGAGATTAGTTCCAGGATCCCCTGTCAGAGACCAAAATCTGCAGATACTCAACTGCCTTATATAAAATGGCACAGTATTTGTGTATTTCCTGTGCCCATCGTCCCATATACTTTAAATTATCTCTAAGTTACTTATATGACCAAATACAATGTAAATGCTATATTAACAGTTGTGATCTTGTATTTCTATTTGTATTTCTTATTGTTGCATTGCTATTTATTATTATTGTTTAGCATATTCTTAATCAACAGCTGTTTGAATCCACAGATGTAGAACCCACAGATACAGAGGGCCTACTGTCCTTTACATTTAAGAAAAACAAGAGTCATTAAAAATATTTAGGTAGAAAGGCCCGTGCTTTAAAGACATTGATCTTTAACAGTGTAGAGATTAGATTTAATGTAGAAGAAGAAATTGACAAAGGAAGATTGGTTAGAAGATCAGTCTCAGAAGATCAGTTTGCAACTGCCTAAGTAAAAGGTACTGAGGACCAAAACTAGATCAGTGGTAATGTGAATACAAATAAGTTGAAAAAATGTGGGCATGATGACTCACTGGCTATACAATAATGAATTATGAAAGTGGGCCCTGTTTGCATCTGTTAACCCTTATAATAAGTAGAAATCTCTGTTTCACTCTTACCTAACTCTATAGTGAACCCCTTCTATACCAAGTTCTCTGGCGGGAAAGGAAACTGTTCCCTAAAAACAATTAACTAAAATGTCAAAGACCGTATTAGTCCATCTTCACACTGCTATAAAAACACAACATGAGACTGGGTAATTTACAAAGAAAAGAGATTTAACTGACTCACAGTTCTGCATGTCTGGGGAGGCTTCAGGAAATGTACAATCCTGGTAGAAGCCAAAGAGGAAGAAAGGCGTCCCTCACATGGCAGCAGGAGACAGAGAGCCAGGGGCAGGGGGAATTGCCAAACACTTTTAAAGCCTCAGCTCTCATGAGAACGCCCTAGCATCAGAACAGCCTGGGGGAAACTGCCCCCCATGATCCAATCACCTCCCACCAGGTCCCTCCTTGACACATGGAAATTACAATTTGAGATGGGATTTAGGTGACAGAACCAAACCATATAAAAGACAAAGGCTCCTTCCTCCAAAGAGTGACCTGTCACCATGATTAAAGCACTGTGTTATGTGGGGGCTGTCATTTTCTTAATATTTGGCAAATCTGGTTCAGAGCATGCAAGGATGGTGCTGTAGGGTAAACCACTGACTGACTCAGAAGACAGGGCAGTGGAAACAGCCCATGTCGAGGCTTAGGAGAATTTCTGACCCTTGAGAAATAGGGAAGTGATATGAGGGAACAGGGAAGAATCAAATTAGTGGACTTGACAGGAAGAACTGAAATAAAAAGTTCTCAGCTATGAGAGAGAAGACTGCTGCAATGAGAAAAGTTAGGTGAAGAGCCCCTGGAGAGTAGGAACAACTTTATCTTCTATGCTAAGTGGAAGATTTTAGGCCCTGGCTAAACATGGAAGTCAAGATGAAGAGAGTGTGAGGATAGTATGCAATCTCAACTTCATAGACACATAAAAAAGCAATGTCAGTACTGTGACAGAAAATTAAAAATATGTTAAGCCAGCTTTATTCATATGTTGAACAACCTAACTGACATTGAGTTCTACATCAGTAGCAAAAACGGGTATTTTAATCAAGGTAAAATTAAGAAAAACAATGGAATTGTGTAGGACTTTAGATGCAAATTGGCTTGTTCACATTTACCAAGATAGTTGTTCCTGGTGATAATTGAACAACCTTGGAAATCTCAGCATATATTTCTTATTAATATTTTTTTGTTAAATGTACCTGTTTGAAAATGAGGTCAAAATAGAAGCCTCTGTTTTAATTTAACAATATCTCAGTGTCCTTCCCTTCAACAGTGTCTCTGCATTTTTCTCTGTCTCTGCATTATTTCACTTCTGTAACCACTGCCTCTTTCCTGATAAGGTTCAATCATTCTGGTAGAGGTTGAACAGGAGTTACCAGCCTAGCTCAGAACCATGGACAGAGGAATTTCACACCGGCTCAAGGAACTTAATGCCATGAGAACTGTACTGCAGAGGGGGAGCCAAGATGGCCGAATAGGAACAGCTCCGGTCTCCAGCTCCCAGCCCGAGCGACACAGAAGACTGGTGATTTCTGCATTTCTGCTTGAGGTACCGGTTTCATCTCACTAGGGAGTGCCAAACAGTGGGTGCAGGACAGTCGGTGAAGCGCACTGTGCGCGAGCCGAAGCAGGGCGAGGCATTGCCTCACTCGGGAAGCGCAAGGGGTCAGGGAGTTCCCTTTCCTAGTCAAAGAAAGGAGTAACAGATGGCACCTGGAAAATCGGGTCAGTCCCACCCTCATACTGCGCTTTCCCAACGGGCCTGGAAAACGGCACACTAGGAGATTGTATCCCGCACCTGGCTCGGAGGGTCCTATGCCCACGGAGTCCCGCTGATTGCTAGCACAGCAGTCTGAGATCAAGCTGCAAGGCGGCAGCGAGGCTGGGGGAGGGGCGCCCGCCATTACCCAGGCTTGCTTAGGTAAACAAAGCAGCCAGGAAGCTCGAACTGGGTGGAGCCCACCACAGCTCAAGGAGGCCTGTCTGCCTCTGTAGGCTCCACCTCTGGGGGCAGGGCACAGACAAACAAAAAGTCAGCAGGAATCTCCAGAGACTCAAACGTCCCTGTCTGACTGACAGCTTTGAACAGAGTAGTGGTTCTCCCAGCAAGCAGCTGGAGATCTGAGAACGGACAGACTGCCTCCTAAAGTGGGTCCCTCACCCCTGAGCAGCCTAACTGGGAGGCACCCCCCCAGAAGGGAAAGACTGACACCTCACTGGGCCAAGTACTCCTCTGAGACAAAACTTCCAGAGGAACTATCAGACAGCTGAATTGGTGGTCTCACGAAAATCCGCTGTTCTGCAGCCACCGCTGCTGACACCCAGCCAAACAGGGTCTGGAGTGGACCTCTAGTAAACTCCAACAGACCTGCAGCTCAGGGTCCTGTCTGGTAGAAGGAAAACTAACAAACAGAAAGGACATTCACACCAAAAACCCATCTGTACATCACCATCATCAAAGCCCAAAAGTAGATAAAACCGCAAAGATGGGGAAAAAACAGAGCAGAAAAACTGGAAACTCTAAAAAGCAGAGCACCTCTCCTCCTCCAAAGGAACGCAGTTCCTCACCAGCAGTGGAACAAAGCTGGATGGAGGATGACTTTGACGAGTTGAGAGAAGAAGGCTTCAGACGATCAAACTATTCTGAGCTACGGGAGGAAATTCAAAACAATAGCAAAGAAGTTAAAAACTTTGAAAAAAAATTAGAAGAATGGATAACTAGAATAACCAATGGAGAGAAGGGCTTAAAGGAGATGGAGGAGCTGAAAGCCAAGTTTCGAGAACTACGTGAAGATTGCAGAAGCCTCAGTAGCAGATGCGATCAACTGGAAGAAAGGGTATCGCAGATGGAAGATGAAATGAATGAAATGAAGCGAGAAGGGAAGTCTAGAGAAAAAAGAATAAAAAGAAATGAACAAAGCCTCCGAGAAATTTGGGACTACGTGAAACGACCAAACCTACGTCTGATTGGTGTACCTGAAAATGACGGGGAGAATGGAACCAAGTTGGAAAACACTCTGCAAGATATTATCCAGGAGAACTTCCCCAATCTAGCAAGGCAGGCCAACATTCAGATTCAGGAAATACAGAGAACGCCACAAAGATACTCCTCGAGAAGAGCAACTCCAAGACACATAATTGTCAGATTCACCAAAGTTGAAATGAAGGAAAAAATGTTAAGGGCAGCCAGAGAGAAAGGTCGGGTTACCCACAAAGGGAAGCCCATCAGGCTAACAGCTGATCTCTGGGCAGAAACTCTACAAGCCAGAAGAGAGTGGGGGCCGATATTCAACATTCTTAAAGAAAAGGATTTTCAACCCAGAATTTGCTATCCAGCCAAACTAAGCTTCATAAGTGAAGGAGAAATAAAATACTTTACAGACAAGCACACGCTGAGTGATTTTGTCACCACCAGGCCTGCCCTAAAAGAGCTCCTGAAGGAAGCACTAAACATGGAAAGGAACAACCGGTACCAGCCACTGCAAAAACATGCCAAATTGTAAAGACCATCGAGGCTAGGAAGAAACTGCATCAACTAATGAGCAAAATAACCAACTAACATCATAATGACAGGATCAGATTCACACATAACAATATTAACCTTAAATGTAAATGGGCTAAATGCTCCAATTAAAAGACACAGACTGGCAAACTGGATAAGGAGTCAGGACCCATCAGTGTGCTGTATTCAGGAAACCCATCTCACGTGCAGAGACACACATAGACTCAAAATAAAGGGATGGAGGAAGATCTATCAAGCAAATGGAAAACAAAAAAAGGCAGGGGTTGCAATCCTAGTCTCTGACAAAATAGACTTTAAACCAACAAAGATCAAAAGAGACAAAGAAGGCCATTACATAATGGTAAAGGGATCAATTCAACAAGAAGAGCTAACTATCCTAAATATATATGCACCCAACACAGGAGCACCCAGATTCATAAAGCAAGTCCTGAGTGACCTACAAAGGGACTTAAATTCCCACACAATAATAATGGGAGATTTTAACACCCCACTGTCAACATTAGACAGATCATCTAGACAGAAAGTTAACAAGGATATCCAGGAATTGAACTCAGCTCTGCCCAAAGTGGACCTAATAGACATCTACAGAACTCTCCACCCCAAATCAACAGAATATACATTTTTTTCAGCACCACACCACACCTATTCCAAAATTGACCACATAGTTGGAAGTAAAGCTCTCCTCAGCAAATGTAAAAGAACAGAAATTATAACAAACTGTCTCTCAGACCACAGTGCAATCAAACTAGAACTCAGGATTAAGAAACTCACTCAAAACTGCTCAACTACATGGAAACTGAACAACCTGCTCCTGAATGACTATTGGGTACATAATGAAATGAAGGCAGAAATAAAGATGTTCTTTGAAACCAACGAGAACAAAGACACAACCTACCAGAATCTGTGGGACACATTCAAAGCAGTGTGTAGAGGGAAATTTATAGCACTAAATGCCCACAAGAGAAAACAGGAAATATCCAAAATTGACACCCTAACATCACAATTAAAAGAACTAGAAAAGCAAGAGCAAACACATTCAAAAGCTAGCAGAAGGCTAGAAATAACTAAAATCAGAGCAGAACTGAAGGAAATAGAGACACAAAAAACCCTTCAAAAAATTAATGAATCCAGGAGCTGGTTTTTTGAGAAGATCAACAAAATTGATAGACCGCTAGCAAGACTAATAAAGAAGAAAAGAGAGAAGAATCAAATAGATGCAATAAAAAATGAAAAAGGGGATATCACCACCGATCCCACAGAAATACAATCTACCATCAGAGAATACTACAAACACCTCTATGCAAATAAACTAGAAAATCTAGAAGAAATGGATAAATTCCTCGACAAATACACCCTCCCAAGACTAAATCAGGAAGAAGTCGAATCTCTGAATAGACCAATAACAGGTTCTGAAATTGTGGCAATAATCAATAGCTTACCAACCAAAAAGAGTCCAGGACCTGATGGATTCACAGCTGAATTCTACCAGAGGTACAAGGAGGAACTGGTACCATTCCTTCTGAAACTATTCCAATCGATAGAAAAAGAGGGAATCCTCCCTAACACATTTTATGAAGCCAGCATCATCCTGATACCAAAGCCAGGCAGAGACACAACCAAAAAAGAGAATTTTAGACCAATATCCTTGATGAACATTGATGCAAAAATCCTCAATAAAATACTGGCAAACCGAATCCAGCAGTACATCAAAAAGCTTATACACCATGATCAAGTGGGCTTCATCCCTGGGATGCAAGGCTGGTTCAACATACGCAAATCAATAAATGTAATCCAGCATATAAACAGAACCAAAGACAAAAACCACATGATTATCTCAATAGATGCAGAAAAGGCTTTTGACAAAATTCAACAACCCTTCATGCTAAAAACTCTCAATAAATTAGGTATTGATGGGACGTATCTCAAAATAATAAGAGCTATATACGACAAACCCACAGCCAATATCATACTGAATGGGCAAAAACTGGAAGCATTCCCTCTGAAAACTGGCACAAGACAGGGATGCCCTCTCTCACCACTCCTATTCAACATAGTGCTGGAAGTTCTGGCCAGAGCAATCACGCAGGAGAAGGAAATAAAGGGTATTCAATTAGGAAAAGAGGAAGTCAAACTGTCCCTGTTTGCAGATGACATGATTGTATATCTAGAAAATCCCATTGTCTCAGCCCAAAATCTCCTTAAGCTGATTAGCAACTTCAGCAAAGTCTCAGGATACAAAATCAATGTACAAAAATCACAAGCATTCTTGTACACCAATCACAGACAAACAGAGAGCCAAATCATAAGTGAACTCCCATTCACAATTGCTTCAAAGAGAATAAAATACCTAGGAATCCAACTTACAAGGGATGTGAAGGACCTCTTCAAGGAGAACTACAAACCACTGCTCAATGAAATCAAAGAGGATACAAACAAATGGAAGAACATTCCATGCTCATGGGTTGGAAGAATCAATATCGTGAAAATGGCCATACTGCCCAAAGTAATTTATAGATTCAATGCCATCCCCATCAAGCTACCAATGACTTTCTTCACAGAATTGGAAAAAACTACTTTAAAGTTCATATGGAACCAAAAAAGAGCCCGCATCGCCAAGTCAATCCTAAGCCAAAAGAACAAAGCTGGAGGCATCACGCTACCTGACTTCAAACTATACTACAAGGCTACAGTAACCAAAACAGCATGGTACTGGTACCACAACAGAGATATAGATCAATGGAACAGAACAGAGCCCTCAGAAATGATGCCGCATATCTACAACTATTTGATCTTTGACAAACCTGACAAAAACAAGAAATGGGGAAAGGATT
>NW_026652289.1:97967182-97980504 GCF_009828535.3 Hylobates moloch | reverse complement strand
CACCTGTGTGCTTCCGTCCTGCATTAAAATTCACTCGGTGTGGCCCAGAGGCTATTGATCTGCATGCTTTCGCCATTTTTACAGTACAGGGATGTGCATAGTCTCACTGCTACCTCCTCCTCCTACTCCCCCAGGTCTTGGTTAGGACTTTGATGATATAATTAAGTTCTGGAAATTAACTTCCCTTCATGTCAGAGTGTCTATAATCTATAGTACAGTTTTTCTTCTGGAAACTTCCATTTGCTGATGATTAAGTACGCAATGTTGCAGTCATTTATATAGGCAGCTGAGAAGAATTCACAAGGAGACTGCAAAATCCAAACTGCATCTGGGTCATTTATTCTATAACATCGCCTCAGGTAATTATTCTGCTCTTGCACAGAGCATTTAGAGCATGGAAAATAACTAGGTTTATCACTGTTACAGTAACAATTTCAAATGGTTCAATGTTCACCTTTTTTAAGACACAGAATTCTGTCATTTAAAAATACATTGACTTGTCTTTTCTCATTTTGCCTTCAATGTAGGCACTTCCAAAACATGAAGAAGAAATGTATTTGACCTTGAAATCAGGTGCTAGAAAAATAGCCTGTCTAAATGATACTTTTCACCTAAAATATTATATTATAGGGCTGCTCAATGGCATGGCTATAATAAAGAATCTGCCATCATTTTTTTAAACTCCTAGTTATACAGGCTTATAACTTCTTTAACAGTCATTCCAAGGATCTTCAGCTCCACTGCCAGCTCTGCGTGGCTATCTTTACAGTTTTATTTTATAAGCCACATATCTTTACAAATCCATTTTTATAAAAACATTAAGTCCTTGATTTGAGTAATAAGTGAGCAGTTGCTAGCATGATCTAAGTCTTAACTGAGACAATGGGGATTAGGGGAAAGATCAGTGACCAGTGAGGTTGATACTTGAGCCCAGGTTTGTCAAAACGAAATGCACAACCTTAATGAAAACCCTTAACTTCTTAAGACTTCTAATATCCTAGCTAAAATATGGTGTTGGACTTGATAGTGTTTACAATTCTTTAATTTTCAGTTAGGACTTCAGTGGAATAGCATAAAAATGGAAAATCCTGGACTTTCCTCTCTGATGATTGATCAGAAAGACACATTTGCAGTCTCTTCAATTCTTTACTATTATCAGGTATTTATCATAGTTTTCCTATTACATATTCTTGATCCAGGGGATTAAAATCTAGTGAAAGAATGCATGTGAAATGTCAATAGTAAATGCTAAATTCTTATTCTTCACTGATGATTTTAGTTTCAGTAGTAAACAACAGAAACCCACTCCAGAAGTTTTAGCAGAAAAGTAATTTATTTAAGTCTATCATGAGGACTGCTAAGGACAACTTAAGAGTTTAGAACTGCTCTGTGGAAATGTGAATACCACTGCTATTGGCACAGGAAGCAGAATTCTCACCATTATTGCTGTACTCTGGACCTTATCACCACAGCCACTGCCACAGATGCCTCTGAAGTAGAGGTGTCTGCTGCCAATGTGGCTGAATTCTGCAAGCACCTACTTTATTGCGTTGATGCTAATCTATGGGTGCATCTGATTGGTAAGCCTTAGTTATGTACCTGAACCCGAGCTTCAAAGTAAACTGGGAAAGATATTTTACCTTCTCTCTTGGGGAGGTAGCAGTGGGTTAAGTGGGAAAATTTCCCCAACTACAAATAGTGTCCCAAGAACCTGAGAAACCCAAAAGAAGAATAAATGTCCATTATAATCTTCTCACAGCAAATTTTAAGTAGAATGAACTTTATATGTGTGTGTGTATATACATATATTTTGCTTGTTTGTTTGTTTGTTTTGTTTTGGACTTGGAGTCTTGCTCTATCACTCAGGCTAGAGTGCAGTGGCACGATATCGGCTCACCGCAACTTCTGCCTCCTGGGTTCAAGCGATTCTCCTGCCTCCACCTCCCGACTAGCTGGGATTGCAGGCGCCCACAACCACGCCCGGCTAATTTTTATATTTTTGATAGAGACAGGGTTTCACCATGTTGGTCAGGCTGGCCTCAAACTCCTGACCTCAGGCGATCTGCCCGCCTCGGCCTCCCAAAGTGCTGGGATTACAGGCGTGAGCCACTACACCTGGCTATTTATATATTTTTATGTATAAATGTTAGATGTTGTTATCTTTGTAACTGTTATCTTTTATTTTAAATAATGTTTAATTCAGTACTTATATTGTTTGACATTTGGGTAATTTTTTAGTATTTTTTCCCCAGCGTTCAAACAGACTAGTCAAATATTTACCAATAATTTTTGAAATGCTCATACATATCAAGTAATTCATCTACTACTATTCTATCTTGTTCTCCTCTAAAGACTATTCTGCGTCACTTTTTCCTGCTATACAGACTGGCTACTATTTGGGCTTTGGGCACGTATCTCATGCTGTGTTTTGCCCTCACTGCTTTCTCAAATTGATTCCCATTCCCATCATTCCTGGATGTCATGCTTTCCTTTTTCTTGGTTAATCTATTTGTTTACCTGAAGATATCCTCCGTGGCTTCCTAAAAAGTGTGTATGGGAGGTTTACATTTGCGTTCTTGCATTATGAAAATGTCTTATAATTGTTGTTAACTTGGCAGAATATACAATTCAAATCTGAAAATAGTTTGTTCTTAAAACTGTGAAGGCCTTGATAACCTGTTTTTTATTATCCCACATTGCTGCTGAAAAGTCTAAAACAATTACGCTTCTTGTTCCTTTGCAGGTAACCTTTATTTTTCTCTCTCAAAGTTTTTAGAATCTACTTGTAACCCCTGGCATTCTGTAAATTCACAATGATGATGTACATTTTTATTTTTGCTTAATAACAATTTTTAATGTGTTTTATTTTTAATGATGTTACTTCAGAAAATACAAATTGGCAACCCCATTTTCTTTGAAATTTTATTTAGACCTATGAAATTTAAAGTTTGGGAACCGCTTAGAGCAAGGATCTCTAACAAGCCTTTTGAGATCAAGTGGTCAGCTGGCGTCCTTGGTCTCAATTATAGAATAGGCTTTCGTCAGTGAAAATTCATATACACTCGTTATGCATGACCTTACAGAGTTTTATAACTAAAGTGGAGAGATCCTGCCCTTAAGGCAAGGTACCTTCCTTTAGATATTATGTGTGCAGTTCTAGTGTTGGTCATTAGAAGGATGGCTTGTCTCTAGTCACCTAGCAGCAAGCCAGAGTGAAGGAGAGAGAGGGAGAGAGAGAGAGAAAGAGAGAGAGAAGAGACTCCACGTCTATGTCTGCACCTCTGCAGAGACAGAATTAGTTTAGTAATTCTTATGTCTCACATGTGCATACTGCTTACAGTTTATATGACCCCCAACTGATAAAAATAAACATGTTTCTGAAGATTGTGTGATTTGTTTACAGTCACATACATAATGTCAGGCCCAGAATTCACAGATCACATATCTCTGGCTGTTTTTGTGAATTTCAAGTAATTTCAGGTTTTAATAAAAGGAAGCCTCTGCTTTAAAGAAGACTCGGGGATTAACTACCAAAGCATAAAAGTAAATAATTTCAAGTGCAAATAATTTCTAATAAATATTGTAAAGGTTGCACAAAAGAGGCATTTGAACCCATTCTTTTTCTATTTGTAAAGTGTCATCCTGATATGATATTTCTTGAAATGATTCTTGGTCTACTCAGTCACTGAAATGTTTTGCTTTTTTTTGGTGGGTTGTTATTACACTGGTGATAAACACATTCTAGTCTCTGCTTAGTTCTATTTAAAACATGGTTAATGGTTAAATGAACGACCCTTTAATTCCTAGGTTTTTTCTTTAAGTCTACCTACAGTAAATTCACACTTCGTGGAGTTTGATTCTATCAAAAATGGCAAATAGATACAGTCATGTAACCAGCAACACAGTCTAGATATGGGACAGTTTTATTATCCAAAATAGTTATTCCATCTCCAAGGCAACCACTAAAGCATATAGTCTCAAACCTGGCTTGTTTCGTGTAGCGTAATGCGCTTGTGATTCAGCCATGGTGTTGCATGCATTAATGATTTGTTCCTTTTTATTACTGAGTAGCATTCCAATATATAGATATATTAGAGTTTGTATGCTCACCGACCTAAGCTGTTTCCACTTATGAATAAAGCTATGATAAGTATTCACAAACTGGACTTTATATGAACGTAAGTTTTCATTTATCACTATACCAAGGAGTAGCATTGATAGATCACAAAGCACGTGTATATTTAACTTTGTAAGAAACTGGAAAACATTACCCAAAATTTCTGCATCATTTTACAATCCCCCACCACTGTATGATAATTTTAAATTTTCTGTATCCTCACTGGCATTTCATAATACCAATATTTTAAAAACTTCAGCCATTTCAATAGGGGCTTAGTAATATCTCATTGTGGCTTACTGTGCATTTCTTTAGTAACTAATGATGTGTGGGGCATTGCATCATCTGTTCATTTTTCATCAGTAACATTTTCTTTGGTGAAGTGGCCAAATCTTTTAACAGATTTAAACATTCAATTGTTAGTGTACTTACTGTTGAGTTTGGGGCATTCTTTTGTATTCTGATAGAAGTCCTTTACCAGATATATGATTGGCAAATAATTTCTCCCAATCTGTGGCTTTGCTTTTCTTTCCCTTAATAATGTTCTTCATAAACCAGAAATTCTTTGATAAAGTATTATTTTTCAATTTTTTTATTTTATGGATATTGCTTTTTGCCTAACTCAAAGTAACAAAAAATCTCTTCCATGTTTTCTTATAGAAGATTTACAGGTTTATGTTTTACGTTTAGAGCTATGATCCATTTGGGGTTAATTTTAAGGTGCGAGGTGTAGGTTAAAATGGATTCATTCATTAATTCATTTAGTGCATGATGACAATAGTTCTAGCATCATTTGTTGAAAAGATTATCCTTTCTCCATACGATTACTGTAGCACCTTAAAAAAAAAATCAGTTGACGCTACACACTTGCGCCTGTTTCAGGATGCTGTTTTCCTTCACTGATGTATATGTCCGGCCTTTTACCAGCACTGCCGTGTCCTGATTACTGTAGCTTGATAGTACGTTTTGAAATCAGAGAATGTGAGTTCTCCAGAATTATTCTCTTTCAAAATTGTTGACTATTCCAGTTCTTTGCCTTTTCTTATAATTTTAGAATGTCTGTCAATTTCTTTGATACTATTTTTTTAATTGACAGATGAAATTATAAGCATTTATCATGTACACGATGTTTTGAAATCCATAAATATTGTGGAATGGTTAAATCTTGCTAATTAACAAATGTATTACTTCATATAGTTATCATTTTTGTGGTGAGAACATTTAACATCCACTCTACATTTTTCAAGAATATATCATCATTAACAATAATCACTGTGCTGTATAACATATCTCCTGTACTTTTTCCTCCTTTCTAATTGTAATTAGGTCTCCTTTTGTCTGAGGCATTTGAACCAGAGCAACTCCAACTTGAATATGGGCTGGGTAAAATAAGGCTGAGACCTACTGGGCTGCATTCCCAGGAGGTGAAGGCATTCTAAGTCACAGGATGAGATAGAAGGTCAGCCTAAGGTACAGGTCATAAAGACCTTGCCTATAAAACAGGTTGTGGTAAAGAAGGCGGCTAAAACCCACCAAAACCAAGACGGTGATGACAGTGACCTCTGATCATCCTCACTGCTCATTATATGCTAATCGTAACACATTAGTATGGTAAAAGACATGCCCACTAGTGACATGACAGTATACAAATGCCATGGCAATGTCTGGAAGTTACCCTATATGGTCTAAAAGGGGGAGGGACCCTCAGTTCTGGGAATTGCTGACCCCTTTCCCAGAAAACTCATGAATAGTCCACCCCTTGTTTAGCATATAATCAAGAAATAATCATAAAAATACCAACCAGTTGCCCTGGGGCTGCTCTACCTGTGGAGCAGCCATTCTTTATTCCTTTACTTTCTTAATAAACTTGCTTTCACTTGATGCACTTGCTCCACATTCTTTCTCATGCAAGGTCCAAGAACCCTCTCTGGGGGTCTGGATTGGGACCCCTTTCTCGTAACACTTTGGCTAACATCTCCCTGAGCTGGCTCCACTCTAACCACTGCAGCCTGTAGTAAACACTGTTCTACTTTCTACTTCTAAGATATCAGCTTTTTTAGATTCCACATGTGAGTGAGATGATGTGGTATTTTTGTCTTTTTGTGCTTGACTTATTTTACTTCACATAATGTCCTCCAGATTCTTCCGTGTTTTTGCAAATGACAGGATTTCCTTATTTTTTTATGGATGAATAGTATCCATTATGTACGTCTATCATATTTTCTTTATCCATTCATCTGCTGATAGACACATAGGATGATTACACATCTTGGCTATTGTGAATAGTGCAGCAATGAATACGGTAGTTCAGATACCTCTTTGGCATACTGATTTCATTTTCTTCGGCTATGTATTCAATAGTGGCATTGCTGGATGCTATGGTAATTTTATTTCTAATTTGAGGAAACTCCATACCATTTTCTTTAATGGCTATACAAATTTGCAGACTTATCAGCAGAGTGAAAGTGTTCCCCTTCCTTCACATTCTCGCCAACACTTATGTCTGCTCTTTTTGATAATAGCCGTACTAACAGGAGTGAGGTGAGATCTCATTGTGGTTTTGATTTGCATTCCCCTGATGATTACTAATGTTAAGCCTTTTTTCAGATACTTCTTGGCCATTTGCCTATCTTCTTTCGAGAAATGTCTATTCAGATTTTTGTCCATTTTTTATTTTTTTAATTGTTATGAAGTTGTTTTGAGTTCCTTAAATACTTTGAATATTAACCCCTTCTCAGATGTATAGTTTGCAAATATTTTCTCCCATTTGGTAGACTGTCTCTTCATTATGTTGATTCACATTTTTTCCCGCTCCCTAAATTATTTCTTCCCTTTCCTTTTCTACTTGAGCATCTTGCTCTGTCTCCTCTTCCTTTTTCCTTTTCTGATTGATGTGTTTTGATCTCTTTCTTACTGGAAGTTTTCTGCATAATTCTGATGATCCTTTGTTTTTTATTGTAATGTAAATTTAAAGTACTACAATCTGAGTTGGCATTCTTCCTGTAAGGTATGGATTGGCAAATCCTTCAGAATTGTATGTATACGCACCCATTTGCTTGAGAAACTTCCAAATGTCATGCTTTTGAGGACTTTTTCTGGAATCATTCAATTTCTTTTGAGAAAATGTCTCCAGTATCCTCTACAGGACTATCTGCTTAGCTGTCAGCATTCTTATAGCTGTCATTCCAGCCTTGGGATCCCTGTTCCACATGTAGACTTTGTCCTAATGTCCCTCTATTGGTTGGGCAGAGTCTGGGGTCTTTCCATTCCTTTTGTTGGTGAAATGGGGTGAAGTCAGGCAGACAGGTAAACAAACTTAAGCATTTTATCATGGGTAGAAACAGAACTCTGAGAAAGCATTAGAGGTGGATGAGAATAAATACCTTTTCCTGAGGGCTCAGAAGAGGCTGCAAAGAATAATCATGACAACGTCTGGGTTTCGAAGTAACCTCCAGGCAAACTGATTAATGAGTGGGAGGCAGAGATGGACAGATAAAAGCATTTCCATGAAGAGGTATCTGTGTAAAATCAAAGCGTGGAAAAGCATCGTCCATTTCTGAAGCAGCAAGGGCTTCAATGCCATAATGCTGACAATTAATATATGGATTAGAACAGGGAACTAGCACTTTATCTAGTTTAAAGAAAAACAATTAATTTGTTTTTTTAAAGGATCTAAAGCCTTTGCATTTTAATTCTAAGTTTGAATATTACTTTATTTGCTTAGTTCAATCTGTACTAGTTAATGTATTTCAATTCTATCACTTGCTACTTGTATCTAACAACACATCATTTAACATCTTTGGTTCTCAATTGTCCCATCTGTAAAATGGAGCTGCCTGTATCCGTCAGGGTTTTTAGTTGTGTGCAAAATAAAGCGACATGCTAATCTAAATAGAAAAGGATTTTATGAAAGGGTATTGGATCTCTCCCGGGAAATAGAAAACTAAGTTTGAATGTTATGCAATCCTGACAAAATCCAAAGTCATACTGCAGAACTAGTACCATCATCACTGCCACCAGCTGGGCATAGAGAGTGGATCCCGCACCACTGACACTCTGCTAGTGTCCTCGGATGCAGCCATAGACACTGCACCACTGCCTTTGAAAATCAGATGTGGCTGTGGTGCTGCCATCTCCCTCACAAGAATGTGTTTTTTCTAGAGCTGTGGGTCTGATTGGCAGAAGCTAGAACATGTGTTCGTGCCCTGTGTATAATGGAATACTGAAGAGTAAGCAATGAACTGTTCACAACTTCTCCAGGAAAAATACAGGCTCTGACTCCTAAAGAGGGAAGTGGGTTTCCAACCGTAGAAAACAGGGGCAAAGACTGAATCATCAACAAGAATGACCAATGCCCACATAGTTTAGGCAACCAAAAGGTTTTTAGAAGACACATGACATTATAATGCAGAAAACTTTGAAAATGCCAGATATTATTATTATTATTGTCATCCTTGGCACATCCTCATCAAGGAAGGTTCCTGAATAAATTCTGTATTAGTTATTTATTAATGTGTAACAAATTACCCTCAAAACGTAGTGGGGTATATGTAATAATGAAAAGGGCTTTATTATTGCAGAGTATCTATGTGACAGGGATTCAGGAGTGGTTGAGATGTGTGGTTCTGGTACAGTGTTTCTCATAAAGTTGCAGTCAAGATACCAGCTGGGACTGTCAGCCTGACTGAAGCTAGAGGATTTGTCTACAAGCTGGCACGTTCACAGGAGCAGGCCTCGGTTTCTTGATGGCTACTGGAAATACACTTCTGTTCCTGAACACATGGGCCTTTCCATAGAGCTGCTGGAGTGGCTTCCCCCAGAGAGAATGACCCAAGCAGCAGAAAGAACAAGGTGGAAGCTACATTGTCATTTTACAATCTACATTTCTCAGTTGTTCTCCATCTTATCTACTGTGTTCTTCTTGTTGGAAGGTAGTCACTAAGTATTGCCCACAGAGAGAATTAAGGCTTCACCAGAGGGAGGAGTTTCTGCAAATATACTAATAATAATTTCTGGAAATGTACTAAACCATCACGAGTTATTTGTATCATTTCACAAATTGATCGAACTAATTTACTTAGGCATTATTTCTAGTCATTTTTTGTATTATAATATGTCAGAGGATCTTTTTGACTGGAAATTACCACATCTTCTCCAAAGATATTTATTGTATCTGGCAAAAATCTTTCAGGGCTTAAAAGGAAGAGGGGTTCACACTGCATAGCATCTTATCAGCAAAGAAACACATTTCAACTATAAATGAAATATTTGTCCTTTTGTTCAAACACCTGAATCCTGCAGTATAGAGATTAGCAGATTATAAAGTAAGTCATCGTTGTCTGGCTAGCCTTATTGGTGTGATGGGAGGAAAGGTAGCAGATAGTTTTTGTAAATCAGGACACTTTTCTGAGAACCACAAAGTATTCTAGGAACACAAAGTTGAGTGTCTTCAGAGGCCGAGCAGGTAGTATAGAAGGGTGAAGACTATAGGGAGTGGCGAGGCCTACAACATTCAAATGCCAGTTAAAAATAACAGCAGCAATACCAAGCCAACCAAACAAATCACCTTCCAGGGTCCAATTTGGCTTTCACCTGCCAGCTTGCTCTTCCTGCTGATGTCTAAGCTCTAACTTGCTTTTCTTTGGGAAAAATAAAGATGTAAGGAATGAGCAAGTTAAGGGAATCCTTGTGGTTCCTTTCTTTTTGTTCTCCCTTATATCCTAAACTAAGGACTAACTGCACGTCTCCTTCCATCATCTACAGAGAGAGACAGAGGGCATGCTCTCTTCATCCTCTCCCATCTGTTACACTGAACACACTCTTGCTGTCCAAGGCAGTTGGTCTCATATGCATCCCCTCTAGGCGCATGTGTTAGGGACACCATGTTTCTTTAAATAGGCTATCATTCTGGGTTAATTATTAGACCGGTTTTGATCATGCTGTGTTGAGGCTACCTGTGCCTCGACAGTATAGAAATTCATACACTGGAAACAAGGCCAAACAGGCACAATACTTCCCAAAAATTCTTTGTGGTTTAGGCGATAACATCAATGTTTGGGTTTGAGATATTCAGTGTACTATTAATTTTTCTTTATTCAAAGGAGAAAAGGCCCTTTCAGAAACATTGCTTTAGAACCTCCAATTTTATTCAACCCCGCCTTGAATGCCAACTCTAGATGAGTTTTTAATGACCACTTCTCAGTCCAAGGATTAAGACCAAAGAAAAATAAGGAGATTTTATAGCACTTACAAACTATGCTAGTTCATTGCATTCCAAAATGCAGTTCGTTCAACAGTGTGATGATACAGCTTTTCGTCATTCAGTCTTCTATTCACTATTTACCACATAATTATTGAGCAAGGAGATGGTGAACAAACAGACATAGTCCCTCATGGAGTTAATAGTCAATTTAGTACATCAAATTTGCAAATACTGAGAATATGTATATTTAATGCCCAGTTAAATATTTCCTTGGTGGAGAAATTGGCTCTCACACACTGATGGAAGCATTTGCTCCAGCTATTAAAAATCAACTTGGAAAGACGTATGGAGAGGCATAAAAAATAGGGATACATTTTGACTTAATAATTCTGCTTCTGGAAATCTGTCCTAACAAAATATTCAACACAGCATAATTTAATTAAAATTGAGAAACAAACACCCAGCAAGTGGGAAGCATGGGAAGCAGGCATATTACAAAGCATCTATTTGATGGTCTATTATGCAGCTATTAAAAAGGATGATTATGAAGACAACGTAGCAACAAGGTAAACTTCTTATAATGTAAGGTTTAAGGGAAAAGATATAAACTGTACGTGTATAACATTACAAATACATAAGCATGTACTTTTTCAGAGAGGCAAGAAAGAAATACACTGAAAAAAGGATACTAAAGGTTCTTTTAGATTGCTATGGTTTGGGATATATATTTTTTCTCTTCCTCTTCTATATATTTATTTTAATGTATATTTATTTAATCTTGGAAAACAAATTATACCGAAAGTCCAATCCTCTTGTTTTTTAAAAAATTATGATTTATTTCACGTTGAAAAATGGAATGCTTCATACATGTGGATGTCATCCTTGTGCAGGGGAGATGCTAGTCTTCCCTGTATCATTCTATTTTTACTGTATGTGCTGTCGAAGCAAGCACAAAATGAACTCTTTTTAAAGAAGTGGGGAAAATTATGAAATTTCATCTGAATGGGTGAGGTATCAAATTGCTTACCATGTTGTTTTTACTTTAGAACTTATGGAGCTTTTTCAGCTATAATATCATATGCTACATGAATAAGAAAACAAGAACTATAGGGAGGAAGGGATAAACTATTGCTATAACCAATACCCACTGTGTCAGGACCCAATAAATACATATAGGTTGGTACACAATCAGAGGTCTTATTTGTGTGCCGGAATTTTCAGAAATGAAGCCTTGGAGACCTCTATTTTATCCCATAAGCCAGGCGCAGGAACAGCCCTGAATCCAGTCAAAGAAGTAACAATGAATAAGATGTATATAAATGAGGTGGGCGTGTCATTCTGTCAGTTGCTTCCCACTGACTAACAAAGAGCAGATAATTCTGCTTCTCAATTCATTAATTTTGGCAAAAGGTATCTTGGTCTACCTAATTCAGCTTCTCCATTTAACAGTGTGGACTCTGAAGCAGGTTCACATTATGACTTTAGTGGGCATTTTTGCTTTGGGGAGGCCACTTTATAAACAATATTAAAAATTATATCTTACAATGTCAAATTAAAAATACAGACTTGGGTATTTTTATTCTAAAGGAGTATTGCAATGGAGAGAAAGTGACTTGCAATAGGCGGAGGGGGACTATTGCAATTAGAAGAAAACTTTGATCCTAAGATATGCAAACCTCTCAAAGGTTAGGCAGAAAAGGTCTTTTCTTTTCTAGGAAGGAATAAACAATGCTGGAAATAACAGGATGTCGAAAAGTGGAATGAGTTAGGGTGAATGATCTTACAGTAGAAAAAAGAAAATTTTACCCTATGATCACCCGATTTTCAGGAGGGGCTCTTAAGGAGGGGTTGTATGATGGCTCAGGCAAAGGGCAGGTCAAAGCTCAGGGGCCAGGAGAAAGAGAGAATTCTAACTAAAATTGGGTCAAGTCAAGGTAGCAGAAATTCTGTCCACATTGGTCAGTGGGTGAAACAGTTCAGCTAATCATTAATGATGCAAAGAACGGAATGGTGGAGCGTCTATGTTCAGCTTTGTCATTAAAAAAACAAGGTTGGCATCAGCAAGTCTTATCTAAGTCACATGGGGGAGGATCTTTCCTTGTATAAGCTGTTTTCTAGAACACTAAGGAGTGGGAGGGTTCCTTTAATCCTTCATGTTTTCCAGGATCACAGGACTTGGGTAAAGTTCAACATGGTCAGTGACTACAATGGTACAAAGACCAACACATTAAAATTATATATTACAAGACTTTCTTTGACTTAAATGTTCTTTTGTTCTTTTTTCTCTGTCCCCATTTTGTGGGCCCCCAAATTATTAGGGATCCTGGGCACTGTCCCTAACGGATAAGCCAGCCCTGATCTGAGACACAGACAGACTAAGAGTCTCTAAGACCACTAAGCTAGCTACAGCAGAGCTCAGACAAGAGCAACTAGGTCTAGACCTCTTTCTACATTTGCGGCTATGAAGACTACGGAGAAGGCTCTGCTCAAGAGGTAGGATGAAGGCTTGGGGATGAGGGGATGTGTGGGGATATTAACTTTGATACAAGAACCTGCAGACTTAGAAGGAAAGGACTGGCAAGGGAAATTCATTAAAGAGTTGATGGCTGGGAGTGCCTTAACAGTTGACTGTCACAGGCACATCATTCAACAACATTTGTTCTGTGTCTCCTACGTGCTTGGTGTCCCTGCCTTTACGAGCTTACAGTCAAGCAGGGGAGGCTAATGCACAAGCAATGGTAGTCAGTTGTGACAAGTGTGATGACAGAGGAAGCAAGGTAATTAGGAGGAGGGAATTGAGGATCCAGAATAAAAACAAACCAGTCCCAAAGGATGCAGAAGGCAAGAGGAGTGCTCTAGCAGGAAACATTGCATGCAGGAAGACCCAGGTTACGTGAAGTTTAAGAGATGGAAAACCTGTGATCTTACTTGGGCCTGGCCAAATATCCTTATTATTTGGGAAGCCAGATATCAGTGAAAAAAAGGAGTTAAAATCTCTCCCAA
>NW_026652289.1:97909756-97962182 GCF_009828535.3 Hylobates moloch | reverse complement strand
CCTGGCCTCTGCCGCTCCTCCGCCCCACGGCTCAGGTAAGGCGGGCACCCCCAGAGCTCAGGTCGGGCTGCCGGGTCCCGGGCTGGGGGTCTTCGTCTGCCCCTGGCTGGTGCAGCCGCACGCCTTCCTGCCCTCAGAGCCCGGCGCAGGAGGGGACGGCCCGCGCGTGGATACAGCTGGGCGGGGAAAGAGGGTGGGCGTGCGCAGCGTCCTCTAACCCCTTACTTTTGCTCTGAGTTCTTGCACTTGGAAATTGGAAAAGTCCCTCTTCAAACTATTTTCCAGATGTGGCATCAGGAGTGAACAAAGCCGCTCATCTCGCAGTATCCCTACCTGTACTCCTGGGAGGAGTCTACCCCAGATACTTTTAGGGACCTGCCTTTCCCTATTAGGATAATTTTTTGGAACTTGGGAATTAGATTTCTATGGAACGGAATCGATTGAATTGATTTTATTTATGTATTTATTTTTTAAAACTTTAATTTTAGGTCGAATTAATTTTAAAGCTGAGTTCAGGGGCAGGGAAAACGACCGGGTGGGCCTAAGCCTGCTGGGGTGTGACAGCTTGGGGCTGTGGGGACGGGGGCTAGCGAAACCTTCCTTGCTCTGCCACTTGGGCTGAGTCGGCAATAAACACTGCGGGGACGAGACTTTTGCCACTTGTAAGGTTGGATGAGAGGCAGGAAGATAAAGGGGAGACCGTCTGTGCTGACAAAATCTGGAAAAGGTGATGCACTGGGAATACTTCCTTTTGGAGACTGGTGCTTCCTTATACCATCTTCCTCACTTATTAAAGCATTTTTGCATCCATTTCAATACAGTTAACGACGTTCTGTTAACAAAACGTAGGTGTATGGTACGTTTGTCTTCCCCCGCCCCCCCTCCCCTCGTTTTGTGCTAAATGAGTTCAAGGTCGACGATTGGAGACTAGGTCACCTGTTGGGGATCTTTTTACCTGAAGTGTTTTCCTCCAACCCTTCCCATTGTCACTGCCAAAGCGCCATTCCTTTCTTCCCTGTTCAGCTCTCACCACTTACAAACCAGTTAAAAGGAAAGCGACCACTTCTGTCATGCAAATACTTGTGGTTAAGTTGGTCTTGTGCAGCTTTTTTTTTTTTTGTAAACATCACTTGTTCCTTTGTCTTTTTTTAATTTCTTCAATATTAAAATGTGCCAGTAGAGTTTTCTGTAAAGAATGTAAAAGGCTGTAGGAGAAAGGGAAACTGCCCTTGAAGGTGTCTAGTAAGGTGTTTTTTTAACCTAAAAATTAATATTTTATATCGAGTTCCAATGCTTTCACTTCTTTTGGAAAAGATATTTTAAAATTGTAAGTATTTTGTCAAGAAAACATTAACTAGGCTGGGCGCTGTGGCTCATGCCTGTAATTCAAACACTTTGGAGGCCAAGGTGAGTGGATCGCTTGAGCTCAGGAGTTCCAGACCAGCCTGGGCAACATAGCAAAACTTCATCTCTACAAGAATCAGCTGGATGTGGTGGTGTGCGTCATTCCGTAATCCCAGCTACTAGGGAGCCTGAAGGAGTAGGATGACTTGAGCCTGAGAGGTGGAGATTGCAGTAAGCCATGATTGCATGCTTCACTGTACTCCAGGGTGGGTGATGGAGCAAGACCCTGTCTCAAAAGAGAGAGAGAGAGAGAGAGAGAGAACTCTTAAGTTTCTCCCTGTGTGTGAAATCTTCCATTAACGGTCTCTACCCAATGAACTGAATGTTTTAGAAATCTGACGTTCTAGTTTATACATGCCTGCTGGAATGGAAGAGTGCATTTGACTTGTGAAATAACTTAAAGGAACCTTGAAAATAATGGTGTCAGTAAGATTTTAAGATTTCAAGTTTGTTGCATTCAGATATCTTTGTAGCTTGACAATTCATATACTCAAAATTTCTGTTATTTAATACTAATAATGTTAGTAATAATGTTCCTCACAATAGGGGGCATCCTTTATGAATAATTCTTTTTTTTAATTTTTAATTTTTGTTGTTGTTGAGATGGAGTCTCACTCTGTCTCCCAGGTAGGAGTGCAGTGGTACTATCTCGGCTCACTGCAACCTCTGGTCCCTGGGCTCAAGTGATTCTCCTGCCTCAGCCTCTCCAGTAGCTGGAGTTACAGGTGCCTGCCACCATGGCCGGCTAATCTTTGTATTTTTAGCAGGGATGGGGTTTCACCATGTTGACCAGGCTGGTCTCGAACTCATGACCTCAACTGATCCACCTGCCTCGGCCTCCCAAAGTTTTGGGATTACAGGCATGAGCCACCGTGCCTGGCCGTTTAGGAATAATTCTATCACTATATCATAAAAGGTACCTTTCTGGAGGCCTTTTCTGTATGTATGGTTATTTTTTCGCAGTTGTTAAGCTTTGTAGATTCAGTTCTTCTCTAGGCTGAATTGGAAGCAGGCAGATGTGGTGGAGACCTGGACTAAAATTATCTATCTGTGCACTGAGGTCTAGACCCAGGTCAGCTTTGAAGTCCTTGCAAGTCCTCTTCCTAATTAACCTTGGGGACCCAGGAGTTTCTTAATTTACATGTGTCATGTTTATCTTCAAAATGAGAGGGCTATCTTTGGTCTGAAAAGACATTTGGGCCCCTTTGAACTTTTCTAAAAAAATGCAAATTTTCATTTACAGAGCTAGATATCATTGCTCTAGGGGAACACTGATTCCAGAATTTGCTGTCATTTCCAGAGGCTGTCCTCACATGCTGATCACCACCTCTGCCCCACCTAACCAGTGCAGTGCAGTGATTAAGACTGTGAGTTTTTCTTAGACTGATGGATCTGTTTGTTTCCTAGCTCTGACCTTAGGCATGTTACTTATGTTCTCCAAGACTCATTTTATTCATGTTTGGAATAGTGATAATAATGCATATTGATATTATGAGGACCGCATGAAGCAGTGAACATAATCTAAGCAGCACAGTGTCTACAACTTAACATATAGTCAGTAAATGGTAGCAATTGTTTACTTTGACACTGACTTTTACTCTCTCGTTCTCTTTTTTTTTAACAAGTTGAAATTTAACTAGGAGAAATGTAAAGCCCTACACAATAAGTGTTTAAAACAATAAGCAAGTACAGGATGAGGGAGATGTAATTTACTGAACCAATCAACCTTTTGGTTAATTGACATTTTGTTGCTTGTGAGTCGGCAGTGAGTTGTGAGGGCCCATGTATTAGTCCTTTCTCATACTGCTCTAAGGACACTGCTCTAAGACTGGGTAATTTATAAAGAAAAGACGTTTAACTGACTCACATTTCCACGTGGCTCGGGAGGCCTCAGGAAACTTACAATCATGGCGGAAGGCACCTCTTCACAGGGTGGCAGGAGAGAGAATGAGTGCTGAGCAAAGGGCGAGGCCCGTTATGAAACCATCAGATCTCGCGAGACGTTACTATCACGAGAACAGCATGGGGGAAACCATCCCCATGATTCAATTACCTCCAACTGGGTCTCTCCCACCATATGTGGGGATTATGGGAACTACAAGATGAGATTTGGGTGGGGGTGAAGCCAAATCATATTAGCCCAGAAAGCCGATATGATTTTTAGGTTGCTTTGGTATAAATTAGAACACAAAGTCCTGTGCAATCCTTATTCTCCTTAGGGTATCAGTACGCCTACTTTCTTTGTTACCACTTTCTTATGTTAAGAGGAATAATGAATTTCAGAATGGGGAAGTGAGATGGTGTGGTTGATAGAGACTACCTTTTCTATTAGAGACTGAGCTATGCTGCCCCCACTTTTTTAGACTGGATATGTAAATTACCAGCTGAATGTTTCAGTAATTGGACTTCCTTGGAGAAACTCTTCTTGATCTCCTCCCAGCAGGGTTAAGTGCAGCCTCTGCTGCGCTGTCTATCTGCTTTATAGGAACCAGGCCTAGCCCTTCTCTCTCTGCGGTAATGGAGGCACCATGCTCTGTTAGCATCATGGGACAGGAAGTGGGGCCTTCATCTCATTCTCAAGAGGAGAACAGAGTCAAGAACACAGTAGGTGCTTCACAAATCTTTGTTAAATTAATTAACTGCCACTTCCCAAACCACTGTTAAAACAAAATTGCTTTCTTTTCTGTAATGCGTTGCATAGTTTTCTCCTCTTTCTTAAATGTGCAAAACCATGTGCTAATTCTGTATGCCCGCTTTTGAGAATCTATGTGCCTGCTTTTGAGAAATACAATGTATTTAGCTGTAATTATTATTTAAAATTGAAAATAAAAAGAATTTGTAATAGCATCATCAATTTTTAGTTAAGGGAAATAATGAATGTGATCCCTAATAACCCGTTATGCCACACAGGAGCACAGATAATTATTTCTCCTCTTGTGAGGAACTGGGATGTAAGCATTTAAAGTATCTCCTTTATATGCATTTTGATTTCCTATTGAACAAAAAAAATATATAAACAGGAAGGACTTCGTTCTTTTTTCCAGTGAGATCACAGAGATAAACCAAGTTAGAGCAACTCTCTTGAATAGCTAATAGCTGTCGCCTGGGGAAGGAGAAAATTATTTTCTGCCTTCCATGTTGATGTATATAGAACATGTGTTCTGAGCAGCTCCTATTTTCACTGCCTCTTTTTCCAGTTGAGGTGCAACATAAACTATTTTAATTAATATTGTGTCACCAAAAGGGGTTGAAATAGCCAATTGAATTCTGCCAAGATAGAGTCTTTTGATGAAAACATATCTTTATTGATTGTGGATGAAGAAAATCATTCTTAAAATGAAATCCAGAGAAAAATCATATCCCTCAGAGAAAATTTCTGAGTGGCAGGCTGAGATTAACATCATAAAATTGAATTTGTGCTGCAAGCCTTTGATGTAATCAGCAGCTGGGAGATGGTATTGCCCTTGCTGTGCTCTCTCTGATTGTGGTGAATTATTGTGTGGAATGAAATAAGTGTTTTTTGTGTCCCTCCTCCAAGAAATACAAACAAGGTATTACCCGGTAGTTTCTTGCTAGTTAAAATGGGTCGGATCGATTCCAGGCCTCTCAGGCTCTTATACACCCATGAACTGTAGGTGTTGGATATTTATTTATGCCCTAAGGACAGAATTTCTTTATATCACTGGACGGTGACTTCTTTGGTCAGTAGAAATCAAGCAGAGAAGACGGATCCCCTTTGCCAGGGATTTTTTTTTTTCTTAGAATAAGCAGAGGCCAGGATGTTTTAGAAAGTGCCATAGTGCCACATATTGCCTGGTTTTTGTTGGCCTGTAGGTTCAGGCAAGCCCTCTCCTGTCTCCCTCTGCTACCTCTTATGTCATAAACTGCATTGCAATCACCCCAATGTGGAAATCTCACATTGTGTATTATGAGTCGTTTTCCTTGACACTAGTGTTACGATGAGCTTTTTAGTGTTTTTGTATTAAGTTCTGATGCTTTGAAAACATTCTGGCCCATGCATACACTTCCACATATATAATGAATAGGTTTTATAGATTAAGACTCTTAGACTAAAGAGTCTTGAGTCTAGGAGTGATTTGGCATCCTAACCACCCCTGTGGTTGAATTTAGGTTGTGTTTGTTTTGTTTTGTTTCATTTTCTTTAAAGAAACAGGTGGACTGGCTTGTCTGTATGGAACTGTAAACGGATGATGATGTCATCATTATGAATTCTCACTTTCAAGGCCTTTAAGAAGTGGGATGGGCTTTGAGGTCATACAAATCTAGGGATGTAATCCTAGGGATGTAATCGTAGCCAGGGGATTTAGATTTCCTGAGCCTTCTTTTCCCAATAACAGTAATGGTAGGTGTGTGGATTACTTGAGAAAATGCATGGGAAAGCCACCAGCCCAAGGTCTATAACACAGCTGGCATTCAGTAAACACTTGTTGAATTGAGTATACAACACTGTGTGCCTTAACACTGAGAAAAGAGGCAAGGACAGTGAAGACAGAAGGTAGGATGTGTTTAGGAATAAGGGAAAGTAGGAAGAGCCAGGACTAGAGAAAATTTTGAATAATCAAGTGGTGAGATAGGGACTATGAAACAGAGGTGGGCTTATCTTGGCTCATGACAGAAAATCCACAAAGATGTTCACAGAGGCTACAAAGGCTACGGTTCCTTCAGGTTATGAGCCTCAAATCCTGTACTTCCTCTACCACTTTTTCCAAACCACCTTGGGATTCTGCATTCATAGCCTTGCTGATGAAAGTCTGTTTTGGCCTAGCTTCTGCTAGAATCCTTTAGTGCAAAAGATGAGTTTAAAGTCTTCCCTGGCAGGTGTTCCTGGTTGGTAGGACAAAGTCAGAAAACACTAGAATCGTGGGCATTAGGGAGGCTTCTCCAAATAGGCCTTGTCCATATAGGCCTATATTCCTGCCTATGGAAGGGCCTGCCATTTGCTTATTCTGGGAGGAAAAAAGGATAGTTATAATTACAGTGGACTGACTTCCAATGTCAATTTGTGCTGAAACTGCAAGAAGGGAAGTAGATGTCAGGGCCAAGGAAGAAGATAACTAGTCCTTGGAAGAACACAGGATTTTTACACTAGAAGCCAAAATGTAAGGGATGACCTGTTGACAACCATGGGAATGAAACTTGGTTTGCTGTTGTGCCTCGGAAATACTTCCACCAACCCACTTTATGTTGGTTCTTTACATACTTAGGATTTGACTTACAGGTTGTGAATTCCTAGAGGGCAGGAACTTGTGTTTTTTCATCTTTCATTTAGTAGGGCTTTACTAGATACTAATTATTGAATTAATAAATGAATATATTCTTTTCTCAAGGAGCTGATAATGTAGATGGAAAGGAGATTTATTACACAAAGAGGTAGGGAATAGATTTTGGTATATGACCAATTGTGTGATTCAGACTAAAATTTAAATACATGTTTCAGGAATTGTTACATGTGTTACTGAGATCTACATTCTGACTCAAAAGAAACAAAGTCTGTCGAATGCTGTATTACTTTTCTAGGAATGTATAATAAAGTACCACACACTGAGTGACTTACACAACAGAAATGTGTTGTCTCACAGTTCTGGAGGGTGGAGGTCTGAAATTACAGTGTCAGCAGGGTTGGTTCCTTCTGAGGCTGAGATGAAGATTCTGTCCCATGTCTCACTTAGCTTCTGGTGGTTTGCTGTCAATCTTTGGGTGTTCCTTGGCCTGTAGAAGTCACCCCAACCTCTGCCTTCACCTTTACTTGACTTTCTCTGTGTGTGTGTCTCTCTGCACATTTCCTTGTTTTATATGACAGCCAGTCAGATTGGATTAGAAGCTCACCCCAATCCAGTATTACCTCATCCTCACTTAATTAATTATATCCACAATGAGCCGATGTCCAAAAAAGATCATACTTGGAGGCACTCCGAGTTAGGGCTTCAACATATAAATGGATAGGCTCAATTCAACTCATATTGGATGAGAATGTGGTAGATTTTTGAAAAAATCAAATTGTTTTTTAAATTTAAAGTATTTTACTTTGCCAATTTGATACTTTTGAAGTTTTATCTTTATCTCTCCTACTTAATTCACTTAATAGAGGGAATCTACTGTAAGTTATGAATGATAGAATGAAGAATTATAAGTGACAAGAATTTCATTTATCTTAATATTGTTTACTTAGCAGGATTTACATACAGATTTTGAGATTTGAAAAGCCTTTGGATAATAGAGTCTAATATTTATTGAATGCTTACTAATTAATGATTTCCAAGGATTATTTACTCACATCAACCCTATTAGATGGATATTATTATTTATCCTCATTTTATTGATAAAAATCCAACCCAGAGTTGTAAAGTAACCTTCCCAAGGACATAGATTGGTAGAGTTGGCATTTGAAACTCGGCTCACTGACTGGAGGGCCTGACCCACTGGTACATGGTCTCTCCTTACTCGTTACAGCCGGGTGCAATAGATAATTGATCCCCTTTCATGGATGACAAAATAAGCTCGTTGGGTCACAAAACCAGCAAATGTATAAGATTTGTGATTTAAACTTAGGCGTTACAGGCATATCTTGGAGATATTGTGGGTTCTATTGTAGGTTTGATTCCAAGCCTAATAAAGTGAATATTGCAGTAAAGCAAGTCACACAATTTGTTTTGGATTCCCAGTGCATATCAAAGCCTATTAAGTATACAATAATATAATATCTAAAGTAACAACGTGCATACTGTGATTAAAAATCCTTTATTGCTGAAAAGTGCAAATGATCATCTGAGCCTTCTGCAAGTTGTACTTTTTGCTGGAGGAGGTTCTTGTCTCTATGTTGATGACTGCTAATTGATTAGGGTGGTTGTTTGCTGGAGTTTGGAGGTGGTTTTGGCAATTTCTTAAAATATGACAATAATGAAGTTTGCTGCATTGATTGACTCTTTCTTTCTTGAAAGCTTTTTTTGTTTTTTTTAAAAGGAGTCTCACTGTGTTGTCCAGGCTGGTCTCAAACTCTTGGCCTCAGGTGATCCTCACACCTCTCAGCCTCTCAAGTAGCTGGGATTACAGGCCTATGTCACTGTGCTCAGACCTTTTGTGAAAGATTACTCTGTAGCATGCGATGCTGTCTGATAGCATTTTACCCACAGTAGAACTTTTTCCAAAATTGGAGTCAATCCTTTTATACCCTGCTACTTTACCAACTAAGTTTATATAATATTCTGAATGTTTTGTTTTCATTTCAACTATGTTCATAGCATCTTCACCAGGAGTAGATTCCATCTCAAGAAACCACTTTCTTTGCCCATTCATAAGAAGCAGTTTATCGTCCATTTACATTTTATCAAGAGCTTGTAGCAATTCAGTCCCTCTTCAGACTACTTTTAATTCTAGTTCTCTTGCTATTTCTACCACGTCTGCAGTTACTTCCTCCACTGGAATTTTGAATCTCTCCAAGTCATCTATGAGGGTTGGAATCAACTTCTTCTCAACTCCTGTTAATGTTGATGTTGATATTTTGACCTCCTGCTATGAATCACAAATGTTCTCAAGGCATCTAAAGTGGTGAATCCTTTCCAGAAAGTTTTCAATTGACTTTGTTCAGGTATATCAGAGGAATCTCTACCTGTGGCAGCTATAACTTCACAAAATGTGTAGCTTAAATAATAAGAGTTGAAAGTCAAAATTACTGTTTGGTGCATGGGCTGTAGAATGGATATTATGTTAGCAAGCATGAAAACAGCATTAATCTCTTGTGCATCTCAGCGCTCTTGGTTGACTTGGTGCATTGTCAATGAACAGCATTGTTTTGAAAGTCTTTTTTTTTTTTTTTTCTGAGCAGTAGATCTCAACGATGAGCATAAAATACTCAGTAAACTATTCTGTAAATAGATGTTTTGTCATCCAGGCTTTCTGGTTCCATATACAGAGCACAGGCATTATTCTTAAGGCCCCTAGAATTGTTAGAATGATAAATGAGCATAGGCCTCAACTTAAAGTCACCAGCGCATTAGCCCCTAACAAGAGAGTCAGCCTGTCTTTTGAAGCTTTGAAGCCAGGCATTGACTTCTCCATTCTAGCTAGCAAAGTCCTAGATGGCATCTTCTTCCAATAAAAAGGTGTTTCATCTGCATTGAAAATCTGTTGTTTAGTGTAGCCACCTTCATTAATTATCTGAGCTTAGAGCTTCTAGATAACTTTCTGTAGCTTCTCCATCAGCACTTGCTGCTTCATCTTGCATTTTCATGTTATGGAGGAGGCTTCTTTCCTTCAATCTCATGAACTCAGCTAGCTTCCAGCTTTTCCACTGCAGCTTCCTCACTTCTTTTAACCTTCATAAAATTGAAGAGAGTTAGAGTGCTGCTCTGGATTAATGTTTGACTTAAGGGAATGTTGTGGCTGGTTTGATCATCTTTCCTGACCATTGAAACTTTCTGCATATCAGCAATTGTTTCGGTCTCTGATCATTCACGTATTCACTGTAGTAGCACTTTCAGTTTCCGTCAAGAACTTTTCCTTTGCATTCACAATTTAGCTAACGGTTTGGTGCAAAAGGCCCAGCTCTAGACCTGTCTTGACTTTCAACATGTCTTCCTCACTAAGCGTAATCATTTTTGGCTTTGATTTGAAGTGAGAAAAGTGCAACTCTTCCTTTCACTTGAACACTTAGAGGCCATTATAGGATTATTAATTGACCTAATTTTAATAGTGTTTTGTTTCAGGGAACAGAGAAGACTGAGGAGAGGGAGAGAGGAGATAGGGGAATGGACAGTTGGTGCAACAGTCAGAACAAAAACTTAATTTACCAATTAAGTGTGCCATCTTATATGGGCATAATTTGTGGCACCCCAAAACAATTACAGGAGTGATATTTACGATCACAGACCACCACAACGGATATAATAAAAAAGACAAAGTTTGAAATATTATGAAAATTACCAAAATGTGACATGGAGACATGAAGTGAGCACATACTGTTGGAAAAAATGGTGCCTATAGATTTGCTCGAGGCAAGGTTGCCGCAAAGCTTGAATTTGTAAATAAACACGTTATCTGAGAAGTACAATAAAATGAAGTTTTATTCCCTCCTGTGGGGGAAATCCTTCCCAATTTTGGCTTCGAGCTCTAATTGTGCTCCCTCCCTGGACACTCTTGCATTTACATTAACATACCACCTATCACACTATGGGATGATTCAGGGCAGGCCTGTCTCCTTAGACACCAGTAAGCTCCTTGAGGTTTGTGACTTTCTTTGTCCTTCTTGTCCATATCCCTAGAATCCTTCCACAGTCTGTTACATGTAGCAGATAATAAATATTTTTAAACTAAATATATGTAAACAAAGGCAAAGGGACCAAAGAAGAGAAATCAGTTGAAGACAAAATAAGTATTAATAAAGGAAGTAATTGAGTTGATAGAAGATGAAATCTGGAATAAAGATAAACATGTTATCGGAGGAGACTAGTATGGATATCTCAGAAGAAAATAATCTTAAAAATAAGAAAAAGTGATAGAATGTTGAAGTAATGAGGAAGTTCATGTGTGAGAGACTTGATTTTCTTGGTTAATTGAAAGAAAGGATCATTAACTAAGAGTGCTGGGATATGGGGAATTACCTCAGTTAGGGTGGAGTTTTGAAAGGTAGAGGAAAGGATTTAACTATGACAGAGGATAAAAGCCACATTTCCCAATGTGATTTTAGGTAGTACATGCCAAGTATTTATGTTAATAGACAAGTATTTCTTTTAATGTGTATTTTGAAAAATATAACCTGTACAATAAACCTCATGATTTTATGGACACTTATGATTAAGGCGATTCCAAAACAAATATACTTATGTAGCTTAATTTCGTCTTGCCTAAGTTTAATTAATACTTAAGGCAAGTTAATTGAAAGAGAGATATTAGGCAAACAGTTTTCCAGATTGCTTTTGGATATGGGAAAGAAAAACATGACTCAAGACCAGAAATAGGTTTGCAAAATTTATACACACATAAAACAATTGTTTTGTCTAGTAGCATGAAGACTTAGTTAAAATTAATCAAAAGATGACTCCATGGTAAATACTTGGAGGGCAGGGATGGTGTTTTTCTGTTCTTTGTGTTCTCTGCAGCCCAACCCACCACCTGGCTATATTTAGTTCTCAATAGATATTTGTTGAATTTAGTTAAGAATGGTCTAGGACAATGATATCTTTTGTTTGTGTTAGTCACATCTAAGTTAAAAAAAAAAAAAAAGATTTTCACTGTAAATAGAGGGTTAAATGTGGTATAAGCTAAATACATATCCACTTCTTAAAGCCTGAACTTTGAGCTTTAGACAAGGGGATTGTAGTTTCTTGAGTTTGTTTGTTCACTAATTGAATATAAATAAAAGTGAAGTTACCACCCAGAAAGAATTGAGTTGTTCTCTCATATTTCTCTTACCACATCTAATGCTCATTTCCTTGACAATGACTAGAAGTAGACACACTTGGCCTTTCTTTGAATGTGTCAGCTCTGTTGCACTACAGCTTACTGAGCGAGGAGGTGAAGTTTGAAGGCAATACTCTGTGAAAATCTTCGACTCACAAGTCTGGAAGAGCTGTGAGCCGTGATGGAAACCTCATCCATGTGGTGAAAGAGATGTGATTTCTTGGCTGTTTTGCTGTATACGTGTTCCAGGTCATGAGTGTTTGGAATTCAGAGATGAATTTGCACATCTGTTTAATTCCTACTTTGATCTCTGGGCTGTTTCTGCTTTGACTTTACCTGCTAAGATATTCTCTATCTAGGGCCGATCACGAGGTCAGGAGATCGAGACCATCCTGGCTAACACAGTGAAACCCTGTCTCTACTAAAAATGCAAAAAATTAGCCGGGCGTGGTGGCGGGCGCCTGTAGTCCCAGCTACTCGGGAGGCTGAGGCAGGAGAATGGCATGAACCTCGGGGGGCGGAGCTTGCCGTGAGCCGAGATCGCGCCACTGCACTCCAGCCTGGGCGACAGCAAGACTCTGTCTCCAAAAAAAAAAAAAAAAGATATTCTCTATCTAAAACACATTATTTTCTAGAGTTTACTAAGTAGCAGTTAATTACTCAGTAACAACAGTTTTGGAGGAGCTTGGCATTGATGTTGGTTAGGGGTTAATTCCGAAATAGTCATGTTCCAGTGGGTTGACCAGACAGAATGTTATGTGTTATTTAAATATGCCTTGGACACTCTGTGACCTTGTAGAATTTTTTTTAACCTTTTCTAAGGAGTGATCTAATTATAATCTGTTGATAAAATAATAACTTTGGCTTCAGGAGCATTTTCAAGTAGATTTTGGGTGGACAGGGCTTCTGCTGAGACCCATGCCAGCTTGGACTGGCGTGTTCTCACGGACTGAATTCAGGCCCTATGGACTGCAGGGGCTGCTTGCTTCATAGTCTGCTGTGGTTGAAGTAGATCTCGTTCTGGCCTACCTGAACACCCAGTTACTTTCTCCAGCTTTCTTCAGTTTCCTTGAGTTCTTTGTTCCTTCCTAAAGCTCAACTTTGCCCTTTCCCAAACTGTTTCCACTTACTAGCTAGCTGTGTGACACTGGCCAAGCCACTTTATTCTGCTCTCCAATCTATCCATTTGTTTTATCAAGTTTATTAGGGCAAATTTATAATACATTTAACAAACTGCACACTTTTAAAGTACACAATTCCAAATTGAGTGTACAATTTTCACACCAAAGCTCTTTTTATCTCCACTTAAATTCAAATTTTTAAAAGCAAAACTCCCTCTTGGGCTAAAGATGACCAAGGTATGTTTTCTGGAAAAAAAAAAATCTTTAAGTAATTCATCTTTTCCCCTCACAGTACCGATGAGTTTTGAAGAAAGTAGGTGGGATTCTTCTCCACTTAAGAGATGGGATGGGATTCACAGAGGTCACATAACTATAAGTGGCAGATCTGAGATTCAACCCCAGGCCTATTTTATCTCAAAGCTCATATTATTCACTGCTATACTATATTTACTTTCCTCTTAGTGTTTATTCTGGTTAGGATGTTATTGTTAAAATTCATGCATTGTAACCAGGAACTTTATCCTTTGTGTTTCTAGTGGGCTGTGCTCAGTCAAGGGGTTTGAGATTTGTCTATGTTTGTGAGGTTAGTAAAGCAGACTGAGTGTCTGGGTGTGTCCCTGAAGACAGCTATTTATGACGAGGTAAACAATTCCAGTGTCCAGTAGACACCATCCACAGTACCACATTTGCATCATCCTCATTATTCTCCTACCCTCAGACAAGTCAGAAAGATAAAAACAAATTGTTACGGGGAAGAAGATGAAGGTGGGCTGGAGGATGGGAGCTGTAATGGCGTGTTGTCCTTCCTTGTTCTTGCCAGGTATTGTATTTATGGAGAGAGGATCAGGAAGTGTCAGTTCAGCTTTTAAAGGCAATGAAGGCCATGTTGGAGCCTGGATGAATAAGAGGTTTATTGCTCTTGTTTTGCTTGACTTTTACTTTTTTTTTTTTAGGGCAACCAAAATAACAAAGGAATTTCACATTGCAAATCCCTAAGAATTTCTGAAGGGCAAGACAGGGGCATCTTTGCAATGGTGTGCAAGGAACAAGTTCTGGATGGGCTGTTAGTAGACCTGGTTCAGTTTCTTTCTCGACCACTCATTTGTCTGGTTACTTTGGCCAAGTAACCAACTTCCCTGGGCCTTCATTTACTCATCTATAGAAGGAAGGAGCGGTAGTTGGATCTACAAGGCTCCTTTTTGTCTTCAGCTTAGAGATACCAGAGACCCTACTATGCCTACAGGTCCCAGTTATATTTGAATTTCAGATGAACAACATATATTTTCTATAAGCATGTCTCATACAGTAAACAATAATTTTTAGTGTAACCATGTCCCAAATATTACATAGTATTATACTATACAAAAATTATGTGTTGTTCATCTGAAATTCAAATTTTACTAGGCATTTTGTATCTTTATTTGCTAAATCTGGCAACCCTAATTTGGCTTGGAGTCATTGATTTAAAGATCATCATGGAGTTTAGAAGTAATAATAACAAATTGTATATTTTCATGGCCAAATATTCCAGCATATAGCCACAGTATTTTCCAGAAAAGAAGTTGTAGTGTCAATACTGTAAAAGTAAAGGAAGGAAATCTCACAGTTTCAAAGGTATTGCTAGAAAGTGATAGTCAAAATCTCTATCCACAGTACAAAATTATAGTGATTCATTGCCTCATCCAGTCAATTCATTCCATATGCTGAGTGCTGATTATGAACAAGGAATAATGATAAAAGTTATCTACACAGAATCGTCTGTACCCCCATCAGTTCTCCAAGGTAATTATTTTTTTTTCCATTTTATAGATAAGAAAACTGAGGCTCAAAGAATATTTACAAGTTACTAAGGTGTGGGAAAGGAAGGCAAAACTTTATCTGACGCATTCTATTAATATTTTCTTGCCTTTTTTCTTTACAATAAAGTGTATTTTGAATTAAAATAATACAAATAGTGGCATGCTGGATACAACCTAATGATGAACCCAGAATCAGAAACTTTATATTTCTGTGTATTTTGGTAGAACACGAAGAGAGGAACTGGGATGGTTACGTTCCCCAGAATATACTTCTCCCAGAGCAAGACTATGCTTTGGTCCTAGGAAGGTCACACCACCTTTCCTCCATTTCCTCATCAGCAAAATAAGAGTTCAGCTTTACATTCTTCACGTCTCTTCCAATTTCTAGTGAACTCTTGCTTCAGTATCCAGGTCAAACACATCATATAAGAAATATTTACTGAATGTCACCTATGTGGTAGGCAGTGTGCCAGGGACTAGGGGTCAAACAATGAAAAGACATACCCACTTTTTTCCAGCTGTAATTTAGTTTTGCAAAGTGTCCCCACACTGGTGATTTGAGAGGCCTTATGGTTTAGGAGGTGATTGGGAAGTTAACGTTGCTAGAGTAGGTAGCCTATTGCTATTTCTATTTCAAAATATATTATTTAAAGAAATTTTCACTTTAAAAGAGAACAGTTTGGGAGCTGGCAGGTCATCCTGTGAGTGCGCAACAGTCAGTGGCTATCAGCACTATGCATCACTAGGAAGTTTATTTCTTAGATGTGGATATGGTTTTGCAAACTCTATAATGGTTTGAGCCCTCTAGGGCTTTAAATTATTTATATTTCTAGACAAGCTTTACGTAATTCAATGCTTGTCATCCTTCTTCATATCAAAGCATAAACATAGAAAATGATTATTTTTGTATACACCAGGTTGAAAGTTTCAGTTCCTCTCACTCCTATAAACTCTTCATAACTCATTATGTACCATGGCATGCTGATGGGAGGCCCTGATTTAGTTGATTTGTATCACAATAGAGTGTTGGTTATAGAAAGGAGCACAGAGAACTCTGTTACTAAAATCCTGTGTCAGTGAGAATGAAAACAGAAACGTTACTGCAGATTTACTACAAGAAGGTATTCCTTTGATCTGAAGAGAAGATTCATTTGATAAAGTTTTGTTTTTTTTTTTTTTTTTTGAGACAAGTCTCGTGATCTCGGCTCACTGCAAGCTCCGCCTCCTGGGTTCATGCCATTCTCCTGCCTCAGCCTCCCGAGTAGCTGGGTCTACAAGCGCCCACCACCATGCCTGGCTAATTTTTTGTATTTTTAGTAGAGACGAGGTTTCACCGTGTTAGCCAGGATGGTCTCGATCTCCTGACCTTGTGATCCACCCGTCTCGGCATCCCAAGTGCTGGGATTACAGGCGTGAGCCACTGCACCCAGCCTGATAAAGATTTTTATGTGGACTATCAAGTTATCACTAGTACTTTAAAAATCAATATTAAAACCGAAAATCCTAATGATTTGGAACATTGCATATGGCTTTTTCTAGAAAGTAAAAATATTCACGAACTTCCTATATTTTGAATGGCTAAAAATCATTTGCAAGTAACGATTTGAAACATCTCTTATTTAGAAACAAATATGGAAATTATAAACATGAACAGTTTTACTTTATTAACTGTGAAAGGTAGGAAGTCCCAAAATATATCACAAATGCTGTTTTGGTCTTATTTGATATATACCCAAATTTCAATCTATATTAAATATGTAATACTAAAATAACATGTTTGAATTTAATATTATGCTTTTATTTCATAGTTATTTATAAATTGCAATGATCTATATGTATAATTAAACTCTATAAAATCAGCTTTTTAACACTTTCATAATTATTACACCTAAAATAAATTTTTTCTTAAAATTATTTTTTTCATTATGCCACCAAGAAATGACAAAATTATATACATATACAATGTGAAAATGGTAGGATATATATAAATGCAACTACATAACTAGCAAGTAATTCTTTTACATTGTTTTTTTATCTACTGGCTGTGAGCTTCCTGAAGCCCATTCATCCTTTCATCCTGAGAATCCAGTGTGGTATCTGAGTAGGCTGCAGTCAAGAATTTGTGTAGGAATTATTTGAGAGTTACTTAAGAGAAGTTTTATGTCTGTATGTTTGGTTGTTTATATAATTATTTCCATAGCTGTATTGATTGTATGATAAAATATTGATTACATTGCTTATATGTTACAAAATGCAATATCAAAATATACTTAGTACTAAGATGTACTAAGTACGTTTATTTACTATCTATTTGTATTTACCAAGAATTTATGTACAAAGTGAAATGTACTACAGTGTTGTAGTTTGTCCTGTGACTAGAGATCCCCATGAGAGAAATTCATTTGACCTCTATAATATAGGCACTAACTTTATCCCTATCTGTGGCTATGATGCCTATTTTTTTTTCTTAGCCAAAAGGCCAAGAAGTAATGCTATGTTTCTTTCTCAGTATTCACTTATTTTCTCCAGTGAAAGTATTTATTTTGAATTGCCTTTAAATAGACCAGATTTAAAAATTATCCTGCAAAATCCTACCAGCTTGCTTTAGACACCCAAAATATCATTCAGGTACTCAAATTTGGTATACAGTAATTATAAATTGAGGGCTGTGATAGAGGTTTATATAATCTTTTTCCAAAGACTTCTTTAAACTTGTCTAGACACATAATTATTTGAAACACAACAGGTGTACTTCTATCAGGAAGATAACTTTCTCCTCCACACTACAGAGATTCTATAGATAATTTTTAATAAAATGTTTTTTTCCTTTGAGGTTTATTTTCACTTAGAGATTCCTAGGGAATTATTAGGGATATCAGAAGACATGGATTTACTTTCTATCCTATTGATAGCAAGGCACTAAGTTTCTGGGGTTACTTTTTAAATTTTGCTGGAGAAAGATAAACAGTCTGAAAAAAGTGACTTCTGATATGTGCAAGCTTTTAATCAGTTCTTTCTCCTCACTATACAATTCATTTGGTCTTTCTCAGAATCTCAGAATTAGAAGTGATCTTAAGAATTATCTAGATCAAGCCAGGTGCAGTGGCTCATGCCTGTAATCCCAGTACTTTGGGAGGCCAAGGCTGGCAGATCACTTGAGGTCAGGAGTTTGAGACCAGCCTGGCCAACATGGTGAAACCCCATCTGTACTAAAAATACAAAAGTTAGCTAGGTGCGGTGGCAGGTGCCTGTAGTCCCAACTACTCGGGAGGCTGAGACAGGAGAATCGCTTGAACTCAGGAGGCAGAGTTTGCAGTGAGCAGAGATCCTGCCAACACTCCAGCCTGAGTGACAGAGCAAGACTCTTAATCAAAAAAAAAAAATCTGGATCACATTTCTCATCATCAGCTTTCTTATAAGTGAGGGAGGGATTACAGTAATGATCCGAGGCCACTTGCTCTAAATCCTATGGGAGTTTATGAGTAAAATATGCAAGGTAATATAATGATAGCATAATATGTGTATTTATACCCATATACTTTTGTTTACATCATTGTATTTGTTCCTCATAAGAATAGTGAAATGTAGGCAGCTCAAGTGATAGTAACCTAATTTTACTAATTACTATATTTACAATGTGGTAATAACGGTTATAAATGGTAAAAGCAGCCCTGGAAGTACGTCTCTGAATTTCAGGTATGTTGCACTACACATAGCAAATCTGGATTGTTCAAGATCGATTCTAGGGATCTGATTTCTTGAGGCTTTGGCCTTGGTCCATTTTGTTTTCTAATTTGGTTGTGTTAGGAATCCTGTGGCTATAAAGGTTTTTAACCTGTGAAATGCTTTGATTTACTTTCACCTCCCTAAACTCCAAATTCCTTGTATTTTAACAATACAATAACATTTGTAAATATTTGAATGGGGGGATGTTTTATCGTACGTGAGTCTTTAGAACTATATCCTGTGAAACTGCTCTGGGCCCTGCGATTATAGCAATAGACAAATGAGACAGAAGTCTCTGCCCTCAGAAAATTTATGATCTACTGAAAGTGAAGTTGAAGTGAGTTTAATTTGAATAAGAGTAAAGCAAAAGTGTTATGGTGAAAAAGTTTGACATATGGATTATCCAGAAGTATGAGAGCCAAACTAAAAATAATAGTAGTAAGTTATTAATATTACTCTCTGCTCCACATTGTGTGCATGATCTCATTTCATTGTCACAACAACCCTGTAAGGTATCTTTATTGTTCACATATTATAGATGAGGAAACTGAGGCTCAGAGGGACAAAATGGCTCAAATTTAAGTCTAGCCTGATTAAAGTTTACACTCTTAATCCACTCCGTCTCTTTTGGTATACAGAGCTTAAAAATAATGAAAAGAGGAATTTATTCAACCAATATTTATTTTGTCCTTATCTTCAAAGCACTGTTCTTCAGGCATTGTAGGGAATAGATGAGTGATTAAGAAATGATTCCCATATTTCAGAAGGAATGTAGAAGGAAGAAGCATCAAAATTAGTTGAATCATGGCTCACGCCTGTAATCCCAGCACTTTGGGAGGCCGAGGCGGGCGGATCACGAGGTCAGGGGATCGAGACCACGGTGAAACCCCATCTCTACTAAAAATACAAAAAATTAGCCGGGCGCGGTGACGGGCGCCTGTAGTCCCAGCTACTTGGGAGGCTGAGGCAGGAGAATGTCGTGAACCCGGGAGGCGGAGCTTGCAGGGAGCCGAGATCACGCCACTGCACTCCAGCCTGGGTGACAGAGCGAGACCCCGTCTCAAAAAAAAAAAAAAAAAAAAGTATTAGTGGAATCAATTTTTTTCAGTAGAAAAGAATATTTTCTACTATGGGATAGGCAATATGCTACGTAAGGACTGATCTCCATCCTTGGGGGAAGTGTATCACTTCATTCAGGGAGACATCAATGCAGAGCGGATACTTTTCAGGGAGATGCAAAACCGGAATACAGGTGGCCAGTTATTGGGTAGACAGTGTTGCAAAGATTCAAGAGAAGCTAGTTTTCCAGAGCAATAGGAATATAAATACTGCACCTCAAGAGTTATTTATCCCTTAGTGTAATGTTAATCATTACAAGTATATTAATTCCCTGGCAAGTGTTCCTCGGAATTTCTTTCTCCTACTGTTCTACTCAGCAGGGTGGATGAATTTCTTTGACTAGTTTCCTAGGTAAAGTTTAAAAAGTGACACAAGTCCTTGGACAAGAGCCAAAGTGCACATTGCCCGTAAAAATACACCCAGTTTCCTTTGGAGCAGTGTGACCCAGGAGCTTTCCCTTGTGTACCACTATTTAATTCTTGGCTAAGCACACGTTAGCCAAGCCAAGAGTGAGGGTCAAATGATTTTTGTATGGTGATTTTCGTTGTCTCAATACTAAAAGCTGTGGTGAAAAGAGCAATACAAAGTCAGGAGCAGTATTTCTTAGGAGCAGAATGTTAAAACACGCCCATGTGTGTCCTTCTCACTACCTGCTTTGCAATCTTCACTTGTATCCCATTTATCTGGTATTCATGAGAGTGAGCTTTTCCCCAAAGGTGAATTTTACTTATCAATGAAACTTACTATCTATTTAACTCTTGTCTTAGAAATAGTTAAAACTGCTAGTTTCTACTTCCCCTGCTTCTTATAATAGAGTATACTGGACATCTCAGCATCTTTTATTCAGACAGGTGGGTGCCATCAGAGGCAGTAATAGTCCGGGGCTAGAGGACTGCGGAGCCCTCAGGAGTGATAGAGATATAGGCCAATTTGCTCTTACGCTGAGGGTCCCAGGACTGCCAGATTCTGTGGCTTTAATGGCAGGTTTTGTGGGCTTTTTGATCTCCTTTCTCTTTGCTAAAATAAACGTGTGTGTGCATAATTTTACATATTTTATTCCATTTTAATGGTTACAAGTATTTGTGTTTCTATTTTTTATTCATTCACATTTAATAATCTATGTTTTCTGGCTGGGTACAGTGGCTCACGCCTGTAATCCCAGCACTTTGGGAGGCCGTGGTGGGCAGATCACCTGAGGTCAGGAGTTCAAGACCAGCTTCGCCAACAAGGTGAAACGCTGTCACTACTAAAAATAAAAAAGTTAGCTGGGCATGGTGGTGGGTGCCTGTAATCCCAGTACTCAGGAGGCTGAGGCAGGGGCAGGGGCAGGAAAATCGCTTGAACCTGGGAGTGGAGGTTGCAGTGAGCTGAGATAGTGCAATTGCACTTCAGCCTGGGCGACAAGAACGAGACTCCATCTCAAAAGAAAAAAAAAACAAGGCGTGTGATCTATATTTTCTCTAAAAATTATTTCACTTACCTTTCCAAATTTTTAACATTAAGTTAATAATATTCTTATTTAAGTTATTTGAGTTATACTCATTTTCTCTGTATATTAATTTTGATGTTTTTAGGGCCTTCCTTATCAAACTCGCCATAGATTTCCTCATGTTATTTCTCTTTTCAAAACCTGTGTTTGATTTGTAGATTATTTCTTTTATGTTGTTGTTTTATTATATATATGGTTTTATGTGCATTGTTTCCTTTTGCATTCTTTGTATTTACCCTGCTCTTCTTTTATATAAGATTTTAATTTGGCTGTTATTTACTTATTAATTTGCTGTCTTTTTTCTTACTAATGTATGTGTTTAAGGCTGTAATTTTTTTAATACAAAACCTACATTTGGCAAGTTTTATTATACAGAGTTTTCATACTTTTGAGTCTTAACTACATCGAATTTATATTATGTTTTCTTGGTAGTCCAGGGATCATTTAGAATTTTTTTTAGTTTCCAAACATTCAGACAGGGAATATTTCAAACTTTAGTGTTATGCATATGTTACAGGAGTGGGGAAGGAGGCAATTTCAGATTTTTATTGATTGTGGTCAGATAATGTTTCCTAAATGGTATTAATCCTTTTAGATGTTTTGAGACCTGTTTTGTGGTTCAGCAGGGTCACAGTTTTATAAATGTTGTGTGCATGGTCTCATTGAAATGTATTTTTATTTAATTCCTAGGTGCAGGAATCTATATATTTTCTTGATGTTACTAATACAAATTATGTGGTTCAAGTATTTAATATCCTTAAGTTTTTTTTTGTCTGCTTGATCTATTTATTACTAATTGAAACATGTAAAATCTCTCTGTGTCATAGTTAATTTACCAACTTTTCTTAGTAATTATGCTATGTTGTGTTTTATGTATTTTGAGACTCTGCTGTTGAGTATCTAGAGACTACTATCCTTTTCTGGTGAATGACTTATTTAATCATTATATAGTGACCACCGCCCCCCCCCCCCCCCAACAGTGGTTTTGCTTTAAAGCCCATTTTGTCCAGTATTTCATCAGTTTTCTTTTATTACTATTTGCCTGGTACATTATTATTCACCTCTTTATTTTCAACCTTTCTGCGTCAATATTTTAGGAATCTTTTGTAAGTAAGATATAGTAGGATATATTCTAATTGAGAATTTTTGTCTTTTAACTATTAAGTTTAATCCATTTATTCATTCTGTTGCTAGCATTATTTCTTCTGATGCTCAAATTGTCCATGGTTTGGCCTGTGGGAGGTCTTTCAAGCAGACTTCTGTTTCCTTCGATATATCCTCACTATTTGAGCACTTCCTTGTTTTAACAGCAATTTAGTGCAGTAGCATCTTGTGTTTCCGTGCTCCAGGCCTGGAATCAACCAGTTGCCCAATAAAACCTGATTCCTTTTTAGTAGAGAATAGTATTTAGAGATGATATGTAAGCTCATTGCTATTGGAGTGTTGCTTCTCCCAAGACTCCAGCTAACAGAGATGGCAAGTCTGTGTGTGTGTGTGTGTGTGTGTGTCTGTGTGTGTGTGTGTGTGTCTGTGTCTGTGTGTGTGTCTGTGTGTGTGTGTCTGTGTGTGTGTGTCTGTGTGTTTTACATCTACCTTTGTTTTACACCAATTCCTCTAATTCGACTCCAGTACCACAGGGATCATTCAAGGTTTTTCCTTTCCATATTTCTAACTCTTTTTTTCTAATGGTAAGAAATCTGATTCCTGTTATAAATAAGCAAAATACTAATTATTTGCCGTCAGTCTGTTACGTAACCATTTCCCGTAAACGTGCTGCCCTGTGCTCTGTGTGGATGCCCTCCTGATCATTTTATGGCTTTAACACTCCTTGTGGACCTGTCCACTGCCTAATGTGTTAATATCCTGCTTATCCCTGTATTCCTTTACCACATCTGATGACATTTTCAGGCAGCAACTTTTCTCATCCTGCCAGTGTTCTCAGGATGTGAACACCCCCCAGTGTGCATGCCTTCCTATCCTCCTTGGGCTCCCACACTTTGTGCCAGACCATCCTTGTAAATGGATGGCCTCCTCACCCTGCCCAAGCTCTGGCCCCTCACAGCAGGGCCACATCCTTCACTGTCCTCACCCCTGTTAGGCTCATGACACTCCTTGTTGAGGAACCTCACTATGTGAGCTCCTTTCTTACTTGTTCCTGCTCCAATACCCAGTGCCAGACAGCCCTGTATACTTACTCTTCTTCACCCCGCTTGGAGGCTGCAACTGACATGCAGCTGCCCCTCACATGCAGCTGCCCCCACATTTGGACACCTCACTCACCATCCCTGGGCTCTGACTCCACTGTCTTCCTATCCTGATGCCCTCCTCATACTATTTGAACTCCAACACTCCACTCTTGCTCTGTTCTATTAATACTCGATGGCTTTAGGACTGAATTAGCAAAGAAGGGAAAGGGTTCTATCATTTTTGGAGCTTATATTAGATAAATATTGGGTCTTTTCACTTAGCATCTGTATCTCTTAACATCTCTGATTTATCTTAATGTCTCTGAATTCTTTTTACTCAACATTTTCAGTTTTTTTTAAATGACTTCTTACTGTATTCTGGGAAATTCCCTGAAAATTGTATTTAAGTTAATTATTCTCCCTTCACTTGGGTCTATTCTGATTTGTCCTTTTGAGATTTGTTATATTTTAAGGATTATGTTTTATTTCTAGAGGTAATATTTGTTTCTTTTAAAAGTCTACCTTCTGTAGGTTTTTTCTTTGGGTTTTTAATTTCATCTTTTGTCTATTTATTGATTTATAATAATTTATTATATTTGTTCTTCTTTTGAAATATGTTTTAGATTGTTCACTTATTATTAGTTCCTGGGGTACTAATCTTTCTGTTTGCTCATGGTTTATCTTGAATGTTTTGTAATTTTTTATTGTAAGATTATTTGCTACTGGGGCTATTTGTTTTACAGAAATCCCGTTCACTCTTGATAGTGAGAGTGTCTTTCAGAATGCCTTAAGTAAAACATTAAACAACTTTATTGAAGTGTAATTGACACACACAATATTTGTGTGTATACATAAATGCATTTAAAGTATAAATTTGATTAAGTTTTGACGTATGTATACCCTCATGAAACCATTACCATAATGAAAATAATGAACTTATCTACCACCTTCAAAAGTTTTCTTACTCCCCATTGCAATGTCACGCTTCTCTGTTCTTTCTTTCCCTGAGCAATCACTGAGCTCTTTCTGCCAAACTGTTTTCCATTGTACGTTCCCACCGTCAGTGTATGAGTTCCAGTTGCTGTACATTCTTCTTAATACTTGTCATGGTCTTTTTTTTTACCCCCTGTCTTGCTCTGTATACAGCCCAGGCTGGAGTGCAGTGGCACAATCTCAGCTCACTGCAACCTCCACCTCCTGGGTTCAAGCGATTTCCCCACCTCAGCCTCCCGAGGTAGGATTACTAGTGTGTGCCACCATGCCTAGCTAATTTTTGTATTTTTAGTAGAGAGGGAGTTTCACCATGTTGGTCAGGCTGGTCCCAAACTCCTGGGTTCAAGTGCTCCACTTACCTCGGCCTCCCAAAGTGCTGTGATTACAGGCCTGAGACACTGCGCCTAGCCATTAACACTTGTCATGGTCTTTTAAAAAAATTTAGATATTCAAATAAGTCTGTAATGTTTCTGACAAGCCTCCCAATGGTATCATTGACCTGGAAACAATTTTTTATATATAATTATTATAAAAGTATTATACATAATTCCAGAATCCCCATGTGAAGAAATTCATTCTGGAATTATATATAATATTAAAAAAAATTTTTTTTTTTACTCCCAACCCATTTGTACTTCAGGCTTGACAGATTTTTCTTGGGAGATTTGGAAATACGCTTTCTTATCTTCCTGGGGTGGTTTTTCTGTTCCTCTTTCATTGAGCAAGGCCACTTCTGAGAGTTTTGCTTCCTATCCGTACGTAGGGATTAATATGCAAACTCCTAGCCAAAAAGCCACATACTAATTTAGTTCCAATACTTATTGTACCAGTTTTCTGGTTTCTCTTAGTTTTTCACTGCTTGGGATTTTCCAGACTTATTTATAAGCTTGGTCATGAAGCAACAACTTAAAAATAGGTATAATGCATTTTTCTCTGTTTGAAGCAGAAAAAGGTCCATGTTCTGGTTACAGTATTATTGAAATCAGAACTCTCTGGGTAGCTTTGTAGTATGATTAATATGTATAATCCTGGTATTCAGAATCGCAATGCTCAGAACATTTCGTGTAGAGACTTTGGCTTCATGGTGTTTGGATCTGGCAGTTAGAATAATGCAAGTGTGTTATAGACTAGATACACTAACATATTGACCTAAGAAGTGAAAATGGGGGACTAGATACTGAATTCCAGACAATGGAACTACAAGGAAAATTTGTGTTCATAGCGTCAGTGCACACCCATATTTATGTATATTTGTGTGTGTGTAGACATATATAATTGAACATTAGGAATAACATGTATCATAAGTTTTAAAAATTTATATTGGTATTTACCCTTTTGGTGGTTTAGCAACAGAAATCCTGCAGGACAGAAGGTTTTCATTTTTCTTGACTTTCTCAAAGCAATGTGGGAAGTGTGCTTGGCCCCTTTCTCCTCTCTTTTTGACGTTTTTAATGGGATTACATATATAATGCTAAATTGTCTCCCAAAATTGTTTGTGTTTCAGGAAGGAATGACAATTTGGGGAGAATATTTAACTCAGTGTTTCACAAAATATAATGCACACATCACTGAGTGATACTTTGGGTGGTCATAGACAACATTTTTTGATACTTATGTATTCATTTTAACCCTTGCAACTAACATATGAATGTAGTAATTTCATAAAGATTATTGTTTAGGAAGATACCAAATATAACAATAGGTAAAATGAAAATTATTATTAAAAATAGAATATGGCAGAAATCATGACAGTCATATATGAATCTTAGAAGACTAGGAAACACTGTTTTTATGGAAAAGATTTATTTTTTTAATAGCAAATTCACCAATTTCAGGTATTTATTACCTAGATGAGGTAACATTTCTAGGGAGAGAGAGTCTGCAAAGCTGGCTTCAAATTATACCATGTAGACAGCTCTACACTTCTTGAGAGGCCCGGCAGGACTTTGCAGCAAGTTGGATGTAGCCATAGGAAGAGCTGGGTGTGAAGTGAATAGACTATTCCTTTCTTTCTCTTCATAAATAATAAGGAATTCGAAGATAAGTCATTCTTGTTTGATGAATTAGCAGCGTGCATGGTAATTTCAGTTTCTGATGACTACTTTCTCTTCTAATTGACGAGGAAGCACCCTTTTCCATAGCCCCGGGAGAACACATCATTGAAGTTTGGTCATCATAAATCTGCTTTATAATACGATCAGTTTCCTCAAATTTCAAAAAGGTGACCATGTATGCTTCTTTCCTTCTTTGTATGTTCAGGATTCGCCCAAAATGAGGACTTCCCTGCAGGCAGTGGCACTCTGGGGACAGAAGGCCCCTCCCCACAGCATCACTGCCATCATGATCACTGATGACCAGCGAACGATTGTGACTGGAAGTCAAGAGGGTCAGCTCTGTCTCTGGAATCTCTCACATGAACTAAAGGTTAGTGAAAGCTACTGGTATTGAAACAGACACCACTCAAAATAGGCACAACTTGCATTTTCTATCTGCAATGACAGTAGAAGGTTTGCATGATTATTAAAAAGATACTTATTAAAGTAATACATTGATTTTACTTCTAAATTTTGAAAAAATAAAGTGTTATATGATTGATCAAGATCATATTTGAAAATTATATTATGAATATTGCTAATCTTAGCTACCAGCTAAGTGTTATCATCCTTAAAGCTATGCTGAGTTTTACTATTTTATATCCTGAATTATATGTTTAAGTAACTGAACTACAGGCATGTAAGTATAATTTTTAAAATTATGGCTCATTAATCTAAACAAAGGGCACCCTTGAAAGCCACGATTAACTAAATGAGTAATATCTTAATTATGTGGGTGTTTCTGCTGGTTTGGCCTTCTTGCTATTCTTTTAGTCTCTGCCTGCCTGTGATTTTTACAGATCACATCAAAATGCTCTAAATCCAATTTACTATTGTGGTCCTTCTATTTCAGAACCTGACCTCACCTAGGATTTGGCCCATTGATTAGCAATTAATTGTCCCTGTCTCAAGTCATAAACATTTAACATGTTGGAATAGATAGTTGCTTAACTCTAGCAGTCTCTAGACCCAATTTGAACATTTAAGCCAATGATGTAGTTAAAGTATACTGCCCTCATTAAGAAGCCTTTTACAGATCAGAGACTATTCTTAGCCTTTAAAGTTTGTCACTTTAAAACCTAAATTAACAATTAATTGTAATTCTATTTTATAGTATAATGAATTAACATCTCCCATCACTGAACAGTTCTACTACAGGACTGCCAAGAACTGCATAGCAGACCAGCTCAGCTCAGTGTTAATGAATGTTCTTGAAGGAAAGATGGGTATTATTGCAACAGTTGTGCTTTAAAAATAGTGGCCCCCTTTGAAAATTAAGACATTAATTTTCTATTATAGTTTAAACTCAGACTTCTATGTGACTAAAATGTCTTACTTATTTTTAATGTTTAAGTGTATTATTTTCTGGCCAGAATAGTTGTGTAATAATATATAGGTCATTATAAGCTTAAGAAATCTGGAATTCTAGCTTCTTCATATTTATAAAGGCACTGCTAATATTTATTCAACATTTGTTTAGCATGCATTTATTGAGTGCATGCTATAAGTTGTGTGGTATGGTGGGTACTCATTCGTAAGTTCAAATGTGAATGATAAGACCTGGTGCTGGCTGCCCAGGAGGTTACAGTACAGTACAGAAAAAAATGGGCTACTGTGGCACAGTTACGATATAAGATACTCTATGTAGGGAATGGTCTGCACCCCATATTCGGTGGAGAAGTTATGCCATGCATCTCTTAGGAGCAGGTCTTCTGCTTGGATTCAGAGTAGTGGTTCTTACAGGGGGCAGTTTTCCTCCCAAGAGACATCTGTTACTATCTACAGACATTTTCGTTGTCACAGTTGAAGGATGAGATACCGGTGGCATGTAGTAGGTGGAGCCAGAGATACTACAAATGTCATATAGTGCACATGACAGCTCCTCACAATAAATAATTTTTCTATTCCAAAGGCCAAGAGTGCTGATACACAGAAATCTGGGGATAGAGATATGGGCTGGGAATAGGAATTAGATTGGTGAGAGTGGAAGAAGCAAAGTTATTCTACATTAAGGAGACTGCCTGTGCTTGGAGGAAAGGGAGGAGCTGTCTGTTGCCTTAACCTAGGTGTGAAAAAGGATCAAAGAGAGGTAAGGCCAGAGGGGAAGACAGGGGCCTAGACATGGAGAAGTTTAGATGACAAGTGAAGGAATTTATTTGAATTCTCGAGAGCTATAGAGGAGATTTAAGTTGGGGATGGGATCAGCTTTGTGTTTTTGAAATTCACTGTGAGGACATTGTGCAAAAGTTAATTACACAAAGAAGTTATTGATTCGTATGAATGTGAGATACTCCATGTAAAGATTTTCCTGAACATTTTCTACGGCTAACCATAGAGCCAGACTGAATAAATAGCATCTCTTATTTTCCCATGAATCTTGCCCCCCACATTGCAACTAATCAACTATTAGTAGGAAAAACTCCAGACTGAAAAAAATCAAGGGTATTTTTCAGTTCTCAACAAATCCTCTTGTTATCCATAAGGTGGTCAAGTGAGTAGATTAATGGGTTAATGCTTAGTGGTTTAATTTTATTTTTGTTTAAAAAATGTATATATAAAAGAATAATTTGGGTAGGGGTAGAAAAAAAGGAGTCCTTGAGGACAGAAGAGACTGTAGAAAAGGACATAACTACATGGGTGACTGAGTCACTGTAGGGCAGCATCTCAGGGGGAGGACAGTAGGAAGAAGAGAAGGAAGTCAGACATGGGAGGTTGTAAAGTGAACAGGGAGCCATTTATTTTCTCTTCATACTAAATTTGGAAAGTTCTTTCCCCATCCAAAAGTATGTAGGTAAGAGAATACATCAGGTTCTGTGGTCTTGAACACTCACTTGCCACCATGCCAAATGGAAAAACAAACCAGGGACACTTAAGTTATGCTTTCATTAGGCAAACTACACAGGTACCTTTTGTTTTAGGCACAAATCCCTCCTCCAAGTTTCTCGGAGTCCAGTACGGGAGACAGACTTGTAAATAGGAATTTGTAAGGCACTGAGATGCTTTCCATCTCTATGAATTTGACTATTCTACATACCTCCTGTAAGTGGAATCATACAGTGTTTGTCTGTTTGTGATTGGCTTATTTTATTTAGTATAATGTCTTCAAAGTTCATTCATGCTGGAGCATATGACAGTATTTCCTTTCTTCTTAAGTTTGAATAATATTCCACTGTATGTATGTACCACATTTTGTTTATCTCGTCAACTGTGGATTCATACATGGGTTGCTTCCACCTTTTGGCTATTGTGAATGATGCCGCTATATACATGGGTGCACACATAACTGTTTGTATCCTTGCTTTCAACTCTTTTGGGTACATACTGAGAAGTGGAATTGATGGTTCATATAGTAATTCTATTTTTGAAATTATTTGTAATTGACACATAATTTTGTACAGATTTATGGAGTGTTAATTCTATTGTAAATTTTTTGAGGCACTCCTATGGTGGCTGCACACTTTGCATTCCCACCTGCAGTACACAGGGCAGCCAATTTCCCTGTACCCTCACCAGTGCTAGTTACTTCTTTCTTTTTTTTTTTTTGTGATAGCCATTCTAATGGGTGTTAAGTGGTATCTTGTTATGTTTTTGAATGGAAAGCCTTTCTGAGAGTGATGCTTGAGCTGAGTTCTAAAGAATGCACAGGAATTGAAGGTGAGTTTGCAGACACAGGGAATGACAAGTGTGTGAGAAAGACATGAGCATTTTGCCTTAAGGGAACTGGTAAAAGTAGTTGAGTAGACCTGGAGCATACATGGTGAATTAGAGGTGACAGGCTCATCCAGAAAGGACAGGATGGGTCCAGCATGGAATCTCACAGGCTGAGGAGTTTATAAGTTTTGTTTTATTTTTTCACTAGATAGAGCTAACAGCACATGATAATTAAAAGCAGTGGTGATTTTAAGGGCTTTAGAGGATATCTTATGTGAGAAGAGGACGTAATACTATTCAATTTGGGTTTTAGAAGATCACTTGCTAGCAATGTGAAGGGCATATTGGAGAAAGGGGGAGCTGACATCAGGGACAGGGGCTATGGCTAGCAGACTTCTACTGTAATTTACTCAAGAAAGGTTTTGAGGATAAACCAAATCAGTGGCAGTGAGGATGAAGAGGAGATGAAAACTGGAAAGACATTAAGAAGACAGAATGGACAGAACTGAGAAACCGATTGGATGTAGGGTAAGGGAGCAGGAACAGCCAAGGATGTTTCCCAGATTTGGGGTTTGGGAGCTGGGTGGGACTGGTGGAATGATGGTATTATTCATTTGCATAAGGGATAAAGGGGATCGGAGAATAGGAATAGGGAAGGAAAAAAGGTGGTGTAAGTTCTGCACATCTCAGAGTGCCCAAGTGTTCAATAGGGGATTGAAGATGTGCCTCAGTCTTTCCTTGACCACGTGCAGTGGGATGGCAGGGCACAGGGGAGCCAGAGAATAAGTGTCTCCCTGTCTTGGGCTTCTCACTGCATGCCTAGGTTATACATGCTGCCTTTGAGTTCAAAGTCTGACTCCCATAGCCCTCTAGTTTCCCCAAAATTTTGTGAAGTCTGCCAGTGAGGAGCTTCTCCAAATCTCCATGCCAGCAAATTCTTTTCTTGGGTTTTCTGGTATTGATTGCTCATTTTCTTAAAAGCATAGAGAAAGGTGAGGTGAATATCCTCTCAGATAGATTCCCTTAGTATTGCTATGTTCTGCTCTTCCGCCTGTCTAATACTCAGAAGGAAACACAACAAAATGAAGAAGAGCAATGTGTGGAGACAAAGAATGGAGATCTGAGTCAAGTGCCAGCCTTGATATTTACCAACTCTGTGATACCAGGCAAATGACTTATATTCTTTGAGCTTCAATTTCCTCACTTGTGAAATGGGGATTTAAACACTGCTTTGTGATTGCATTTTTGTCTGGAATACAGTAGATGTTCATTGATGTGGTTTGGCCCTGTCCCCACCCAGATTTCATCTTGAATTGTATCTCCTGCAATTCCCAAATGTTGTGGGAAGAACCCAGGGGTAGATAATTGAATCATGACGCTGGTCTTTCCCATGCTATTCTCGTGAAAGTGAGTTAGTCTCACAAGATCTGATGGTTTTAAAAAGGGGAGTTTCCCCTGCCCAATCTCTCTCTTTGCCTGCTGCCATCCAGGTAAGATGTGACTTGCTCCTCCTTGCCTTCCACCATGATTGGGAGGCCTCCCTAGCCATGTGGAACTGTAAGTCTGTTAAACTTCTTTCTTTTGTAAATTGCCCGCTCTCAGTTATGTCTTTATCAGCGGTGTGAAAACAGACTAATACATTCATCAAGTTGTGTGTTCTTTTCAGTCTCCCATTGTGCTGTTGGAAGTACCTGGAGGTGAGGGTGGTGGTCAGGAGGAACCAATGCTTCATAAAAGTAGAGCTAATGGACAACAGGAAAGGTGTCGTGGATTTCATCATGACAATGACTAAGTGTGATTGTAGGATTTTTGAATTTTGTTATTCTTCACAGCAGTTCTACAATATGGTAAATGAGGAAATTTTAGTGAACAGTCACAGCTTATTCAAATACTTGTGGGGATTTAGTAGTAGAATGAGGATTTCATATGAAAGGCCATGATGTTCTTTTCCAATATTTTTTCCATGGTAGATTTTCTCTGGAGGAGGGAATATCCTTGATGTTTCCTCATTTATTGCTTAATTTGGCTTTTAATAGACTGGAAAGGGATTAAATGCACAGGAATACGCACCCCTGAGTGTGATGAGAGGGAAAGATAGTATGTTGTTCTCTGAGGTGGAACCTTCTGGACTTCTCAGGAAAAAGGTAGAGTGAACTTGAATTGTGCAGGATTCTAATCAACCACAAAACACTTCTTGTAGCACTAAAAGGTTAGTCTGACAACAGATCTTTTAAGAAGGAAATATTTCTGATTATGATAGAAATGATACCAAGGCAGAGAACAATTATGTCATGAAATAATTTGTCCTCATTAATATGGCTGAGTTACCATCTACATATGTTCGTATAGTTCGGAAAAAACATAATAGATATTGAGTCGTTTGGAAAATAGATTTTTATTACCCACAAGACATTTGCTAGCTATTCAAATTCAATTTTTGGTCTTTTTTATTTTAATTAATTTATTTTTTTAGACAGAGTCTCACTGTGTCGCCCAGGCTGGAATGCAGTGATGAGATCCACTACACCCAGCTAATGTTTGTATTTTTAATAGAGATGGGGTTTCAATGTGTTGGCTGGGCTACTCTGGAATATCTGACCTCAAGTGATCCACCCGCCTCAGCCTCCCAAAGTGCTGAGATTACAGGCATGAGCCACCGACTGCACCGGGGCAATGTTTGGTTTATTATTGACACCTCTTTCTCCATCTGAGGAGATCTTACATGCTTTCTGTTTTGTAATTTAGTTTTCATCATCTTGTTTTATAAAATAATGAGGAATTTACTTCTTTCACACATGAGATAGTAGGGGAATTAGCCCTTAGTGTCATATTTTTAAATTTTTCAAGGAGAAAAACATTGGGTGTTAGTTTTTCTTGAGATGGGATCTCACTCTGTCGCCCAGGCTGGAGTGCAGTGGCATGAGCTCAGCTTGCTGCAGCCTCGACTGTCGGAGCTCAAGTGATTCTTCCACCTTAGCCTCCTGAGTAGCTGGGATCACAGATGTGCGCCACCATGCCCAGCTAATTTTTTAAAATTATCTGTAGAGATGAGGTCTCACTGCGTTGCCCAGGCTGGTCTTGAATTTCTGGATTCAAGTGATCCTCTTGCCTCTGCCTGCCAAAGTGCTGGGATTATAAACATGAACAACCATGCTTGGCCACCATCGATATTTTGAAGAATCATTTAGTTAAAATTTTGTTTTTAATGTAGAAAGGTTAATTTTAGTATATCTGAGGCAGGAAGATAAATATTTTTAAAAAAGTATTTCAGTAGACTATTTTTGAAAGCAGTTTTAGGTTTAAAGCAAAATTGACTGGAAGGTACTGGGAGTTTCAGTACATACCTGATCAGCCCTGCCCCACTCCCAACGCACATGTACACACAGTCTTCCTCACCATTAACATCTCACACTAGAGCAGTGTATATATATATATATATATATATATATTTTACAACCAATTAACTTACATATCATCAAGCATTGGTTCACTCTTGCTATTGTACATTCTATGGGATTTGACAAATGTATAATGACATGTATCTTTTTTTTTTTTCTTGAGATGGACTCTCATTCTGTCACCCAGGCTGTAGTGCAGTGGTGCAATCTTCGCTCACTGCAACCTCCACTTCCCAGGTTCAAGCAAATCTACTGCCCCAGCCTCCCAAGTAGCTGGGATTAAGGCACATACTACCACTCCTGGCTAATTTTTATATTTTTAATAGAGATGAGGTTCGTCCTGTTAGCCAAGCTGGTGTATCCATTATTATAGCATCATACAGAATAGTTTCACTGCCTTAAAAATTCTCTGTGCCCCATCTGTTTATCTCCTGCTCCCCACAAACCCCTGACAACTACTAATGTTTTTATTGTCTGCTAAGTTTTGCCTTTTCCACAATGTCATATAGTTGGAATCATAAGACCTTTACAGATTGGCTTCTTTCATTTAGTAATACACATCAATGGTTTTTCCATGTCTTTTCATGGCTTGATAGCTCATTTCTTCTTAGCGCTGAGTAGTATTTCGTTGTATAGATGTACCATAATTTATCTGTTCACCACTTGAAGGATATCTTGGTTGCTGTCACATTTTGGCAATTATGGATAAAGCTACTGTAAACATTTGTGTACAGATTTTTGTGTGGACACAGCTTTTCAACTTATTTGGGTTAAATATCAATGAGCATGATTGCTGTGTTGTATGGTAAGAATATGTTTAGTTTTATATGAAACTACTGAACTCTTTTCCAAAGTGGCTGTCTGGTTTTGCATTCTCACTGGCAGTGAGTGAGAATTCCTGTTGCTCCACATCCCGGCCAGCATTTGATGTTGCCAGTGTTCTGGATTTTGGCCATTTTAATAGGTGTGCTGTGGTTTCTCATTGTTTTTTAATTTGCACTTCTCTTATGACGTACAATATGGAGCATCTTTTTGTATGTTCACTTGCCATCTGTATGTTTTCGTTGGTGAGGTGTCTGCTCAGATCTTTTGACTATATTTTAATCAGGTTTTTAACTTTCTTATTGTTGAATTTTAGGAGTTCTTTGTGTATTTTGGATAATAGTCCTTTACCAGGTATGACTTTTGAAAATATTTCTCTCAGTCTGTGGCTTGTTTTCTTATTTTCTTGATCTTTTCTTATTTTTTATATAAATAAGAAAGATGTTTTAATTTTAGAATTTTAGTTAATATAGATAATTTAGAAGTGAAACTTGATGCCTAAAATTTCCTCCATGGTAACTAGTCTGATATTTAGTCTGTGACTAATGGAATTTTAATCATTTTTACATTAACTTTATTGAGCTGTAATTAACTAGTAAAATTATATAGGTTTAAGGTGTACAGAGTGATGATTTGATATATGAATACATTGTGAAATGATTACCACAAATGATATGTTTTGGCTCTGTGTCCCCACCCAAATCTCATGTTGAATTGTAATCCCCACTTGTTGTGGGAGGGACCCAGTGGGAGGTGATTGGATCATGGGGGTGATTTTCTCATGCTGTTCTTATGATAGTGAGTGAGTTCTCACGAGATCCTATGGTTTAAAAGTTTGTGGCACATCCCCCGTCACTCTTTCTCTCTCCTGCTCTGCCATGATAAGATGTGCTTGCTTCTCCTTCACCTTCCACCATGACTGTAAGTTTCCTGAGGCCTCCCAGTCATGCTTCCTGTTAAGTCTGTGGAACTGTGAGTCAGTTAAACCTCTTTTCTTCATGAATTACTCAGTCTCAGGTAGTTCTTTATAGCAGTGTGAGAATGGACTAATACAACAATCAAATTAATTAACGCATCTATAACCTCAATCATTTTTTGTGTGTGTGGCAGGAGCTCTTAAGACCTACTCTCTCAGCAAATTTGAAGTATACCATATAGTATTAATTATAGTCACCATGTGTACATTAGATCCCAAAACTTATACATCTTTTGTGTAATTCAATGTTTGTACCCTTTGAGCAACATTACTTCATTCTTCCCTCACCCCCAGCCATTGGCAACTACTAATTCTGTTTCTATGAGTTTGGCCTTTTAGATTCTGCATAGAAGTGAGATCATATAGTATTTGCCTTTCTGTGGCTGGATTATTTTATTTAGCATAATATCCTCTGTGTCCATCCATGTTGTCACAAATGGCAGGATTTCTTTCTTTTTTATTTATTTGGCTGAATACTATTCCGTTGTGTATACAGTCAGCCCTTCATGTCCATGGCTTCTGCATCGTGGATTCAACCAACTGTGGATTGAAAACTTGGAAAAAGAAAAGAGGATTGCATCTGTACTAAACATGTACAGACTTTTTCCCTTGTCATTATTCCCTAAAAAAATATAGTATAAAAGCAATTTACATAGCATTTATATTGTATTAGGTATTATAAGTAATCTAGAGCTGATTTAAAGGATATGAAAGATGTTCATAGGCTATATGCCAATACTTTTATATTGCAGACTTGAGCATCCTGGCATTTAGGTACCTATGTGGTGGGGCATGGGGTGTGGGGCAGCAGTGTCCTGGAACCAGTCCCCCATGGATAATGAGGGATGACCGTATGTGGCACATTTTATTTATCGCTGCATCCGTTAATGGACACTTAGATTGTTTCCATATTTTGGCTGCTGTGAATGATGCTACAGTGAACATGGGGGTACAGATACCTCTCTGAGATACTGGTTTCATTCCCTTTGGATATATACCTAGAAGTGGGAATCCTGAGCCATGTGTAAGTTCTATTTTTATTTTTATTGAGGAACCTCCATACTGTTTTTAAAAATAGCTGTACCAATTTACATTCCTGTCACCATATAGGGTGTTATGGTGGTTTCAAAAAGGGTAATATTGGCTGGGTGCGGTGACTCATGCTTGTAATAATCCCAGCACTTTGGGAGGCCGAGGCGGGCCGATCACGAGGTCAGGAGATCAAGACCACGGTGAAACCCCGTCTCTACTAAAAACACACACACACACACACACACACACAAAAATTAGCCAGGCGTGGTGGCGGGCGCCTGTAGTCCCAGCTACTCGGAGAGGCTGAGGCAGGAGAATGACGTGAACCTGGGAGGCGGAGCTTGCAGTGAGCCGAGATTGCGCCCCTGCACTCCAGCCTGGGTGACAGAGCCAGACTCCGTCTCAAAAAAAAAAAAAAAAAAGGGGTACTATTTTCTCTTGTAGTATTTTGTAAAGTTATTTTGAATTCTGAACTCTGCACATTAATGTGCTACTATTATTGAAGGGACATTTTGTTCAGAGGAAGCATCAACACAGACTTATTTGTATTCACAACCTAGCTGTTGTAAGACAGGTCTGGCAGTCGTGGAGGTTTCATGATGGACACCAAACCAAAACAAACAAAACATGTCTACAGCACAATTCCTCTACCCAGAAGTTTATTAGTCTGTGATGTTGATATTCCATATATCAGTTTTCTTGAAACTTGTATACAGCAAAAACAACAGAATTTCCTAATCAGAATTATGAATACTATATTGTGGTGTTTTTATTCTTCAAACAGTTTACAATTATTTAAAAGCTCACTCTCATTATTTTCAGATTTCAGCGAAAGAACTCCTATTTGGTCATTCAGCTTCAGTAACATGTTTGGCAAGAGCAAGGGACTTCTCTAAACAGCCCTACGTTGTTAGTGCTGCTGAAAATGGGTAGGTATGGTGTGTAAACTTTGTCCCCTTCTCCATTTCCTTCCTTTTTTAAAAACTACAATGGAATACAATTTTAGGGCTGAAGGAAACCTTTGTGATCAACGTGTGGTAGGAACATTTAGATCTTGAAAGTCTGAATAACTTGTGTGATGATCCCAAGGAATGTAATCAGTATTATGAACCCTCACTCAATACTCTTGTTGCTGGATTGGGACCAAGATAAGCATCTCAACATGTGTATCAGAACTTGTAGCACTCTTACTGGGTGAAGGTTAGTGACCAATGCCTAGTATTGTAGAATCAGCAATGAAAAAGTCTAGGTGTTTATCTTCTCTCATGTAGTAACACACTTTGAGCTCTTAAGCAAACCCATCCAAGCTTTCATAGTTTTACAAAACAATTTAATAGTTACAGTCTTCATGTTGTAGCCTTGTCTGATGCTATTATAAAACTAACAGGCCAGGCACAGTGGCTCATGCCTGTAATCCCAGCACTTTCGGAGGCTGAGGCAGGCAGATCACCAGAGTCAGGAGTTTGAGACCAGCCTGGCCAACACGACGAAACCCTGACTCTATTAAAAATAGAAAAATTGGCCTGGGCATGGTGGTGCATGCCTGTAATCCCAGCTACTCAGGAGGCTGAGGAGGGAGAATTACTTGAACCCAGGAGGCAGAGGTTGCAGTGAGCTAAGATGGCGCCACTGCACTCCAGCCTGGGTGACAGTCTCAAAAAATAATAATAATAATAATAAAATAAAATAAATAAATAAAAATAAAAAATAAATAAATCTCACAGAGGAGAGGACTCAATTATCAGTAGAATGGTGGCAGAGAGATGGAAAGGGAACATAGCCAGTGATTTGGGTGCAGTTTCATGGGAGCAAAGCTTGCCCTCATGAAATAGGACTTACCTGTAGGAAGAAGCTCCACTGATGGAAGAAATACTATGAACTAGGCTCCTGATGAGTTATTTGCCAAAATATACTCAGGAATGTCATATCAATTCAATATGCATTTGTGAATAAGGGATTGGGTTGCTAGTTGAAACAAGATAAGGCTCTCTTGTTTTTAATCCAAAGAGAAATTATACGCTTCTGAATTCTGAAAACCAAAAGAATAATGAGGAATCAAGGTCCAGTTTGTATCAACAGAATAGTTTAATATGCTGGCTAGTTGAACAGATATCAAAGAGATACCTATTTTTATAGCTTATAGTAAATCATTAATTGTAATATTTAGAGGGATTGAACTTTGGATAAGTCTAATGTAAAATGTCGTAATACATTCCTTTTTAAACCTTTGCCTGTAGCTTTCATTCACCAGGCTGCCCCAAAGTCTGCTACACATGCTGAGATATTTATTCCCAATCTAGAGAATTTTGGGGATGGTGAATTTTTTTCTGGGGCCACATGAAAAACTTGAGAAATACATAATAGCTAACTGAGAAAAAGATCTGAAAAGTTACTGAGTTTCAGCTTCGGGTCTTTGCCCATAGTGATCTAACTCCAAAAGAGAAACTCAGGGTTAATGGATATATTTTTGATGAAAGATGAATTCAGCTGTATGAGCCCTGTAAATATTGTTAAAGAGCCTGGGAGTCTAGTTTCAGTCTTACTAGCTGTCCTCCTTCACCAAGTTGATTTGAATTTTCTAGAACTTTGTTCTTTTGAGGTTTCTAAAACTTATGCTGTATCTATAAGATACTTTTTAGGCAGTACCTACACTTCAGCTACTGTGTACTTAGCAAGTCTTAACTTTATTCACTGGAAATTATTACTCCTACTAGGCTTGCCCCATTATTTTCCAAACAACAATGCATTTTTAGATTTGAGAAGTCCCAGATATTGGCTATGGACTTAGCATTTTTGCCTTCATGGTGACCAGAGGGGACCCAGAGTTGCTTTATGGCTCAGTGTTTAATATTTTTCCCAAATTATTATTTCATTTGTAGGCATACATCCTCAGATTCAGCAATCACTGAAAATTCTAGGATAATGAAAATAAACCATTGGAGATCTGATGTTAAAACAACAGAATGCCAAAGAAAAACAGAAGATCCTTTAGGTAGACAGTGAGAAAAAGCAGATTATTTACCAAGGAATGTTAATTAAGCAGAGAGCTGACATCCCAACAGGAATGACAGCAGTGAAATCCCTTCAAAAAGTGGACAGAAAATATCTGTCAGCTTGGAATTGTATATCCAACAAAAACACTTTTGAAAAATTGGGGCAAAATAATAAACCTTCAGACAAACAAAAACTAAAGGTGCTCACTATCCCAACAGACTCTCGATAAGTATAATAACACATTTCTAAATGATATTCTTTAGTAAGAAGAACAGTGATTTCAGAAGGAAGATTTGAGATGGAAGAAGGAAAATTGAACAAAACCCAGCAAAGTTGTAGGAACTTTATAAGACATAATGATATGTATATACACCCACTGACACATATGTGATTCTGGTCAACAATAGCATATAATAATGTAGTAATAAGATCTCACACATTCTGGTGTTCCAGAGGTGGATAAAGATGTTGATTAACTTTAGACCTTAAGCTATATTTATATGTTTACATTTCAAGTATTGTTTAGTAGCTACAAAAATAATAGACAAAAGAAATAAAAAATAAAAGAAAGAGTATGTAACTTTCAATTAAAAAATGTTTAATTCAAAGAAAACAATGTTTTTTAAAAAATGAGACAAATAGCACAAAATAAGTTAGTAGAATAAATCTGAATAAAATAGTAATTCCAATTACATATTATCATATGTATACTAATCAAAATAAGGTTGGTATAACTGTATTAATTTTTTTATATATATAGTTAATTAAATTTTAAGGCAAAAAGCCTTGGCATGGTGCAGCACACCAACATGGCACATGTACACGTATGTAACTAACCTGCACGTTGTGCACATGTACCCTAAAACTTAAAGTATAATAAAAAAAACAAAAAATAAAAAAATTTAAAAAAAAGTATTAGTCACTGGCAAGAGGTGAGTCCAGAGAAGTAGGGCACCAGGGCTTGGAAGCTGCTAGGTGAGCACTTCTCAATCCTGAGCATGCACCAGAATCACCTGCAGAGTTTGTTTAATTAGAGATTTCTGGGCCCCACTACTGAAGATATGGATTTAGTAGGTCTGGGCTAGGGTCTAGTAACTTGCATTTCCAAAGCATTCCTAGACAATGCTGATACTGCTTGCCCAGAGCCCATGTTTGAAGTAGCATGTACCCACATTTGGGGCAGTGGGAGAAAATGTTGGGTCAAGAATTATGGGAAATTTATTAGTAATGATATCATTCATTGAGATGGTGAACCAAAGAGGGAAGATGCTATGCTTCATTTTGAACATGAAAGGGTGTGATCTCCTGAAAGTCATGCAGATGGACATGTCTAAAAGCTAGTTGCATATAGAAATACAGAGCTGAAGTAAACCAGTCTGGGCTTCCAACAGCATAATAACAGTACCTGAAGCCAGGGGAATAGATAACTTACCCAGGAAGAGAGGGAAATATAAGGATGTAAGAAAGTATAAGACAAATATCTATGAAAATCAGCACTTAAGAAGCAGACAGAGGAAGAAGAGTAGGCTGAGAATGCCAAAGAAAAAATGAAAGTATAATAAAAGACAAGAGAAAAGAGTTTGAAAAGTGTAATAGACTTCCAATGCAAGATGGCAAAGCAAGCATTCATGTTTATCTCCTCTCCTTCCATACACTTCATTAAAGTTTGAACGAAACAATAGTGTTATAGGCACACCAATATGAAAAATAAGAATGAGGTCAAGAGAAAATAATATATTTCCAAAAGATAGAAAATGTATGGAAGAATGGTAGCTGATACATTTATCCATGGAATAAATTTTTATTGAGGTGCTGAGGTGGGGATGTAAAGTTGAATATGACCCAAAATGCCCCTTTTCAAGGAATTTGTAGTGAGAATATAACAATTTTCTAATGTTATATGTTGTAGACATTTTCATCTGTTGTTTTCTTTTCATTGAAATAAAAATTTAAGAATTTTTAAGCTTTTAAAAATTCTTAAGATTTTTAAAATTTTTTAAAATCTTAAGTTTTTAAAATTTTTTAAAATCTTAAGTTTTTAAAAATTTTTTAAAATCTTAACAATTTTAAAATTTTTTAAAATTGTTAAGATTTTTAAAATTCTTAAAATTTATTAAGGTTTTAAACATTCTTAAATTTAATTTTTTTCTAATAGAAGGTGATTTTAGCTATGTACAAACTTAGGTGACAGCTTCAGAAAATGAAAAGAATATGTTTATTAATAGTTCAATTTCATGTCTTATTTTTACATATATAACTTATATGGTTCCAGGTAAGATGTCAGTGTTCCATTTCATACACCAGAAATTTACTTTCTTTTATTAAACAAAACTGATAGGCAAAGAGCAAATTTTTGCTTTGTGATATATTTTCATTTTATTTTCAGATTTAATATAGAAAATAAAATGATAAGCAAACAAATAGGGAAAGCAATGGGATCCAAGATGGTTTAAATATATTAATATTTTTAAAGGAACTTTTACTGGTGTCCAGGTTCCAATCCTGGAAAATGTGAATTAATTGGCCGGATTTGATATCTGCATGGTCAGCCATCAGTATTTTTTAAAAGTTCTCAAATAAGTCTAAGGTATAGCTAGAATTTAGAGCTACTGGTTTAGAAGTGGGCTAGAAACAAGTCAACTGACCAGGTGCTTTTCAAAACCACACGTGCCAGGATCCCAACACAGAGTCATGGAATTAGAATCTCTGGAGATAATGTTTGGATTAGTATCAGGTGGTTGTTGATGCATAGCTAGAGTCAAAAACCTTGTTAATAAGCTCAAATCCCTTAAAGAGCTAAAATTTTATAATGTTGACGGCTTAAGGTTCAATTACTTTACCTTTGCAATATATTTATTTCATAGATGCATTATTAGTTTGTTTACCTTTGAGATATATTATTTCAATATCTACCTTCCTCCCAATCTTATTTTTTAGTACATACACACAGACACAGAGAGATTTTTTCTTCCTATTTTATAGAATTGTATGTCTTTTCAGGTTACCTCAAATCTTTTTGGAATGAGGTTGGATATAAACAGAGGGAAAATACTATGAATATTTCGTATCTATTTCTAGAATATTATTTCTCAACCTCAGTACTAATGGCATTTAGGAACAGATAGTTCTTTGTTGTGGGGTACTGTTCTATGCATTGTAGGATATTTGGCAGCATCCCTTGCCTCTCCCCACTAGATGCCAGTAGCGTGTTCCTAGTTCCAACAACCAAAAATATCTCCAAATATTACCAAGTGTCCTTGGAATGTAGGGGGGATAAGGGGTAGCAAAATTGCCCCATTTTAAGAACCGCTTATTTAGAAGATTGAGTTCCCATGTTTGGTTAGAAAAACAAAAAAGCCTGCAAATCACCAAATGCATACAGTTGTTGACATTATTAGTCTATATATTTTGTTTCTTAATATAATAGCAGTATCTCCTTTAAGGCCTATAAAACTTTTGTTTTTCTTGCATGGAAAATTTTGCTTATGTGTTAAAACTCTCAAGACTGAAGAATATTACCAAACAATTCTGAAACAGCCATTCTGATTTTTGTGAAGTCATATAAACTACCCTAGGCTGGCTGTACTTTGTAACTGTATTTTAAAACTATGTCTTTATAATATATAAACGAAGTAAGAGTTTTCAAAATAATAATATTTTTCTAAATATTAAGTGGCAAGGATGATTTTACGATTTCAAATCAGGAGAAGCAGAGATAAACTGTTATCAATGATAGACCAAATGTAGCCTCTTGGTGGCACTGTTTGTTTTTACAAAAATGATACGTTGGCCTCAGAAGATGCAGCACTTGATGCATTGTGATTTTCAGAATATGTAGTTTAAGTTCAGTGAAATAAAGCATTTTCAAGAGGTTACAGTTTCCACTGAAAGATTGTATACTGTGTACTGTGTAACAGGCTGTGATAGCTGTATCCCCACAATTTGTTGTAGGCCGGGTTGTCTCTAAAGTAAGGTTTGCAGGCTGGCAGCAGGGTGTAATTACCCAAACAAAAAGATACAGATACAGTATGTCATCTCTGCTAATGACCACAACATTTTCTTGCCCAGTAATCTGTAACAAAAAGCCACATAAATGATCAGGCTTCACTTAAGTGCAGCACTAAACAAAAACTTGGCGGCACAAAAATTATTCCAGCCAATTGAGTGGAAATGACAGAGAATAATACAAAGTTATCTCTGCTAGGGAGATGTGTGTTTGGAATGTCACCAATGGACAGTGCGTGGAGAAGGCTACACTTCCTTACAGGCACACTGCAATCTGTGTAAGTACCCTCACTTCCTTCAGGACATTTCTAGATTCTGCAACTTGTTTAGGGCATTTGCAAATACACTTCTAAAGAAACATCTTTGGAGAATATTCTTTGCTTGAATTTTTATTTTGTCCCGAGGGTCAAATATCACCAGTAATCATCTGCTATTTTGGCATTTTGCTTTCCCAAAAGGTATTATTCAAGCAGATTTTCCCCGATTCTTTCATTTTTGTATCTTTCTAACGGATTTGAAAGACAATTTCCATATATTGCCTTAGTGCTACAAAACATACACATACTTGTACATGTGTAAAAATTCAGTTTTAATGATGTGCTGTCTTATAAAGCACAAACAGTTTTTTTCTCCCTCGTTTCCAATTTTAAACCCTATGTTTTAGTGGATAGGTTCTTAATTTCTATATATATAACTTTTATAATCACTTCCCAATCTTTAAAGCAAATCTTGGCTTTTAGTAGATGGTTTCCAAGCATATGTAGTGTGGTTGCATGATTCCAATGGTGCTGACCATGTTTTAAAATATTTTACACTTTTAGTGTTGATGATGTGCATTGCAACATTCACAAACTCTCTTCTATTTTTTTCTGGAAATAAAACCCTGCACAGAGAGAGCTGGTTAAAAGTAGAATGCATTACTTGATCTTTAATAAAAGATTTCCAAAACTTATTTGGCATAATAATCCTCAAATGCCCTTCAAATACTTTTTTTCTTTTTAATATACAGTATTGTTGCTATGGTAAGGTACCTGGGTTTTGTTTTTACTATTAAGTTTTTTTTCTTTAAGAGACAGGGTCTCGCTCTGTCACCCAGGCTGAAGTGCAGTGGTGCTAACAGTAACCTCAAATTCCTGGCCTCAAGTGGTCTTCCCACCATAGCCTCCCAAAGCACTGGGATTATAGGCATGAACCACTGTGCCTGGCCCTGTCGTTGTTGTTTAGTTCCAAGTTTTACTCCAGAAATAATATAATTGTGAGCTTTCCATGATTTAGAATAAAATTACTACTTCCAAGGGATCTCTCTTTCTCTAGAAAAATCATGAGATGCAAATGAGACTAAAGTGCCAATAGGAGTTTGGAATAAATGAACTAAGAGAAATTTTAGTTGCTGCTCAGTTCAGTACCTTAATTGATCATATGCTAAAACTAAAGTCTAGCGAAATCTTCAATGTAGCCAAATTATGTTAATTTCTAGTGATAATTAAATGTTTGCTTTGATTTCCATATACATAGTATTACCACTGCTCATTCCGGATGACAGGAGAAGGCTGGCTTCTTTGTTGTGGAGAATATCAAGATGTCCTTATAATTGACGCCAAAACTTTGGCTGTTGTTCACAGTTTTAGATCATCTCAGTTTCCCGACTGGATCAACTGCATGTGCATTGTTCACTCCATGAGAATTCAAGGTAATAGTTGGATATTATCTGACAGTAAAGAGATTGCATATAAAAATATCTACTTTTGAATTATTTGTCAAATTATTGGGCAGAAATTCAGAAAGAATGCTTCTTCATGTTTACCTATAAATGAGGATGTGTCTGTAATACGCCTGATCAAGAAAAACTAAGAACACCCATGCCAGTGGTTCAAAACATTGGAAAGTCAGCAAAAGGTTAAGATGAGGGGGAAAGAGGAGAATCTGTGTTTTTATAACCAAGTTCTGCTTGTTACATTTTAAGAGTGACAAGCAGGTTTTGTTGCGGATTAGCAGGACTCCTGGAATTTTGCCCTGCTGTATCTTCTAGATATAGTATTGATAATTCAGTTTCTGTAATGAGTGACTGCAAAGGGAAGTGGAGGTTGGCTCCTCACTTACTTCGAAATAGGAAGGCTTCATTTTATGATGATTTGCAATGTGGTTCTGCTTCTAGTGGTGTTCTTCTTATACCTAGGAATCACTTTGAAATTTTAAAACAGATTTGGAGCACGATGTAAAATGTTTATTTTTTCTAGTTAAAAAGTAACTCCAAAGCTGAAAATTTTCCATCTACACAGCCCTGCATAATTCTTAAATGACTATGAAATGATTTTTACCTACCCAATGATATCCATGGTAAGCTTATATATGACTTTTATTATTTTCACAGAAGATTCTCTCTTGGTGGTATCAGTAGCTGGTGAGCTCAAAGTATGGGATCTTTCCTCATCTATCAACAGCATTCAGGTTGGCTTGGGAACCCTACTCTTTTTTCCCTGCAATTTCAAGCATATTCATTGAAATTTATAAATTTTAAGGCTATGACATGCTTATTGTCAAAAGTTCAAATAACATAGAAGTGTATAAATTCTACATCCATATATTTCCCCCATCCATCTTCCCAGGGGTGAGCATTGGTACACTTGGCTTGTATCCTTCCAACCTTTTCTCCATGTATATACAAATGTTTTCATTTACACACACACACACAGAGAGAAAGAGAGAGAAAGATTACATTTTTAATCTTTTAAAAAATAGCAGAACATCTCTGTTCCTTACAGAGGAAATCCCCCTTTTTTCTGAGTATGTGTGAACAGTGGCAAGCACATGACTCTCAAAACCTGAGGGGCATGTCCCTGGGGAGTCCAGTATATTCACCTGTTCACTGGCATCAGGCTACAAGTTGAGATGATGGATGAAAGAACAGCCATACTATGTGTATTGATGACAGAATTATTTAGGCTTCCCCAAGGAGTTCTGGGGTCATTTTAGGAATTTATTGCTTGAGGAAGCCTAGGAATTGTGATGGTATGCTGAGCCCAAGAAATACACATCCAGTGTTATCACAAACTTATTGAGAACGTAGTATTCTATGTGCTGTGTGTTGGCACTTTGTTTTTTTTTGTTTGTTTGTTTTTTGTTTTGTTTCGTTTTTAGCAATCAAAATACTAGGCCAGGCACAGTGGCTCACGCCTGTAATCATAGCACTTTGGGAGGCCAAGGCAGGCAGATCACCAGAGGTCAGGAGTTCAAGACTAGCCTGTCCAACATGGTGAAACCTCATCTCTACTAAAAATACAAAAAAAAAAAAAAAAAAAAAATGCTGGGAGTGGTGGCATACACCTGTAATCCTAGCTACTCAGGAGGCTGAGGCAGGAGAATCGTTTGAACCTGGGAGGTGGGGGTTGCAGTGAGCCAAGATCCTGCCACTGCACTCCATCCTTGGTGACACAGCAAGACTCTGTGTCAAGGAAAAAATAAAATAAAATAAAATAAAATACCATAGGTTTTTTTAGTCATCATTTTGGATTTTTTTGTTTGACCTTTCTACCATATCTAATAGTCTGTAGCTTATTCTCATCTTGACATTCTCAGCATCCAGCCGTAGTTCCCACAGAATGTTTGTTGAATGGTTGCATGTAATGAGCCCTTGAATCTAAGTGGATTTCCTGATTACAGCTTTTATTTTTTTTCAAGAAATACATCCTGTATTTCTTTAATTTTTTTTTAAAGACTTTTAGGAGTACATACGCAGGTTTGTTATACAGGTAAATTAAGTGTTGTGGGGGTTGGGTGTACAGATTATTTCATCACCCAGGTACACAGCTTCTATCGCAAAGTAACTTCTTAGTTCAAAACACTCAAAAGGAAGAAACTCAAATACTTTTCATTTTATAATGGTGTGATCTACTTGAGATGTACGGGAAGCAGGTCTCCTCATGGCTGTGTATGAATTACCTGGAACTAGTACTAAAAGATTTTTTTTCCTTTTGAAGGAAAAGCAAGATGTCTATGAAAAAGAATCCAAGTTTCTTGAGTCCTTGAACTGCCAGACAATTCGATTTTGCACATATACTGAGAGACTTCTATTGGTGGTATTTTCTAAATGTTGGAAGGTATTGTAAAATAACATAATAAATACCAGTGATGTACAAGTGTAATTTTTTTTTGTTTTGTACAAAAATAAGAATATGATTTAAATATGACACAAATTCTCTGTGATAGTATTACCAGAACATGGAATGATGTGTCTTTTATGACTGACATAACAGTTTTTTTTTTTTTTTTTGAGACAGTCTCACTCTGTTGCCCATGCTGGAGGAGTGCAGCAGCACCATCTCAGCTCACTGCAACCTCTGCCTCCCGGGTTCAAGCAGTTCTCCTGCCTCAGCCTCCTGAGTAGCTGGGATTATAGGTGCATGCCACTATGTCTGGCTGATTTTTGTATTTTTAGGAGAGACCGGGTTTCACCATGTTGGTCAGGCTGGTCTCGAACTCTTGACCTTGTGATCTGCCCACCTCAGCCTCCCAAAGTGCTGGGATTACAGGTGTGAGCCACTGCACCCGGCCTGACATATCAGTTTTTAACTCTCTAATTAATAAAATTAGGATATGCTACTACATATTTAATATCATGGTATATGCAACAGTTTTGTATCCCAAGATATTATATATGTAGTAGTATATCCAAATTGTATTAATAGCAAACCATAATAACAATGAATATTTAGCTCTAAATTATTTTCAGAATTTGGTGTCTACACTTTAGAACTAAAAATATACTTTTCACCTACATAGTTTGATTATATTTTTAGATGTTTTGCTTTTTCTACTTTGTCACTACATTTGTTTTAAGAGGGACAAACATTATTTTCTTGTGAATATGTTCACTGACATTTCCAAGAAGAAAGAAAAGCTAAGTTGCCATCATTTCATAACATTTATTTTTCTTTAAAGTTTTGCATAAATGACTCAGTTAACAAAACTATACAGTCTTACTTGTATGATGATAATGTATTTTTGAACAAAGATTTAAAAGTATATGGTCTAACAAAAGATTTACGTGATATACATTTTTTATGTGCGTAATACATTTTCAAGTGTAAAACTTGGAGTACTCATTATGGAAAGAATAAAATTACTTAGAAATTTTGGGATTTGGGGCTTCTATGTTTAGTGTACACACTCTGGAATGATATAACCAGATAAACTTTATCCCCTGAAACCTACCCTAAGATAAATATAAGTCAATAAGTCATGGTAAAATATTATCTTAATATATGAGTACAGTATGATCTGTTATTAACGCTTACTATGTTGTTATATTATTACTATCATAATTTATATTCATCTTATTGGCAGACTAGATTTAAGCCTTTGATAATATGCATCAACTTCATATTTTAGGTTTATGATTATTGTGATTTTTCCCTTCTGCTGACTGAAGTTAGTAGAAACGGGCAGTTCTTTGCTGGTGGAGAAGTGATTGCTGCTCACAGAATCCTCATCTGGACAGAAGATGGTCACAGTTACATCTATCAGCTGCTGAACAGGTGGGCTCAGATGGGAGCGGCATACAAAACATTCAGGTAGAAAATGAACTTTGGGAGGTTTATTATGGAAAAATCCCTGCATGCTGCCCATGATCAAAAACCAGAACAAAACAACTTTGGCACTAGAAGATTTACTCTGGGCTTGGTAGGCTTCAGCCTTTGTACAAAACAGCAGGGGATGGAGGAATGAGATTAACCATGTATAACTTGTACAGCTGGTGCTGGGTTTTCAAAAAGTCACTTGTAATTATTAACCCAACAATTTCTAACTAGAGTTTAGAAACTTGAACGGTACCATCCGGCTTTTGAAAGTGGGAGGGGGAAAAAAACGAATAAAGAACCTCAAAGTTCTAAACTTTGCTTTTTATTTTTGCCACGCAGTGGGCTTTCAAAAAGCATATACCCTGCTGATGGAAGAGTGCTTAAAGAGACCATTTATCCTCATTTACTGTGCTCTACTTCTGTGCAGGAAAATAAGGTAATGCAAGAAAAGAGTGACTGCCTCAAAGCTGTTTCACTCAGTTTCTTGGATAAGTGTTGCTTTGTCTGTCACAGAATCAGGCTTGAAAAAATTGAATTGAAGCATCCCATCAAGTTGTTAATGAGAAAATCAAGTTTAATTGTCAATGGCTACCAAAGAGAAAACTTTGTCTTTAAAAATCTGCTATGTTTAAGTCTGTATTTTAAGTGTATAATGAAACAATACGTATTTATTATAGGAAAATTATAAATGTTGAAAAGAAAGGAGAAATTAAAATTCCTAATTTCACCGCAGTAAATATTCACTGAGATTTTTTTACTTTGTTGTATGTATTTACCTATTTTGACTGGGAAATTTTCAAATAATTGGAAAAGTTGCAAGAGTAGTGCAGTAATTATTCACCTATGCTTTACCTAGATTCACCAATTGCTAACATTTTGCTATATTTATTTACTTTCTTTCTCATTCTCTCTCTGTCTCTCTCTGCATTTGTGTGTGTGTGTGTATATATATGTACAAGCACATACACACACACACCACACATTTTTTCACTGACCCTTGTGATAAATGGTGTGACAAAACATTGTTAACATTTTTATGTATCTACTCCAATTTTTAAACTTTATGAGATGTTTTATATTCTGTTTCTTTAATCATATATTGGTATCATTTTCAGATGTATTTAGCTATTCTTATGAATAAATTGTCTTGTTAAAACAAATATAATTATGCTTTTGGTAGAGAGTTGAGAATATAATTGTGAGCTTATTACTTGACTGAATCATACCTTTGACACTCTAGGAAGCCTGAAAATTTAAGCAGTTATTTTATTTCAGCAGTATTATCCAAAGTGTTTTTTTTTTCCCTAAGACTTTGGACTTTGTCATCAGTTAATTATCCATAAACGTATTTCATGGAGAGTGGAAGAGTTTTGAATTATTGATGTGTCAACCAAGGAAGCATGCTACTTTTAACAGAATGATGGTTTGCTTAATTAGTCAGCATAGCTGTTGGAAATCCTATAGTTCAGTGATTGTCCCTTTAACATATCTGTGAGGTTTTGTTGTGAAAACTTGATTAAGAAACTGTCAGCCAAAAATTAGAACCCCAAGTGCCACTGGGACACAAGCAAACTTTATAATTATGGCATGCATCAATGACTATTTCTAAAATTATTTGTGGGCAGCAATAGGTTCCTGAAAAACAGTATTGGGGCTTACTCAGAAAAGCATATTAGTATTTTTTACAGGGTCTGCTCTTTCCTCCTTAGCTTTGAATGCATTTTTACAAAGTTTGCCCTGAAAGCCAATGATCAGTTGTGCCCTTTAGGGGCTTCTTCCTGAAAATTTCAATGTTATGTATAACCATGAGGAAAGAGTACAACAATTAAAAAATAACTAATCTCCTGGGAAGTTACCTTGCTTTGTTTCTCAAAACGTGAAGGCATAAACTTATAGGTTTTTTACCAATAATTCTTATTTAAACAACCATAGATGTTTCTGTATCTTAAAAGGGAGAAATGCCTAGAAGCCAGTGAAATATGAATAGAATAATTGGAAACTGGAAAAAGCTGGTCTGCCTGTCCTTACCTGCCTTTTATCCAGGGCATAAAGTCAGACTTTCTTCCCCTTATTCAAACATCACCAGTGTGCACTAAATATAAGAGTCCTTAGTCTCTCTTGCAGTTACCAAGTAATGAAGGCATTGTGGTAGGATGAAGACATGAATTTGATACATTCAGTGAGCTTAGAAAACACTGCTCTGTAGGCAGGTAGTATTGTCTGGACTCATTTTTTGGAGTGATACCATAGAATTAAATCTCCAGGTTTGACAGTAACAGGTTCTCAGAGTTATTGTTTGTAATGCCCGTGTACATATCTGCTGATGGAGTTACAGTGGTAAGAAGGAGGATTCGTCTTTCCAGTAGCTGCATGAGGATCTCCCTAGCTTCAAATCACAGCTGGTAATTGCTGAGGGCTGTGATGCAGGGGTCCTGGCTGTTGAGATAAGGAACTGGGTTTCCCAGGGTCTCAGCCACAGAGTAAAGCTGAAGTGGGAATAGCTGGGATAGAAACAGCCTAAGGATTGCAAATAAAAAATGTGTGTGCATGAACTAAGAGTAATGGTGATGACGATGATAAAAACTCCATTTGAGTCCTTATTATTGTCAAACATACAAACAACCTCATTTACTTTAGTTGCCACCAAGATCCCATGTCGAAACTGATGTTCCAAGAGGTGAATTCCCAGGATTTGAACTCAAGTGGTTTAGCCCAAATTCAGTAATGGGTTTTGGAGTGAGTTTCTCAATTGTTCTGAGAAAAGAATAACCAGAATTGTTAAAATTAATTGAATAGGGACTAAATGTCAGGGACCATTCTGTGCACCTTATCTTTATCTACTCATTAATCCTCACACCAATCCCATATAGCAGGTGCTTTTGTTAGTCTTATTTCACAGTTAGGGAAAATGAGACAGTGAGGTGCGCTAAATTGCCTACAGTAACCAACTTGCCCTTTCAATAGAGCTAGGATGTGGTAAAGCCAGGATTTAAATCCAGGCAGTTAGCCCCAGGGATTTCAGTGCTAATGGCTATGTTTTATTACCTCCTGGATGATGGAGACTCTCATGATGGACACAGTGATGAAAAATCTGAATTCACATGGTAAGGGACTATGAAGAGGTTTTCAGGTGAATAGCGGAACTAGAGGGAACTGTTTGGGAGGAGGAGGAGGAGCGAGGGACCCAGGGGTGAGTGTGAGCCAGTGAGAAGCAGCAATGTGGAAGGTGAAGGCAGAGGGGATGAGAGCAACAGGGAACTTCAGCTGCAGGGGCAAAGCACCAGCTAGGAAGAGTTGTGCTGCCACCAACTTGAGTAACCCACCAGCCTCTTGGAGCTTCCTTTTCAAATCAGAATAACCAGGGAGTTGGAACAATCAGTTCTAAGTGCGTACAAGGGTGGGAGAGTTTGAGTAGCCAATTTAACCAAATGTTATCAACACCATTTCAAATAGCTATAAAAATCATGGCTGTAAGACACCAAAGTGCCCTCTGAGTCTTAAAAAAATTTATTGGCCAGGCACGGTGGCTCACACCTGTAATCCCAGCACTTTGGGAGGCCAAGACGGGTGGATCACGAGGTCAGGAGATTGAGACCATCCTGGCTAACACGGTGAAACCCCATCTC